>NC_133797.1:11041022-11352808 GCF_043250625.1 Sebastes fasciatus | reverse complement strand
AATAAAGTCATAACATAACTTGAAAAAAGTCGTAATATTACAAGAATAAAGTCATAACATAACTTGAAAAAAGTCGTAATATTACGAGAATAAAGTCATAACATAACTTGAAAAAAGTCGTAATAGTATGAGAATAAAGTCATAACATAACTTGAAAAAAGTCGTAATAGTATGAGAATAAAGTCATAACATAACTTGAAAAAAGTCGTAATAGTATGAGAATAAAGTCATAACATAACTTGAAAAAAGTCGTAATACTACAAGAATAAAGTCATAACATAACTTGAAAAAAGTCGTAATACTACAAGAATAAAGTCATAACATAACTTGAAAAAAGTCATAATAGTATGAGAATAAAGTCATAACATAACTTGAAAAAAGTCGTAATATTACGAGAATAAAGTCATAACTTAACGACAAAAAAAGAAAATGACATGTAAAATTACTACTTTAGAATATTATGACTTTATTCTCATAATATTATGACTTCATTCTCGAATTCTCAGATTAAATTTTTTCCCCTCAATAATGCTAATGAAATATCAGATGCAAACGTTGCTTTTCTGAGTTTGTGGCCTGGACATCACAAACATGGTGGGGAATGCTACAGACGAGGCAGGTGTTGTGGTCGGAAAAAAGTCACTCCGTTTTCACCCTACTCAAAGAAAAGCAGCCCAGTATACAGTTTATTTTCCATTCACTGGATATCGTTGCAAACAAAACTATGTAACTCTTCCAAGCTATCTTGAATATCTCACATGGTTAAAGAAACTTAGAACTGGTTTGCTCACTCAGCAAAACTCCAGAGTGACTCCAAGAATATCAATGAGACTGTAAATGATGGTGGCTGTGATGCACTTACCTGCATCAATGGAAATGCTGCTCAAACTGGAGCCGTTTTGCCCATCCTCTGTGTGATATCCACCATGAATAGGCCAGGAGTGACAGACTTAACCACTGAGGTTTTCTCATGTCCGGTCGACACCTTGAGTGCCAGTGGAGAAACATCAGCATCAGCATCAGCAGGCTTCTCAAGGTAATGTGAAATACAGTTGTTACACAACAAGAAGCTGACATCATATACACATTCAGTTTCTTAGCCTTTACAAACTATATAATACAACATATTTTATTCGGAGCATTTACTCTGATCAGTCTCCAGATACAGAGCTAAAAAGCAATGAGGCCATTGACAATTTTTGGCTGGAAGTTGAACATTTGAGGATGTTGGAGGAAACCCATGTTTTCAGGCATTAGCACTGGGTGCCATCTGATTGCTTGCTCTGCCAATATCCATGATGATCCATATGAGAGGGCATTTTCCCAGGTGATGCTGCTGAAGGATGGCACAAGGAATCGCATGGGGCTCCCTTCCAGCCTCATGGATGTGGCTCTGGCCTGAGGAGGAGTGGATAGGCCTCTGACCTGGCTTGCAGTGACTCTACATTGTTTTGATTCTGTGCAAAGGTAAGGGAATTTATATGTGGCCTATTTGCACTGTGGCTTTGTGTGTGTGTGTGTGCGTGCCTGTGCCTGCCACGCTTTATAGAGGACCGAAAAATAAGAAAGAAAAAGACTCAAAAAATAATATTTAAAAGAAGTAAATGTAGGCATTACTTAATTGATAAAAGGTGACATAAATTGATATTTCTGTTTTAAGAAATGTAAAAACAAAATACAGAAATAAATTAAGTTTGGGGAAATAAATAGTGGGAAAAATGCAAAGGGAAAATAATAAATAAATAAATACATTTTAAGATGAATAAATAATATTTAAAAATATATATATATATTTTTTTTAATTATTTATTCATTTTAATATGTTTATTATTTTCCCTTTGCATTTTCCCCACTATTTATTTCCCCAAACTTATTTATTTCTGTATTTTCTTTTTACATTTCTTAAAACAGAAATATCAATTTATGTCACATTTGATCAATTAATTAATGCCTACATTTATTTGTATTAGTATTTTTGGTGCATTTAATGGCATAGTAATTTATTTATTGAGTCATTTATTTATTTATTTTAGATTTTGTTTTGATAGGACGGATTTTGGTGGGGTTTTTGTGGCTCTCGGCAGTATTTGATCATTTGTGGTTGAGAAACATTTTGCAGTTTGTGTATTTGGTTGTCTGACTGCACTCTTTGTGGGTTGCGATAGCTATTTATTTAACATTTTACTTAGTTTTTTTGATGCAGATATGGAGCTTTCTATGCTTATGGTGGGTTTTCTATTGGGTATGTGATGGTTTTACACTGGTTTACTGGCAAGTTAATGATTTGAGCTGTCTTTTATTGAATTGGGCAGGTTTTAAGTTGTGATTGGGCTGGAAACTGTCAATCTGATCTGGCAACACTGCTTTCCAGCTGTGACATGTCAAAATGTTATTGCTGCTAACGTGTTAGCCAGTTACTGACACATCCAGTCAGAGAGCAACTTTAGCATCTCATTGGAGTTGTGTTTCTGGCTTCCTGGGGAATGTAAATCCAATATGCAACATGTATTTTAGCTCTAGTTAGAAACTCATCTTCAGCTGTCCACCATTGTGCTGACGAGTTAGTGTACACTCAGTTAGTCTGAACGAGGTCTGAACTGCTTGCAATATGAGGATCGAGCTAAGACCTAGTTCATAAGCTAGCTATAAAAAACAAGAGTGAGATAAAAAAACCTTCAAGCTGCACAGAACTGCCGTTCACATGTAGCGTCTGAAAACGCATGGAAAACACCAGCCGTGCCTCTTTCATCCTTTTATCCAATGTGCTTTGGGTGGTTGTGCTTCTGTCATTACCAAGCAACCAAAACCTGCGTGCTGCGATGATGATGATGATGATGAAGTTGCAGTAATTTAGCAGTAAGCCTCACTGACTACACTAAACAAAGCCAAACAAAGATAAATGGTTTTCCGGCTTTGTAAATCCCTCACAGTAGCTTTACTACTCGATTTCTCTGTGTCATTCTGGCTGACCGTTCAACCGGACGTTGTGACGTTCTTGGACGGAAAAGGGTGAAACTATTTTTAAAACTAACTATTTTTAATCTCGGGGCGCTTCCGTTGTGCCCTGAATAAATAGGCGCTTGAGCATTGCGACGGTGACTCTCCCGCGTTTACATGTCTACATTGACAACAACGGATTTGAGGGTGCAAAAAACGCGGCATGTGAACGGGCCCATTTGGGTACTGAAACTGTGCCCCCGTCTCTTCGCTAACCTCTGATCCACAGGCTTCTAGTCTTGGGGTTTTTCTGTCCATGTTCGAAGCTATTTGTGTACTGGATGTAAAATTTGAACACTTGGCGTTTTAACAAAGAAGAAAAGAAAACAAACCTGTTTTGTGTTAGCATTCATCAGCAACACCTCCCGAGAGGCGCTGAAGGTGTGACAATGGCTAATACTCATGGGCCATGTTGACACTGTTTACTGCTGGGTGAACACACTGTTGTGCGTCAGGGCCAGTGAATCTTAATCATGTTAAATAAAGGAAACAATTCATGATGACAATAGCTAATACAGCGAAACACAGTTATTACACAACAAGAAGCTGTCATCATATTCACATTCAGTTTCTTAGCCTCTACAAACTACATATTACAACATCTTTTATTTGGAACATCTACTCTTCTGATCAGTCCCCAAATACTGAGCTAAAAAGCAGTGGTTGTGTGTGTGTGTGAGTTTGCTAGTGTGTGATGCGTATGTGTAGGTGTTGCCCCCTCTTAGTCCATTAGTCGACTAATCGGTCGTTTTGGTCTTAGTCAAGTATGATTTCTTTAGCCGATAAGTCTTATATAGCCTCCAGAATAATATCAATGTTTTTAAAATGGCCGTTGTTCCCCTTTAAAGGGACTGTTTGTAACTTTTTACACGTATATGGGTTGGTTTCCCATGCGTGCTCGCGTGTGGCCGGAGTCTCTGCTCCTCTGCCTGCATGCCTTCACTCACACGACGCGCGCGTTCACGCTGTCTCGCTCCACCTCACGTGCATGCGCGCACACTACACACTGCAGAAGAGTTAGTTTAGCTCTGAGAATATCTAGTGAATGTACAGTGGACGTTTGTGCAGAAATAAATGCTGCAGCTCCTCCAGACCAACAGAAGTTTCCCGTGTCTTGTGAAGTGACGGGGCGCCGCAGCGAGAAACGTTATCTTCTCTGACCGGGTGCCGGTGTCTCCCTCCCGACCGCGGTGGGAGGGAGACACCGGCACCCGGTCGGGAAAAGCAGGAAAAGTCAGCTAACATTACTGCCAAGCAGGTGAAATATAGAGTGATATTGTGGTTTTAGCTGTCGTGTGTCGCCTCACTGTTTTGAGCGATGCTCGTTCATGTCTATTTAGAGCGAGCAAACGCGAGCCCGACGCTGACTTTCGTTGACTTAACGGCCACAGGTGTCGCTGTTAACAAGCATTTCTGATTCTTATAAACAGTCCCTTTAAGATTGAGATGCTTAACATTTCTGTACCTTTTAGGTCTTTTAATCTGGAAATCAGTCTTTTTCTACTATTCTCCTGTTCATCATTCTCACTTTTGTCTCTTCTTTCCAATTTCAGCTTTAAAAAGTGAACTGATGGTGCTTATTTTGCCCGTCATCATTCCTTATCTAATCTCTCCCCTCAGCATCGTTAGTGCAGACACATTCGAGACGGCGCCGTCTTATGTAGCTTATGTGGATCTTGCACTGGAAGGGCTACCTCCTTATACTCCTTATCCACTCCTGAAGATGAGGGCCATTGTCTGAGAGCCATTGTCTGAGAGCTTGTCGCTCAATGTGCGGCCTTTTGACGGCAGCAGAGACACGACACCGGGCTCATCTGCTGGCATTCTGTCTTGATGAGATGCAGCCAATTAGTGTGAGCCACTCAGCCCGGCGTCTGTCTGCAGCGACCCGAGGAATGAAAGAAGCAACAACAACACACACCGAGGTCAGCAATTCCATCGCTCAAGTTCATGACAAATGGCAGCTTGCTGTAGACATGAGTCATAGTTTATTTATATTTCTTGAGAAAACTGTTTGGGTATTTTTTTTTTCTGTTGCAGCCACTTTCCCCCTGCAGGGATCATTATGATACAATTTACTGACATCCTAGTATGATTTTATGCAAACCGCCGTTTCACGACGTGTATTACTCACTGTCATTACCGACGCTTTCAAAGCACTATCTGTGTGCTTTACACAGCCGCTAAGTAGCTCCAGAATTGTATTTCAGGGACCTTCCCGGATCCATTGAGGGCTTCTAAGAAGTCCCCATCAAAGTGTGTATTAGTGGAAGCTATTTAAACCAGATAATGTGTAGTATTGGTTGTCTCATGAGAAGTTAGAGCTAAATCTTTATCACATATAACCTTTTAAATGAAGGTTTGTTGTAGGATGCAAATTGTAAGCACTTTTCTTAATCGATCATTGGTAACATTAACAATCAATCAATCAATTAATCGTAATTAAAAAAACATACAAATTGTGCGTATACCAAATGCGTTTTTTTTGTTTACCTCAATCAAAGCCTTATTTCCACAGCAACATATTGCATGTTCTCTGACAGCATTGCATAGCCTATGAAACAAATAAAGATAGGGCCTAGATATAATAAACATCTTGAATATTATTGAATATCGGATTACATGCGGAGCGTGCTCGTGTTCAAAAATAATCTCTGCTATACATCTCCGCCTAGTTTTATAAGAAAGATGCTCAAAAACAACTAAATGTAACGCTGCAACAAGAGAATAGAACCTAACAAATATCTCAGACTCAAGCTTTGCTTATACTCGCGTGGGACACCGTGGCGCCGGCCTCCATAAATGGCGCGTGCACTACGAGCATGCGCAGAGGCGTTTATGATCAACGCTTTGTTCGTTGCAATATGCCCCAAAACGCCAGAGGGCATACAAGCAAAATATTCTGTGGATAAGCCAGAAGTCAACAAATGGCACCAGAAAAGAAAGTAGGCTGCCTGGCAACAGTAGTAAACACCGACGTACGTACCGCTAAACATTGCATTTGTGTACTGTAATTATTACTGTCACTTACCTTCAAGTCAAAATTACTTTCTGTCTCTCTGTGCTTCCCCTCAGGTCGCCACTCTTACCATGAGACCTTTTTTTTTAGCTTTTACAAAACGTTCGCTCTTATTCTTTCACAGCCTGCAGCACAAAGCCTCTTCTTTCCCCAGTGTGTTGCCTATTTCTTTATTTCTTTAGTTTAATGTCATGTGACTGTCCCTGTGGTCTCTCAATGAACAGTTGTAGAGATGTCTGTACAGGGGAACCTGCTCGGCCAGCCTCTCCTCGAAGGCATCCGTGTTGAAATGAAACTTCAGTGTCCACATTTCTGCTTGTTCTTGGTGCTGTTAGATTGCTGCTAGACCGGCCCGTTAATATGCATACAGGTGCGTGTGGGAGAGTAAAACAGTTATGAAACTGCAGTGAAAATACAGTTTTTGAGACACTAAACGCTAACAAACATTGCTTGAAGCAGAATATTACGTTAACCAAATTAACAATATTTAATTGCGATTAATCACATGATTGTCTATACAGTAGTTAATTGTAATTAATCACAAATTAATTGCGCATTTTTTATCTGTTCAAAATACACCCCCTTAAACAGAGATTTGTCAAGTATTTAATGTTCTTATCAACATGGGAGTGGCCAAATATGCTTGCTTTATGCAAATGTATGTATGTATGTATTTATTGTTGGAAATCAATTAACAACAAAAAAATTACAAATATTGTCCAGAAACCCAAGGATGGGGAATGTCCCGTTAAAAGTGCTCAACCTCCGTGTCCATGCTGCCAGCTAGAGCAACAGCGAAGGCCTGAAGCACGGCTTCAGCTCCCGACGCTGCTGACTGAGCGTCTGTCGGGCGCATCACCTTCAGCATGTGATTTTGGCGTGGCCACCTCCACCGCCTCTCCCTGCGCCCTCTGGTTGCAAATGCGAGTCATTGAAACATGCTTCGAAAATACTCCAATCTACAGATATCTAGAATGTAACTACATGTTGTTTATATTTCAGATCATTATTTCACCTGCTCGATCAACTTCTTAACGACCGATTAATCAATCGTCGATTAATCGTTAACATCCCTAGTTTGTGGTCCTGCTGCAAGTGAATCGATCGCAATGCAAATGATTGGAAATCCTTATCCAAAATCCATGGTCTTGCATCTGCTGCGTTTGCATCAGCGTGTCACCTAACCTAACCCCTCTCCATTCATGTCACCCCACACTCCAGTGGCTCGCTGCCCAATCTGAGTCACCCCTACCAGTCATAATGCATCGGCCAGGACACAAGTCATTGTAGAGGAGAGGAGAGGAGGAGGCGGAGAGGGGCGCAGCACACCGTCTGTGGCACATTTATACCAGACGTTTGATGAGAAGGCCAGAGAGGGGGAGAGGAATTGAATATTCATAGGGGCACCGGTGAGGTTGATGTGTAATAGTATCTACTGGCTGCTTTTAAGCCTGTGTGTGTGTGTGTGGAGACGCGACCCAGACGGACTCTAAGTGCCAGTTTCTATCAGACCAAGAGGTGTGTCATGTCACCCTTTTATGAAACCTAATGCCTACTTACTGTATGCCAGATGTGATGATAGCTGAGGCGGCTGCGCCCCGGATAATATAATCAGAGAGATCAAAAGTGCACAGAAGGCATTAAAAGTCTTGCATCATTCATACATACTGTGACTCAGAATAAGAATATTACTGTCCTCTTAGGGCTTAGTCACACCAGCCTTTATAATAGAATATTATAATTGAATCACCACCATCATTGTGTTTGATCGTAGAGGCAAAGTAAATTTGCGCTAGGGATGCATGATGATATCGGCACGTCATCGGTATCGGCGGATACAGGTTTGAAAACGAAACACCGGCTTCGGCCAGAAATGAACATTTCCTCCGATATGACAGGTCGATATGTTAGGCTACATAAAAATGGCGTGCTTCACAGGGCGCCAGAGATGCGACCAAAAACCTGTCAAGTGCGCCTGGCATTTAACTGTCGGTCTTTGTGTGTGTATGTGTGTAACGTTATTCTTTTCCCCCACTCACACCCGAAAAATAACTTTGTGTGGGTGTGTGTGTGTGAAACCGCGCCCATATAAATACATACATGCTGAAAATCAATAATTTTTACTGTATCAACTTCGATATTTTCCAAAGTAAAAGTCCCTACAAGTGTATGATTAAACTTTTTTCTCATGGTCTAGTGTTGTTAATCGTAATATCGAATTGCAATACTTAAAAATCACAATACATATCCAATCGGCACCCAAGTATCGTGATAGTATCGACTCAGGAGATAGGTGTCTCACAGTGTAGCTCACAGAGCTGTTCGTTCCCTCCGCTCCCCAGCTCAAAGCCAAGTCACTGCTCACTCCAAAAAAGAGAGGAGCTGCGTTATATGTCTTTTTTCTTTCCTTTACATTCGTAGCTTCTTTTGAGGGTTTCGGATGAAGCTCAGAATGTCTGTCGTCTCTTTTGACCCTAAAGAAAATAATCCTCAAGCAAAATTCTCACTTTCAATAAAGGGATTCATCGGATTAAGTGAGCTTGTTCTTTAATTAAATCAACTTTCTTTAATGAATACAAATTGTCAGTTTTGTTTGATTGCTGCTAGACCTGCCCGTTAATACAGGTGCGTCCTTTGTGTGTGGCGAGTGGGAGAGGGGGTTGTGAATTTTGGATATGAGTTTGAAGCCTGATGACTGACTGAGAACAATTACAGAGACGAGGGCTGGGCGGCGGCGCTTTACTGTGTGTGTGTGTTTTAGTGTTTTTTAATAATTAATATACTGAACAAGTTTATATATTATGCTTTTCTAAAAGCATGGAGAGAAAAGATGAACCACTTTTCATGTCAATACACATGAAGCAGATGAATGATTTTTTCCCCCCGCTGTGATAGTGGAGGCCATTAAAAACACTGTGGTCATTGTGCCTAACAGGCAAATATTAACAATTTACAAAATTAGAAAAATACAATTAAAATCTGGACAAACCATTTACAAGAATTGAACTCAATTGACATGCAGCTCTTGGGTTATTGGGAATGTTTGGATCACACAAGCGAAACTGTGAAACAATGCTAAGCAAACCACCGTGCGCAATACACAAATACATTCTGGGTCGGGCTCGCTCGGGTAAGCTTCGATCTCGAGGTGTGAGCAGTACCGGAGCAAAAATTAAAATATTTAATTGCGATTAATCACACATTTTGTTTTCTGTTTTTAAATGTACCTTAAAGGGAGATTTGTCAACTATTTAATACTCTTATTAACATGGGAGTGGGCAAATATGCTGCTTCATGAAAATGTACGTATATATTTAATATTGAAATCAATCAAGAACACAAAACAATGACAAATATTGTCCAGAAACCCTCACAGGTACTACATTTAGCATAGAAAATATGCTCAAATCATAACATGGCAAACTCAAACCCAACAGGCAACAACAGCTGTCAGTGTGTCAGTGTGCTGACTTGACTATGACTTGCCCAAAACTGCATGTGATTATCATAAAGTGGGCATGTCTGTAAAGGGGAGACTCATAGGGTCTTTCCCATTAGTGCTTTTATACGGCTTGACTCCTCGAGTCCTCGACTCCTCGACTTGCGTCTTAGTCCCGCCCACGGGAGATGCGAGCGGAGGAGGCATGGAAAAGACTCGAGGAGAGAGGAAACGAGGAAATATGTTTATAGAGACATGAGACGTCGTTTCCTCTGAAGCGTCACGTGAAGCGACGTCCGTTTCTGATGACAGCAGCAGCTGATCACAGCTGGATCAGCTGTCAGTCAGCTCTAACAGCTGTTTATGTCTGAACTGATCTAATACTAATAAAGAAACAGAGTTATCAGAGCAGCAGTGTTTTCTCTCTGTTTAACAAACACCTGCACATGAATAACAGCTGCAGTCTGTATTTCTACTGTGGACTGAGTCCTGCTTAGAGAACCAGGAACCATCTCTACTGGAACAATATCTTTATATTATTTATTCATTATTAGCGTCTGTATTAATTTATATTCTGACAGTAGAAGTTATGTATTAGGCTGAATGTTTGAGGGAAAAGTGAAATGATATAACTCATATCAAACCCGACGCTCAGGAATTATCAGCCTCACATGTGACTGAATGGAAATGAGGATAAATGATGTAAAAGGTATAAAAGACAGACCCTCCTTCTCTCTCTGACTTTAACTGGATACTTAATAAAAGTGAATGAGTGAAATAACAGATCATCAAAAGAAAACTCTTTCTAGTAAATGAAGAAAGTTATTTTAAGTCTGTTCATTGTCAGCTTTTATAAACCCCTCTCAGTGTCAGACTCCTTCAGTGACGGTGTGTGAAGCAGAGAGACTGCAGGTCCTTCTGCTGCTGGAACACTTCACCATCAACATGATCCGTCTGCTGTTCACACCTACAGTTAACACAGATTATAACTAGACGGTGAATCAGAAGACAACTAAACTATAAAACTGTTAATCTCTGATCTGTCTTCACTCCGGTATAAAACTCCAGTGATGTTGATGTATCGGATCAGTCTGATCGGCGCAGCGTCCAATCAATAACTTATATCCAGTAAGGGGGCGTGTCGGTCGGTGATAAACTTCCGTGGAGGAAACACTGGAGGATGCACTGGTGTATCCTCGCTCAAAGCTCCTCCAGCAAGCCTCCTCGCTCCTCGCTCCTCGCTCCTCGCTCCTCGCTCCTCGCTCCTCGCTCCTCGATGCGCATTTTATGAATTGGGACGTCCTTCAAGATGGAGGACTGAGATCGATTTCCGGGTCACAGCCGGAGGATCGAGGAGCGAGGAGACGAGGAGGCGAAAAATGCTGAAATGAGAAGGACCTATAGACTCACCCATAGAACCCATTTACATTCACATATCTTGAGGTCAGAGGTCAAAGGACCCCTTTGAGAATGGCCATGGCAGTTTTTCCTTGCCAAAATGTAGCGTACATTTAGAGCGTTATTTAGGCTCCTTCACAACAAGCTAGTATGACATAGTTGGTGCCAATGGATTCCTTAGGTTTTGTAGTTTCAAATGATGCCAGGGTCTTTACTGTAGATTTAAAACTGAGCCTGCTAGAACCTGAAAATCGCTAATCGTTAACTAATCGTTAATGCGCAAAAAACATTAGTGGTGTTAAACAAATTTGCATTAACGCGCTAATATGATATTTATCGACCTGTCTTTTTTTTTGTCTCTCCCTGCTTTCTCTATACGTTTTACCATGTCTGAAGAGTCAGTTCTTCCAGTTTTACCCAGACATGTGAGCGTTGACATCTAAAATACATCTCCTTCTCTGCGTGAGCCTCAGCGCCTCTTCCCCAGCAGCTCCCAGTGTAAGGTGAGCCACGTACAAACGCCGCCTTCTAATCCTCTGCCTGTCCACAAATCTCCTTGAACACGTGTGTGACACTGACCACCGCCACTGGCTGTCCTCAACATGCCGTCCGCTCCCCTTCCCTCCGTCCTGCACGGGGTCAACAAGGTGAGCCCTCCTCCCTCCAGCCCTTTCCGACCCTCGCGAGGTCTCGCTGCGCCTCGCCCGCGTTGCTCGAAACGCCTTGCGGATCAAACAAGCGCTCGGGCCCGCTCGCCGTTCAGCAAGGTCCCCCGTAGCTGCCGACCCATTGGCTATAAGAGATTCTGGTTGGCGGGCACGGTGATAAAAGCACAGACATTATGGTAATAAAAAGGCTGACAGGCTCTGGGAAGGACTGACTCTCTTTCTCTCTCCCTCACTCTATCCATCTCGTTTTGTCTCCTATCTCCTCTCCCTCCCCTCATCGCTCTCCTCAGCTCTCGATTCCGATACACTGGTGCCGTAGTCCATACTGTCATCTGTACGATCAACGGAGCCTGACGAAAGGGGAGGAGGACTGAGACAGAGGGGGCAGAGGGAGACAGAGGGATGTCTGGTGCATGTATACGGGGGAGAAGTTGATCAGACCGCAGTTGTAGAAGTCCTTGAGCAAAGTCACGTTCTGGAGGAGGACAAAAGAGGAGGGAATGGCTACTGACACCCCAGAGGAAGCCTTGACCAAAGGGCTTCCATATACTAAGACCTTTCCTTAGTACATCAGCGGGATGAGCCTTGAATGTTAAATATTTAACATCAGCTTGCGGCGCTACCAGTATCGATTAATGCCCCAGCACTCATTAAAGCTGCCCTTCCAGACCAGGTGTGGGCCTGACTTAATTCAAACGCAGCATAGCGATGGACCAAAATCAACAGTTTTTTTGGTGTGAAACGTGTGCTTTTCAATCAAAGTTCTGCTTAATTTATGAGCAAAATTATTCATCATATTCCAACCGTGCTGCATATCTTGCATGGATCCCCAAAAATGTCCTGTGAAAACGTGTGCTCTGCCTCGGTTATCTGTGTTCTACACAGCCAGCGAATATGAAAACACTATTCTAATTAGGTTTTTATTTTTCCTGGCTTCAAGGCACAGCTACGCCACGCATTAAACAAACAAACAAACAAACAAGACGTCGTTTCTGGACTCGAAGCCAGTAATTCTCACATCTGTCAGCACCGTCTGATCAAAACAATCTATAGCATCCATAGCCGTAGTGACTTAGCTCTGGAAACCGTCGCGTTTGGAGATGATTGAGGATAATGAAACAAGGAGGAAAACCTGAATTAAAGTTTCCTCGTCTCACCCTTCACACTTTGCTGAGCAGGGGGGGTGGTGGGGGTACTGATGATGCTGCCAGATACGACACACATGTTTTGATTAGGCGGATATACCTTTTCTGATTAATTGGATTAATTAAGTGGGTGAATAGTCCGCCAAGTGATAGCATAAGAGGGTTTTGTGTGCAAATTTAATTTGATAGGTGTGCGGCGCATACAATTAGGAGAGCTGTGTGGATGTGCAGCGGAGAGGCTGTTAGAGTGAGAGAAAAAAAAGAGGTAGAGTGTGTGTGTGTGTGTGTGTGTGTGTGAGAGAGAGAGAGGAGAGAGACAAATCCTCACTGACCTCCACTGTTGGTTAGCCCGAGGATGAAGAGATGACACAGTGGGAATGGGTAAGCTAGTGTGGGCGGCCTTTGGTGCAAGAGGGAAGACACATGGATGGAACACTGTCAGAATATAAATGCGCCGTGTGCAGCTTTTACCATCAAAAAATCATTAGCACATTAATTTGGAGACATTAATATATTAAGCGTGAACAATCAAAGCTGAGACGATTGGTAGTTTCTACAAGCCACTGTGCTGCATTTTTAATAATGCCCCGCTGTGCTGAACTCTCTATACACACAGAAATAAGGCGCTGCGCATCCAGTAGGAAGAGAGCTGCTGTAGAGCTTCTGGAGGTGCTTGCAACGGCAGATAGTAGAGAACGATGGACAACTGTCAACAGAAGAGTTATTTAACAGCCGGTTACTACTGACCATGTATGGATGTGATATGATTACTATCTTTGTTGTATGGCTTGGTTCAGGTTAAACCCTTTGTAAAACATGAACAAATACATACTGAGAATGAATACAATAGAACTTTCTTTTATTTTTCAGTTTTACTTGTTGGATTTTCCACTGTGAAATATTGCCAAATGGCTGACATTTACCTCGCTCTGACTACCGTTACACTCTCCACTAGCATCGCACTGTTGTTAGTTATTGTCATGTGACACACTACCGGCAATCAGTTCTTCTTCGCTGCTCTAAAACAGTAGTTGCCAGTGGCAGCCATGATACATCCAGGGCTACAGCACAGTGAAGGCTACTGTTTTGGAGCTGACAAGAATAATTGATTTCTGGTTAAAGTTGTTTTGGCTAAAGTTGATTTTTTTCCCCTAGGTCAATAAATGATGGTATCGGAGCGGTGCATAGACTGGCGAATTTTGGGCAGTATCGGACGCATTTCCGATCCTGATATTAGGGATGCACCGATACCGGATCGGATAGGGCCGATACTGACTCAAATAGCTGGATCGGATATCCGTGACAATGAGGCCAATCTATAAAAAATAATTTCTATGTTTATTTCTATATACAATATATGCTGGAATTTCAATTCCGGTATAAGTCCAACTTGTTGCAGCATTAACAAGTTTAAATTCCATTACAGTTGAATTGTAAATCCCATAGAACCCATTTTCATTCACATATCTTGAGGTCAGAGGTCAGGGGACCCCTTTGAAAATGGCCATGGCAGTTTTTGCTCGCCAAAATTTAACTTAACTTTGGAGCGTTATTTAGCCTCCTTTGTGACAAGTTAAAATGAGACATGGTTGATACCAATGGATTCCTTAGGTTTTCTAGTTTCTTATGGTACCAGTATTTTCACTCTAGCTTTAAACCTGAGCCCGCTACAACCTAAACTTTGCAAGTTGCGTTAATGCGTTAAAGAAATTAGTGCCGTTAAAACGAGTTTGTGTTAATGCGTTATTATTATCATTAACTTTGACAGCCTTACTAAAAAATATTGTTTATATTCACTTTAAAAGGGAATTGTCAGCCGCGTGTAGGAGACTATAGAGGTGCAAAGTGAGTCTGCGGTCATGTTCTTGTTTCTGTGCATGTTTTCCATGAAGTCTAAGCTTTCCCAAAAACTACCACAATCAAAGCAGCACTAACTGTCAAGCTCAGTGGTCCCTGCGCCATTGAAATCATGTTTACGCAGGATTGCGTTGGAGCCAAACACAAGAGCAGGTGATTTCGCTGATTAGTTCCTCCCCTCTGACTGAAGGTAATCAGTGAAATGAAACGCTTGAGTGTTTGCTTCAGACGCGCGGCTCTCAACAGCACACCGTTTGTTCTCCCACCAACTTATCTTCATCTCGCTTTTGATCTCGTTACTTAATGTTTATCTGTCCCTTCCATCACTTTATCTCTTTCTCACACGTTGCTATCCCCAAAGTGCTGTCATCTCCACAACTCTCTGTCCCTTCCTTCCTTCCTATTTTACTTCGTACCATCCTTCATTCTGAAGCGTGTCCCTTGTCTACCTACTGTATGTGAATAATACATGGCTTCTGAGGCTTAGGATGCGGAGAGAGAATAAGATCCCTGGCCCGGGCTGTTTTTCTGTCTGCTCACCTCCTGGGACCCTCACGCTCACAGCGGCTGGCCAGCTGCTGAGAGGAATACTGAGTGACCTCCTATAACACACACATAGTCACACCGTTATAGGCAGGTCGCTCATGTATATGCAGAAACACATATGCGAACCTTTATGTATGCTCTGCGTGTGCATGTATAAGTGAGACCAGAATGCAAATAAAATATCCGAACTTCCTGATCCGCTGCGTGGCTATGATACAGTTTTATCTTTCTTAGCATAATGGGCCATCATCACTTGTCGTCTTGGGTAATTTATTGTGCAAATCCTGAAACCTTCTCCGTATTGGAAACATCTGCTCACAACAAAACAACCCATAGTAGAACACCAGCTTTGGATCCTTTTAATGAAATGACAATTACAGATTCCCAGCAAGCTTCCCTTCCCCAGAAGCCCTTTTGAAAATCACGACATCATAACAGGGACAAATGAGAGCAAATCTCCCTCTAATTGATAACCTCATTACCTATGTCTACTAAGCTATTAACAGCCCCCCGCTCTGTAGCGCCCGGGTCACTGGGTCACCACTGGGACTCACATATGAGAGCAGCCAGCATTAAATTGGTACAAGCTGGCCAAGCCTCCGCGTGCTACGCTAGCTGTCTGCTGTCAAATGGCTCCACCGGACAGACACACACACCTCAACGGGGGCACCGCCCGCCACCAGCTGCTCTTTGATGATACAAGCAGAGAGAGAGGGACACACAGGAATGTTGGACGGAGGGATCTGGCGATGGAGGTGTCAGGAGTCTGAGATTGTTATCACCAAAGCTGACAATGCCTCTGTTCTTCCACTTTGTGAGATGTCTGGATGCGCTTCAGAAGAAGAGTTTGAAGAAAAAGACTCAACAAATCATACAACTTTATGTCCCCATATGTCTCTGTAGGCAGTCTACTGATGTTGGATTATAATGTCTGACCTGGGGCTTTCATGTGTTCAGCCTCTGAGCTACGGCTGCACAATTAATCTAATATTAATCGTGATCACGATTTTGGCTTATCACAATTAAATGAACATGAACGCCTGCGATGTTGACGTTTAAAATGCGTAATAGCAAACTCCGCTGCGTATCAAATCAAGCACTTCCTACACTAAGAGCCAGCCACCAGGGGGGGCAAACGAGATGTTTTGGCTTCTCTTTTTGGGGAACCAAATGTATGCGGCTGTAATAATAGACATATTGGCTGTAATTCATTACGTTTATTATCTTATAATACACCCGTGGGCTGTATGCTGTCAGCCTGTACCGTGGTGGATGTATTAACGTCTCTGTTCCCAAACAACCGGCTATCGGCCAGTAGCTAGTAGTGCTAGTAGCATGACATAAACAGAATTTAATGGAGTTGTAGGATATTTACTAACTTGCAGGGTAAAAGCTTATACATCCATAGTCTGTGGTGTATTGGATATCCATGTTGGAGGTCATGGACATGAAATACTTTGAGATTGCTCTCAGAATCTGTGTGCTGGATTTTTCTAACTTCCATATGTGTCCATCGCTCACTTTATGCTCCTCTGGGAAGCGGCTGGGCAAAATAGTTTAATAAATAAGTAAGTAAGTAAATAATTATAATACTAGCTTATGCATATTTATAATATTTCAATGGGCAAAACACCAGACCCATATGGACCACTGAACAAATAGGAGCAGTGGGCGGTGATTCAGACATCTGGCAGCAGGCTGTGCTAGTATACAGTGTAGTATAAAGTCAGCCATTGGAACAACACAGATATACATCCATTCACATGTTGACAGTGAGAGACAGGTAAGAAGCTGCTAATGAAGCCAATCTGACCGTCCCTTCGACATGCCGTCAGATTTGGACGTGAACGGCGATGGCGAATACACAAATAAGATCAACAGGATGCTTAGCGAGTGTTTCCTGATGGACGCCCACAGGAAGGTGGACTTGACTGGCAGCTTGGCAGCCAGTGGTGGAGAGATCCATCATGTCATGACAGGAAGGAGAGGGCTCTGACGTCTTGGCCTGCCCTGAGAGGCCAGCGCCTGTCAGCTTAATGAGGCTCCCACTGACAGTTGATGTGGTTGTTAGATTCTGTGAGTGTGAACGTGAACGTGTGTGTGGATGTAGGTTTTCGCAGAGGTTGAACAAGTGCCTCGTTAGCATGACTTCCACCGATGAAATGTCTTATTGTATCTAGAACAGCCTTATGTTCCTCTTTGATTTGTTTCTTAGAAAAATCAGAGACACCTTTGTCTCCATATATCTCTTAGACCTGGGAGATAACTGGGGTTTGTTTTCCTTCTGCAGTTCAGCACGGTTCACATGTGATATTTGTGCAGCCACTGTATCCCACCGGCATCTAAATCTAGGAAAGTCTCTCGAGTTCCCCAAAGTCGCTCCAACCCGACTAAGTTACTCCAACCTGTGTGAGTGCACCAAAAAACTTTGTGTATAAATAACTCTCTGACCTCTCCATCTCTAACTTCCTTTTTCCCCTCCAGTGCGCCTCCCTGCCTCTGAAACTGCCTCACCTCTTCCCCTCAAACCACCCACTCATCTTCCTTTCCCCATGTGAGGGTATTAGGTTCACACAGTAGAATATAGATGAATCCAGCATGGACACCTCTATTGATTTCTCCCACACCGCAGACACCAGGGATAATGAAAGGGTTTTCCTCGCTTCCCCCCAAGTAGCCTTGCGTCATATTTCTTCAGGAGGTCTGGAAGTGGAAGACAAATTGAAAAGAACTGGTCTCGATACCACCGATGCGGTAGACTGTGCCTGTCTGTTATGTTCACTGTAATCAGTATAAGGCGTGTGGCTTGTACTGTAAACGACAACAACAACAGATGATGAAAACATCTGCTTTCTATCAATTATTAGCGAAACCGTCACAACATGCGCTGAAATCCTGTCATGGATTTCTCCGTTCCAGTGGATAGTACTTAAACTATAACTACTGGAAGATGAATGAATGAAAGGTGTGACACAGTTTAGTGTTTCATTGTTAACATTAAATCGATTCAGAAGGTGACAGTATGTTTATTTATATTGCACGCGTTGTCACCACTGGCAGGCCGTTACTGTTTGCAGTGATGACGCTGCCACCTCGTGCTTTCCTGGCGCGCCCTCGTAATATGCGCAGGTTGCAGTATTTTTTCCATCATGTTATATAGCCTCTAGAATAAAATATATATTTTTTTAAATGGCTGTTTTTCCCCTTTAATGATATGCTAACTCTTGGCCATGGTTAGGCAGTTATGCTAACAATTGCAGCTTACCTTGGAGCGAAACACATTGTCTAATCCAGTTGTTCTCAACCACTGGGCTGGGGACTACTGGTGGGCCTCAGAGCGTTATCTTGTGTGCCGCGGACATACTGGAATCAACTGGTACCGACCATGTCATGCCAGCTTGTTGGCAAGGAGGCTAAATAACGCTCCAAAGTTACGCAAAATTTTGGCAAGGAAAAACTGGCATGGCCATTTTCAAAGGGGTCCCTTGACCTCTAATCTCAAGATATGTGATTTAAAATGGGTTCTATGGATACCCACGAGTCTTCCCTTTACAGACGTATATGTCTCGGATGCAGTGACACGAAATAGAGAGATGAATTTGAAACGAAAAAGTGATGTTGGAAACAGCTCCGAAGCGTGTGGGGAGGAAATATGACCCTGAATACATTGGATTCATAACGGCATGCAGTGATGGGTGAGAGAAAGCTGAATATTTTTGTAGGTCATTAGACCTGACAGTGGCATAACACATATCTATAGCCCAGTTTGTTATTTATTTGGGATGGTGGTCCTCGGATATTTTTTAACAATCAGAAGAGGGCCTCAAGTTACAAAAGGTTGAGAACCCCTGGTCCAATCCATTCCTTATAGGTTTCCTCTTGTATTTTTGGTTTTGGAAAGGCTAACAAAAGAAAAAGACACCACCTCCAAACTCTTTGAATACCGAGCATCACTCTTATCCGAGCCACACGGTTGCTATTTGACCCTTGTTCAGGGGTATGGCGAACGTTCAATTTTGGGTGATTAGATTTCTTCTGTGTATTAGAGGTAACATTATGGAAACCCACAGCATCTGTTCATTAGCTAGATGTTGCCAAGAACGTGATCTAAAAGTAAGTTATTGTTGTCATATTTTGACAAGCAATTTAGCATCCCACAAAATACACCCAAAGGACTTCCTGAAAAGCTTTGAGATGCTTTTTGTGAACGGCTTGGTGTAAATACAGTTATGTGACTGTTGTTAAGCAGCCAACTGGGAAGTTTATGTCACTTTCATACTGATTGCAGGGTGATTCAAGTCGTACATTGTAGACTGATGGACTGCCCGGAGCAATAGTGGCCATTTGGGAGCAGCGAGGGGCTGATTTCTCTTCTTTTAATCTGGTCACACTGGGCTGGGTGTGTCCTCATTTGGTTGCTCGGAGCTCTAATGGTTGCAACACTCTGGAGGACTTAATTACTACCCAAGCAGCGATCAGAGATACGCTTGGAATTTTAAAGCCACTTGCTTTATAATTGCTGCCATTTCTTCCTTTCTTAGAAAAGAAGCCTCTCTTTTGTGCGTGTGTGAAAGGAGCTTGGAGACGGCCAGAGTGGAAAAGTCAAAAATAAACAATGTTACAATAAAGCTAAGATCTGTGGGCACATTATTTTCTGGATTTTTGTCAGTCTATTAGATCTTGGTATTGATTGAGAGACATCACTTGGAATTTCCCCTGTACAGTGTCGAACAGCGTATGTGCTTAAATATGTTGTGTCTTTATTGATTTCTTCATGAAGCTCAGCTCAGATAGAATATTGAGCTATTCAGCTTGAGGCGGCACAGACTGCTCTCCCTCCGACTTTCTGTTTCTCTACACCCAGAGGGGCGCCTGGTGTCCACGGCACTGAAGGAAAAGACTGTCATCATGGGAACATGACGAGCAGGTGCCCGGCGCGTGCGAATGATTGGTGTCGGTTCCTGCGGGCTTGAACTCTTGGCCTTTACTGCCGTGACTCTGAAACAAACGTGCGGACGAGAGCGGATCGGTCCCCGACGAGCGATCTCAGGTTAACACTCGTGAGCTGAGATTACATGGGGGAGATACACATTAAAGCATTTAATCATATGGTTCATAGGTTTGGGCGCCACTAGGGCTTTACCTTGCACGGCAGCTTTATTCTCATGTCTCGTGAAGTTATAGCTGTGAACGTAGCGGTGCAGTGTGTGTACAGTTTAGACTGTCGGTGAATAAATGCTACAACTCCTCAAGACACAAGCCAAGTTCCTGTGTCTTGCTTGCCACCTGCTGATTAAAGTGAAGGGGGTTAGCCCCGAAGCTAGCACGGCCCAGGCTAACTGAAGGTGGGCATTTTGTGAGAAGCGTCTGCTGAGTCAAGAGCGACACCTAGTGGTAAAATTCGGTATACCGGTCCGGTGTTTTGGCTTAATATCAAACCGGTTTGAAAATGTTTACACCGACCCAACCCTACACCGAAGGCTTTTCTCGATTTTCTCAAAGTTTTCGCTCTTCTCCTGAACGACTTTGGCAAGCGTCTGATTGACAGATGATTCTTCTGATCACCTGCCAAGTATTTTTTTAAAGTGCCTGCCCTTTTCCAAACTGTTTCCAATGATGGCTTCTCAGATGGTTCCCTGACCAAAAAAATTCTTAGTCGACTAATGGATTAGTGATTTTAATCAACAGATCTGTAAAACTGACTTTCTCCACAAATAACCACACAAAAGCACCATTTTAAATCTTGTGTTTAACAGAGATGTGCTCATAAGTTTCTTGCAAAAAAGACATTCAGCATGAGAAAAGCATAAAAATAGGCTAATCGACTAAAGAAATCTTAGTCGACTAAGACCAAAAGGACCGATTAGTCGACTAAGGGGGGGCAGCCCTAGGTGCCACAGAGGTAAAGGATACCAAAGGCATGTAAAAGACGAGGAGTGAGACGAAAACCGTCACTACCGTTTCCTGCTTATTTTCACCTGACCACATTGCATTTCAAGGGTACACGTCCTGCACATTTAAAAATAGCATAAACTGTCCATGTAACCTCATTTAAGCACTCCTCTAGGGGCTTTGAAATCATGAAATGATTTATCAGACTTGACACATCAATTTCTCTGCGCTCACAAATTCTGCTGCATATGCTCGCTGCATATGCTTTTGGTCATGAGATTATTTTCTCATGAACGCTGTCACAGATGTACATTTTGACAACTTCTTTTTTCCCCACAGTAAAATGCTGTCACTTTAAATCAAACCAGCGCATTTATCAGTTTTGAGCTTTGAATAAAAATACAGCCCTATCTATTACTGTACTGTTCCTAATTTTCATCTGTACATTAATATTCAGTGGAGGAGCGTGAATCATCTATCAACTATCATTCTGCCCTCCTTTTCTTTTAAAGTAACACAATTCAGACTGTCACTAATGAAAATATTCCTTTTTAATTAGATGACGGCTGCACACGCAAGACAAGAGGACTGACGCACATGTGACAAGCTTAATAAAAATCGAATGACGTTCATATCCACTGTTTTTAAAATATATGCAGATAATGTTTCATGGTGAAATGTAAGTGAATATAGTACACTCAGTCCTCTCTGCCTCTCACCTCTCTTATCACTATGTCGACTTTATCTTATCTCTCTTTTGCTGCTTTTCCCAGTCGGTCATCTCTCAGGTCCGTATAAAAGAGGTTTGAAAGACTGGAGGATGGTAGGGTTTATGGGTTTAATTCCTCCATGGCTTTTGGTCCGCCAACTGCCCTCATTGGAAACCAGATTGGTCCACCTTTCACTGCCACAGATTTTACAAATCCCCTCCATAATGTCAGGACTGCTGTTCCAGGAATGTGGGATTTTGCTGGAAGGTTCTACTGGCATTTTCTCAAAAGGTCACCTGAGCCATTCACTGTTCTGTTAGAGTATGTTTTTTCACTGATATGTTCAATAGTATTGACACCTTTATAGATGGACTGAGTCCTTAAGTGTTATAGTTATTGATTGGGAAACGACGCAAGCAGTAGTTAATTATTAGATGTGAGTATATATGTGATGGCAGTAAAACTGTGACTGTGCAACCCCAACTATTCAATTTGTGCATTCTGAAATTACAACCTTTTTATACAGTAGATGTTTTTTCTAAATCCAGTTATTCTTTTAGCTAACCTTGCAGGGCTGCTGGATTCTCGCGATGTCACGAGATCACGCGAGAATCGCGGTATCAAATGTCACACCGAAATCCTTTCTCATTTTACAGCTAAACAGTACACTACAAGATGTTACTGAAAACATTTGAGGCAAGAAATAGGCATTACAGTAACAGAATATTGATTCATATTTGATCAGCGCTGACTAGTTTGACCGTTTGATTGGAGTTTGCGAGTGATTGACAGCTGCTCAGAGACAGCAAGGCTCCAGCTTGGCTTTGATTGGTTGTTTTCCTCCGGTCTGTGAAATCTTGCAGATGCCATTAGGAGCACCGGAGGACACAGAGACACATGTTTTTTTTCAGATTACCTGTCTAACCCCCTTCACTTAAATCAGCAGGTGGCTGTCAAGACACGGGAGCTTGGCTCGGGTCCCCAAATATTGGTATCGATTAGGGATGCACATTTTTTAGCAATTTCCTTAATCGATCATTGGTAGCACTAACGGTCGATCAATAGATTATCGGAATTAAAAAACATACAAATTGTGTGTATACCAAACAATAACATGCGTTTTGGTTTACCTCAATCAAAGCCTTATTTCCACAGCAACATATTCCATATTTTCTGACAGCATTGCATTGCCTATGAAACATATAAAGATAGATGCATAGATATATTAAACACATTGAATATAATTGAATATCAGATTTTGCACACTCATAAAAATAATCTCCGCTATACATCTCCAGCTAGTTTGATAAAAAAGACACTCGAAAGCAAATAAATGTAACGCTGCAACAAGAGAATAGAACCTAAGAAATATCTCAGAATCACAGTGTCCCTGTTTCTGCCTGTTCTTGTTCTTGGTGCCGTTAGATAGCTGCTAAACCACCCCAAGGTGCGTGCTGGGGAGAAAATTTTTTTTTGACTGCAGTGAATGCTGTTTTTGAAAGACTAGACAGCAACAAATATGGCTTGAAGCAGAATATATTGTGACCGTCTCTGTCGGGCGCATCACCTTCAGCATGGGGTTTCGGCGTGGCCACCTCCACCGCCTCTCCCATATCTAGAATGTAACTACATGTTGTTTATATTTCAGATCTTATTTTGATAGTAGTTAGATTAAATATCACATGCTCGATCAAATTCCTAATGACCAATTAAAGCTGCAGTGGGTAGTGATGGAGCAAATATGATTAAAAAATAGTTATATTTATAAAACAGTCACTATATATATATATATATATATATTCTAATCTAGTACATGAAGACAGGCAATATAAAAAAAAAACATGTGCCTTTGTGTCCTCCTAGTGCTCTTAATGGCATCTGCAAGATTTCACAGATTGGAGGAATACAACCAGTCAGAGTAAAACCTGTAAAATGAGAAAGTTTGTGACCCGGCAGCCATGTTGAGATCAGTTGAGAAAATACCAAGCACCGCTCACAAGCCGGAGCACAGCCAATAGGAACTCTGACCTGTGATTGGCCAAAGTCTCCCGTCACGGGCTAGATTTTTTTAAAGCCTGAAAACAGAGCCATGAGGAGGTGCACAAGTCTAGTTTTCTCTCAGAACACTTGAATTATGCTGAAAGGATATTATGGAATTTTTACCCAATGATGCCAAAAACATTCTGCCTACTGTTGCTTTAATCAATCATCGATTAATCGCTAACATCCCTAGTATCGGTGCATCCTGAGTACAGTTTTGTTTTTCTTTGTTAAAGGATTGAAAAAATGGTTAATATAGGTTACGTCAAGCTAGCTTCACAATGCCTTTTATGATGGAGGGTTCCCGTTATGCAAAATGATTACTAAAGACCGCCTCTTAACGGTTTCTTGTAATATGTTGCAATGAAACTCCTCAAGCTAACAATGCGTAGAGTGTGAACTGTGTGAGCATATCTGCATTCCAACAAGCTCATGCATAAGAGCTTGTTGAGACTGTGGGTAAAATAAGATCTCCACCAAACCATTTTCAGAAGACCTGGATGAAAATTCGTATTCTGCCATGATTATACGGTAACAATCATATAGCGCTGTGGGTTTGCATTTATATCATCTGCAAGGAATTATGCTTTTTTTTTTTCATTGCGGTCGAGAGACAGAGTCTGTGCTGCATCCTTGGCCTTAACAAAAAGTCAAAAAGGTGTTATTTTCAATTTGACTCCCACAGATATTATGTCTGGTAAAATCTTTTGGTAATGACACTGTCTGGGTATTTTATTTATTTTTTAAATACCAGGCCTTTTACCCTTCCATAAACTTTTAGTAATTGGCAGACCAAACAAAGAGCTCAGAGTGTGTGCACAGATGTTTTGTTATGTATGTGTGTGAGGCGTCAGCGTGTCTATCCATAACGTGTGCGTGTGTATTTCTCTTTTTTTTGTGAGCTGAATGTGAATATGTGTGATTGGACACACAAATGTGAATGCCCGTGCACGTGAACGGATACGCTCAGGAGTAATTGGTTTGGTCCGCAGAATCACCAGTGGAACAGCAGAGGACAGGAGGAGAGGGGAGAGAGAGGTGGAAGAGAGAGGATGCTTTGCTTCAGCTCATTAACCAACGCCTGTTAGCTTGGAAATAAATTGGGTGAGATTCCACCACTGGAGAGGCTGATTAGTTCATTTTTCTCCCCCCCTCCCGACTGATCCGTCGTAGGTGTAGTGAGGCACGGCCGCTTCTCTCTCTCTCTCTCTCTCTCTCTCTGTCTCTCTGTCTCACTTACACACATGCCATGTGAGCCTGAGCACGCATACGCTCAAACCAGCGGCCCGTGGGTCCTGGAGCAGATGTGATTGAGACAAGAGTCAGATGACTTGCAGCCTGCCACAGCTCAAAGGTCACCTAGACCTACAGTGTCTCTGTCTGGCTGGGCTTACAGCCAGTCGTCGGCGCTCCATCCTGTGGGGCTGATGGCTGACAGAAAGCTTCCAGAAGCAGTCAGGGCGATGGGGATTGCTTAGAGGCTCAGGTGGTTCCCCAACTTTTTGGGGCCAAGGACCCCTTAAAGGGGGGGCACATTTTCCAATGACCCCCTCATAATCATAACACCGATTAAGCATAATGCTTACTAGCCTTTGTACTCTTGGATGTCATTGGAACTATTTGTATTCTCAAACTTTTCAACGTAAATACTTCAGACCTGTTTGATAGTGATAAACAGAAATACATACAGTTTGATTCATGTTAAAGGGACTGTTTGTAACTTCTTACACGTATAAAGCACCCAGGTCGGTGTCCCATGCGCGCTCACTCGCATATGGGCGCTCGCATATATATGCGCGCTCGAGTGTGGCTACGCGGTGTTAAGACAAGACTCCAACACAAACTACACGGAAGCACCAAAACTGAAAAGTTATATCTAGTGAAGCCCGTCTTGCAAAACAGTGTTGGCCGCGGTCGAAGTACGCGGGGGAGACCGTAGCTTTGATCTCCAGGACCGCAGTCTCTGCTGTACTCTGCTCCTCTGCTCCTCTGCCTGCTTGCCTTCGCTCAGCTCACTCCACCTCACGTGCATGCGCGCACACTAAACACTGCAGAAGAGTTAGTAGCTCTGAGAATATCTAGTGAATGTACAGTGGACGTTTGTACAGAAATAACTGCTGCAGCTCCTCCAGACCAACAGAGGTTTTCCGTGTCTTGTGATGTGACGGAGCTACGCAGCGAGAAACGTTATCGTCTCCAACCGGGTGCCGGTGTCTCCCCTGTTCCCTCCGGCCGTGGTCGGGAGGCTGAAGCAGGAAAAGCCAAAACTAGGATCAGCATTGTTTCATTGAGAGACCTTCGTCTGGTCAGCTAACATTACTGCCAAGCAGCTGAAATATAGAGTGATATTGTGGTTTTAGCTGGCGTGTGTCGCCTCACTGTTTTGAGCGATGCTCGTTCATGTCTATTTATGTCGAGCACAAGCGCGAGCCCGACGCTGACTTTCGTTAACTTAACGGCCACAGGTGTCGCTGTTAACAAGCATTTCTGATTCTTACAAACAGTCCCTTTAATACCGCTTTATTTTGCCCTCATATTCTGTGTGCTTTGTAACCAGATGTAGCTTTAGCTTGGCTCGCTTCATGGCTTTGTTCGCTTGCACACATGACGCATTATGATCACCCGCTGCTGTTGCTTGATATAACTGACGTCATATTTTCTCAATGTAGCTAGTTTGGGCTTAGCGTTACTTGACGATATGGACTGACTCAAATATTTCTCCGTGCTAGCCAGCTAGCTAGCTGGCTAATAAGCTAAACTAAGCCCTGAGTGAAGTGACTGATTCATGACAGATTGACGTGACGTGTCACAATCACATCTGAGTTTCTATTGGCCCAAAGCTAACGTGGGTGGGAGTAATGGACACAATTTGCTTGTTTTATTGGTGCAAATGTTCTCCAAATGATGCAAGAATCACTGGCTTACAGCACTGGGAGGAAAACAAGACAAAAAGTTGTCCCCTGCGATGCTGGTGGCTCTGCAAAGAAGTGGAGTGCTTTGCCAGCGATGGTTCTGGTCTCTTGATCACTCCTAACATATGATTTTGAGACATCATCTAGCCTTCCCTGTCATTGCGGCAGCAGTGGAAAATGCCCCTTCTGCAGTGTCGGTGGGCATCATAGCGGAATAGAGCATAAAAGCTGATATTTGGATCATATCTTGTCATTTCGAAAACCCTGGAATGTGGTTAACATTATTAGCATGCTGTTGAAAACACCGGCTGAACACTTAACCAGGCTGAAAGGGGCCATTGTCATCCTGAGTGAAAGCACCTCAATTTGGCAAGAAGCGCAACACAGAATGGAGATGATTTGTCAAAATAAGTATTTGCTGCAGTAATTGACTAGAATATGTGTTTAGCTGAGAAATTACCCACAGCGGCGGAAAAGCGCCAAAGCACTTCACCGTTTGTTTTGACGAGTTTGTCATTACACACACACTGTACACGCATGTATGTTCACCGCCCTCATACCCGCCTACACACCGCTCATCAGGAGCAATGCATTAATAGACATCAATAGACATACTGCATGCGTGAATGCACCGGTGAGCACGAATGCGTTATCAGGTACACGTTCAAGTGCTAATTTTGTGTACGGACACATGTGGCAGAGTGGGCTTGTTCAAAACTGCAGGCACAAATACGTACACACACACACACACACACACACACACACACACACACACACACACACACACACACACACACACACACGGTAATGGTCAATCACAGAATGGCCTGTCATCTTTTTCCCTCCACCGCTCCTCCCTTCTTAATAACATCATTAATCAGGAGTGTCAGCGCTGAGATATGGGTCGATAAACAATTTGGTGCAACATGCCTAATGGAAACCGGAGTCATTTAATATATTCACCTGCTTATAAATCCTACAGATTAGACCCTGCTGTCTGGAACCCGCCCACCCAAACCTATTATGCAATATTTTCTCTAACATGGAGAACCATATAAAGGATTTCAAGACATCTGTACCAAACGCTCATCATGTACTCTAGGGTTTTATCACTCTGCATACCTGACCTCAACACCTGTTACACGCCTCAAGGTCTGGGCTCTCTGTGGAGCCTCTTCCAAGGTTGATTAATGTCTTTGATTCAAGTTTGATTTTAAAGGAACAGTGTGTAACAATTAGGGGGAAACAAATTTTGGTCAAAGTATGAATGTTTTAGTGTCAAAATTCTATTTTCCCCAAACCCTTCTAAAAACTTTTTTTCCACGTCACCTGACGTAGGTTTCTGCATGATGACGCTGCTACATGTAAGCTAAGCAATGTACTGCTATGTGGACGTCATGTTAGCTTGGTTCCGAAAGTCACACAATAACAAACAAACTAACCAATGGACGCAGCGGTAGACCAGCAACTCCTGTGTTCCTCAAGGTGAAATTACTGTTTTTGTGACTGGAGTTTGGTCTGGTCTTGAGACCGCGATATAACCCATCAGAAAGGGCTGTCTGATGGCGAGGTAAAGTGGTGAAAATATTCTAAATATAGCGTACACTTAAACTGATATTTATTTATTTTTAGGTGGCTAAAATATATTTTTCTTCTTAATTGCTGACTCTAAATTGCCTGACACACGTCCAGGGCGTAACCCACCTCGTGCAATGTCAGCTGGGATCGGCTCCAGCCCCCCGCAACCAAAAAATGATAAGCAAGCGTAGCTAATGGATGGATGAACTACAGCATACTAGTACAAAATAATGTATAATGCATTTATTGATATTCTTAGAGTTTCATTTGTTCAAAATAAATAAAGAAAAAAGGAAAAAAGTTTCAGAACTTTGATCGAAACCGTTTCGGCAGCATCTGTGGTTGATGATGAATTTCAGACACATGCACAGGCAGCAGCTCTGATGGGAATAGAATCACACTGTTTATTTGCCCACATCACACTCTCGAAAATTGATGTACAAAGTTGTGCACATAAACCACCATGGATTGAAAGAGGCCAAACTGGAGACTGTCTCTATTCTAAATGGCCAAGAACACACGCACACGCACACACACACGCACACACACACACACACACACACACACACACACACACACACACACACACACAAGCAGAGCATCCAACTTTGTGGGTAACTGGTTGACACACTCATGCCAGACTGGTGGGGGGGAAGAGTGTTAACTGGATTAGTCATGCATACACAGTTTCATCTGTGTGTGCGTGTGCATGCGTGTGTGTGTGTGTGGTTTCGTGTCCATACATACACATTCATGGCTGCTGCCTGAAGCATCTCTTGCTGTCATTACATCAGCCTGCTGGGCTGCCACGTCCTTTATGTTTGATAAAAGCTGTAAAATACTTGATGATGCCCACTAGTGATGTCACGATACCAGAAATCTAGTAGTCGATACCAATACCAGTGTATTTCCACGACACTCGATATCAAATTTGATACCACGGTAAAAAAAAAAGAAAAAACACCCCCAATAAATCCCATGTAATGTGTACATGTGTCTATATATATTCTTAGATTGCAAGAAGTAATTTAAATTCACTGACATGGTGACATTTCACTGGGTATAGGCTACCAGAGGTGGGACCAAGTCATTGTTTTGCAAGTCACAAGTAAGTCTCAAGTCTGTGCACCCAAGTCACAACTCAGGTCTCGGGTCCTAAACAAGCCATATGCGCTTGGCGGGTGTTCATTTTGGACCCTGCAGGCATCGTAGGGTAACTTCGGTACTGTAGAAAA
Organism: Sebastes fasciatus; assembly: GCF_043250625.1. NCBI lineage: Eukaryota > Metazoa > Chordata > Actinopteri > Perciformes > Sebastidae > Sebastes > Sebastes fasciatus. The sequence continues at coordinate 11,323,372 of NC_133797.1, read as the reverse complement.
CAAGTACGTCATGTTTTTAGAATTTTGACATCGAATTGGTACCGGAGTATCGGTTCTCGTGACAACCCTAGCCCACACTGTTATGTTGTTATTAGGGCTGACAAGGTCAACGATAGCGCGTTCAAATTTCTTTAACGCATTAACGGAACTTGCGATTTTTAGGTTGTAGTAGGCTCAGTCTTAAAGCTAGAGTGAAGATGCTGGCATCATATGAAACTACAAAACCTAAAGAATCCATGTCAAACTAGCTTGTTGCGAAGGAGGCTAAATAATGCTCCAAACTTGTGCTAAATTTTGGCAAGGAAAACCTGGCATGGCCATCTGCAAAGGGGTCCCTTGACCTCTGACCTCAAGATATCTGAATGAAAATGGGTTCTGTGGGTACCCACATGTCTCCCTTTTACATACGTCTTCCCAACATGCTAGCATAACATGGTTGGTACCAATGGATTGCTTAGGATTTTCTAGTTTCATATGATATCAGTACTCTAGCTCTAGCTCTAAAATTTACAACAGGTTCACATACTGTTGGCCGCGGAAGCACTGCAAAGCACCACGATTTTCGATTTTGCATTCTTTTGGCACTCATGTAAATCAGTTGAGCTGTTCACACAGCACGCGCTGTGCCACGGAGCTCTGCAACTGGCTCATGATCAGAGTAAGTTTCGGCGTCTGGTTTATTTTCTCTGCGTGCAATGAGCGAATCCGTCAAGAAAACACACTGACAATCTACTTTAAATGATACAGCCAGCTACGAACAGCGAGGCTTCAGCTCGCACAACGATTAACATAGCGTGGCGCTTCGCGACGCTTCCGTTCCCTATGTGAGCCCACTGTGAGCCTGCTACAGCCTCTTAAAAAATAAGTCTGCCGAGGGCGCTGGCACCCTCAAGGAGTGGAAGAGGTTTCAAGGTACATTTTGAACAGATGAAAAATGTGCGATTAATTTGCAATCAAATATTTTTAATCGATTGACAGCCCTAGTTGTTATCTCTACCTGTCTTCATCTCTCTTTTCATTTTCACCTTTTACAGCTCTCGTCTGTTTGTTTGAGCATCTATTATGAAAAAGGTACAGATAAATGCATGCATGTACAGATTAGCACACACTCCAGGAGGGCTGTATTCCTGGCTGAGCTGATCTTGAGCCGGCCGCCTCATCTTTCTGTGTCAGCCCCCTTGAGAGTGACATGCAGCCTGAGCGGACATGGCACCGTCATCTGACTGGGACCAAATGGGCCATGAGTAACGACAGGGGACACCCAGCCCATTGGCTAATTGTCCTGAATAATGAGCCTGGTTCTCTTCTCTGATTGGTGTTTGAGGTGGGAGGTCGGCAGTTGGCGGGTTCCATCCGCAGTTTACAGCACAGTGTCGCTAAAACGGATTTGTCGGATGACTGCTGAGGTGGCAGGAGTCAAACCTCCGTTTTCCATCCACCCACTGCAACATACGCAGGACTAAGCCCCTCGTAGTCTGCTCAGATGCTCTGCAGAACAAGAATATCCCTCAAAGACAGCTTTTGTTTCAGGCTTCAGTGGACTGACATTCTGGATCTTAGCTATTTCACAGAGCCGAGACTATTTGATTCAATCTTCTTTGGGCTGTTGTGATAGTGATAGTTTATTCCCACTGCACACATGAGACATTGCATGTACCTGTGTACCTGAACCACCTGCTCATTGTCAGTAATTTCTGGAAGAAATAGCTGCCAATTGTTCAGCGTCTGTAGCTAAAACACTTCCTGCACAAAGGCAACCTGGGGGAAAGTGGTTTCACTAGTACTACAGAAATAGAGAGGTACTTTAGTTGCTTTTTGTTACACAGGCCTTGATTGTTGGTTCGCTGCTAACTGGACTGTAATACCATTTTGAGTGTACCTAGCTGCTACTGGTTTCCTGCTGGTACTCTTGATTGGGTTGTCAGATTGTAGCCAGCCGCTGCGTGTGACATGCAGAACATAGACCTGATTGCTCTGGAAACCAGCGCTGCTGACAGAAGTCGAGGGGGGTGGGTGCAGGAGAGAAAGAACCGTGATAAAGGCTTCAAGAGCTCAAAGATCTCTCTCTGGGTTCATGCATTTCATTTGTTTTGATATGAAATGATGATCTGAGACTGTCGTACTTCATAGTGGGATATATTAGGGAGCAAAGCAATAAACAGAGGAATGTTGAAATGAAAGGTTGAACTCAGGTCCACAGAAACACAGAGACAAAGAAAGACAACGTTGCACTGCATGGACAAACTTTAATGACTGAAGAGAATGAAAATATATAGACTTAATATAATTTATTTTCAGACACAAAGAAGCATTTGGAAAGGAACAAATGACAAAAATATATTCAAGAAAAAATATATAATTAAGAAGGCTGCCTTTATTCTAGCTGTAAAACTAAGCATGGTAATTATTAAAGCTGCATCAATCAATAAGAGGGTCAAATGCCATATTATAATAATAATAATAATAATGATGATGATGATGATGATGAATGGGGATTGCTTGTCGTGACTAGCCTAGCTTTTGCAGCCTGCGACTTTAAAGGTTCTCTACACAATATTCAGAGCGTTAATATAGCAGCAAACAACTATTTGCTATGTAAATATATAGAGGAGTAATGTCTACCTGAGCAGAGAATGAAGTCACTCGCTCTCCGTGTGTGTTGAAATCCGAGCTTCTCTGTGCTTTGTTGACAGCCGGGCCGGCTGCTTGTGCTTTAGTGCATGTTTGTGCATGTGAGCGTGCTCCACTGGCTAGCTCATGCACGCCGCTCTACTGTCCCCTCCGGTTCCACCTCAGGTAAACTCTGTTAACTGTTGCCGTTGTTGGTCCTGTTAGCACCGTTAGCTGCTAACCGCCGGCTCAACCGTAGCCATGTAGAGAGCCGTGTGGAGGCAATAAATAAAGAATAGAATTTCGAATTTTGCTTTTAATGTTTCGGTTCACATTTGTCAGATGGCCAGAATCAAGACTCCACTCCAAGACGGCAACTGTTTTGCTTAAGTGTTTACATTATAAGTTGACTATATGCCTCTTCTGACTGAAGAGAATGGAAATCTCATTATCATCATTATATTGTAAATTTATCCAAGCCTGCGAAAGCCGTGGCCGGAGGCATTATGTTTTCGGGTTGTCCGTCCGTACGTACATAACATCCATTTGAACTCAAGGATGAATTTATTAGATTTTGGTGTTCAAAGGTCATAGGTCAAGGTCACTGTGACCTCACATCCGTCCTATTCTCGTGATATCTCAGGATGCCTTGAGGGGATTTCTTCAAATTTGGCACAAATGTCCACTTGGACTCAAGGCTGACCTGATTCAATTTTGGTAGTCAAAGGTCAAGGTCACTGTGACCTCACAAAACACGTCTTTGGCCATACCTCAAGAATTCATACGCTAATTATGACAATTTCACACAAATGTCTAACAGGATAAAATGATGAAGTGAGGACATTTTGGATAGAGATGGGTGTAAACTTGACTGGTTGGCGGAGGCATACAACCGTGAGGCGGTAATTCTAGTTAGACATAAATATAAAGTATTGTGGATTTTTACCAACCCTATCACCAGACAGGAACATTGATATTGGACACATCTGCAAAACTACTGACTATGTTCAATGACAACATTATTTTTAACATTCAATGCCGAATTCTTTCTTTATAAAATAGCTGCACATGGCAACTACAGTACGATTAGGGTTGTTTGTTCTGGCAAATGAGCTTTTGGTTAAGTTATGATTAAGGTTTGGCAAATGAAACACTTGGTTATGGTTAGGGAAATATTGCGGTGGTGGTTTAAAAAGGCAAACATGAGTCACGAACACTGGTCACCCACATCCAAGTCCGGCTACTCGCCCATCCTCCACGCCCTTAGATTCCACCTTTCTAAATAAAGGGCATGCAACGTCCTGCACTGGCACTGAACGTTGCTGAGGGATGTAAATCATGAGGTGCAGACTATAGTCTAATGATTGTAATTCTAGATACTGCTGTTTTTTTTTACAGTTACACCTATCTAAACTGACTTATTACGAGGGACAAATGACACCTATACGGTTACAATACATTCAAAAACAAATATATAAAGGACAAGACAGCCTTTAATCCAGCTATAAAACATGGCATGATATCTAAGTACCTTTCCCTTCCATTTGTGCCGAGCTCAGGCTAAGCCCCTGCCGGCAGATTTATGTGACAGATTTTGGTAAATAGATGCAGAACTGCAGACAGCTGTCTCTGCGCTGCTTTTTTCGTAGTTGGTAAAGGTTTGCACCCTTCATGGTAAATCATAGCGTCTGTGTCATATATGCTTGCCACAGTGCGTTAACATAAATATGCATTCTGTCAATTACCAAAATATCAAGCCATGTCATGTGACAAATATATCAGTGGGGCGCTGTCATGCTAGATGTCTTTTATGTCATTCAGCTGATTTTGGCCTCTGTCTTTTCCTGGCTGTCATCCCCCCCCCCCCTCTTTTTCTCACCCCCTGTGCTGAGGCTTACTGGGACTTCATGCAGCCCACTCACAGTCTGCTCGTCAAGTTCGCTACACACACACATAAACACTCACACACGTATTTATGCCCATCGCCATTCCACGGCACCTTGCAGCACAGCAGGTCGCCTTTACCTGTCTGTCAGCGCCTCCCCAAGACATACCCAGAGCAGCCTTAGTATTACTCTATCGGCAGCCGGGCTGAGGCGGCCTCCCCCCCCACTACCCACATGCCCAACTGAGCCCACCCGCTGGAGCGTGACCACACCGGGTGGGAGACAGTCACATACTGCCAATTCTGAAAGGAAGCGGTTTGACTCATTCGTAAGTCTACATTAATGGATTTTTGTTTTAAAATGTATTTAAATAAAAAGGAGACCGAGTTACAGAGACACCCAGGTTCAAATTCAAGGTGAACATATCTGATCTTTTTGCATTTTCTGTTTTGTGATATTAACCAGCCGCGACAGCGGCACTGGTATTGTTTTCAACTTGTGAGTCTGTGTGTGTGTCATCATGGCAAAATGTGGTCCTGGAGACACCTGCTGTAGCGGTAACTACCACAGAATACGTTTGAGTACTTTGCCAGTAGAGCTGTGTATTGGCAAAAATCTGGCGATACGATATGAATCATGATACAGGGGTAACGTTTGAATGCATTGCGATACTGTAAGCAAGGCGATATATTGCTTTTTTTTCAAATCTAATTTTAGTAAAACTCATAGCATAAAATCTGAGTAAAAAAGCCTCTTTTTCAAATTTTGTGAAATGTTATCCTGATTTTTAGTCCATAGTATGGGTCAAGCTACAAAAACACTGGATCCTACACTTCCTATAACGCAACTCAATACTTTCTATCATTTTTTTTTTTATCTTTGGAAAGCCTCTAAAGTCACAGCGGAGTAGTAGGTCTTGTGACAAGCATACTGAACTTGTGTAAAATTGGTGGACTACCCCTTTAACACTCTTGAAACTTGCTTGAGCGGCTGTAATCCATCACAGAGACCACCAAGTCTACATTCATATTTGTCAAAGCTACACTTTCATTATGAAGTGCAGATGTTTCAAATCAAACTGCGCATATCTATGCAATGATCATGTAACTGAAAAGAAATGAATGCAGACTTGATGTTCACTGTGATGGATTACACAACTCAAGCAGGTCTCAAGAGCTAATTGATTTTCATGCTATAAGCAATTAGTGGAAACTAATGGCTGGAGGGAGATGGAAGGAGATGTAAATAAAATGGAGACTGAAGTTGTGCAACAACTTGCTGGAGAAATGCTTTGCAGCGAGAAAAAACAAAAGCAGAAGGCTAAGCGAGTCTGGAGGAGAAAATGTAAGCACTGACGTAATCATCCAGATTTTAACTCCTAAACATCAAACATGTTTGAAATGATTTGGGGGCGGCCCCGATGAGTCTACGAACAGTTCGGGAGGTTCAAGACTGGATCTGTACACCCCTCACAATAGGGCCGAGCATCATACCGACCAAGGTCCCAGACCAGAGTTGTCCTGCGCTTGTCTGGGAATCAGAGATAAGTCGGCCCAAAACTCCTGTAGTTAAAGGAGTTAAAACTAGATCACAATCGATAGTGGATTGAAGGCGGATATAATAACGATAGTTTAGAGCAGGAAAAAGCCGATAACCCATTAATCGGCCGATATCTTGTTTACTTCTGCAGCAGCCTAGTCGGCTACTTTTGCATACGGCGTTTTTAATAAACCAGTTTTTTGTCACTCCGAATTTAATCCTTAGTAAGAGAACATCCTGAAGTGTGATTTGGAATATGTTCTATTTATTTACAATGTGCGATGAGCTCTTTTGTGGCTTATGACTGACCAGGATTACTTCTGTTGCGTGTCCGGTTACATTGTTAAATGCCACTCTTACAAACCATTCATGTTCGTCCATATTCCTGAGGTAAGGAGGATTTTTGTGAAATGCCACTCTGTAAAGGGGAGACTCGTGGGTACCCATAGAACCCATTTTCTTTCACATATCTTGAGGTCAGAGGTCAAGGGACCCCTTTGAAAATGGCCATGTCAGTTTTTCCTCGCCAAAACTTACTTGACTTTGGAGCGTTATTTAGCCTCTTTTGCGACAAGCTTGTATGACATGGTTGGTACCAATGGACTCCTTAGGTTTTTAGTTCCATATGATGCCTGTACCTTCACTCTAGCTGAGCCTGCTACAACCATGTGAATTGATGGTTATTTGACTGTATTATTTGGACGAGAGAACGCCAATTTGGTAAGTTAAAGTAACGGTTGAATGATTTCTTTTCCTCCCTGCCCAGCCCATTTCCGCCGATGACGATAGTTTGTAAAAGTCCTATCGGCGCCTACCTCTAGTTAAAACTAGCACTGGTAGGGTTCTTTAAAGAGTAACTTAACACCCCCTAAAATCCCTTTTTAAAAGCACATTTTCTAATTGTGATCTCTTGATTCAGTCCACGAGATGAGCCGAGCAGTCCGGCCTTATCTCAGTCCAAAACTTTGTCGACATGTTCCATCATTAGCCTGTAGCTTATAAGCTCTAGTAGTAGAGTAGTTGTTGCAGAGACTTTGACAGTGGCAACACGGGGGGAGACTGGAAGGTAACAGAATGCACTGGTCGGCCAATGGGAGGCTTATTACTGCAGTCTTAAAGCCTGTCCAGCCTGTTTCCTTGCCTTCCACTCAGTGTATGTTAACTCCTGACCCTCTGTGACTAATTAGCAACAAGTGGGTAAAGCCAATTGATTAATTCATTCTCAGTGATGAAGTGAGAGTGGGGAGACCACCCCTCGAGTGGAGGACCCCACAATGCTTTGCCATCAGCCTGTATCTCTGTGTTGTATCTCTGGGTTTCCCAGTCTTGTGGGTCTGGGTCACCTCCGTGCCCAGCTCTACTTGTCTGGATAATTAGCTGCCCGGCCCTCGCTGCCAGACTGTGCGCCCCATAGATTTATGACGCTGATGGCCGGCCTGGTCTCGAGGGGGATGGTGTGTGTTTGTGTGTGGGTATGTGCCAATGAGGCCAAGGGAGACATGGCTGTCCTACTAATGAGGGGACACAAGGTTATTTACGGCGGGTTGGACCAGTGTCATGGATATGGAGATAAGGCAATACCTGGGTAATAAATCATTAAGAATATGTGTGAGTTTGAAGGTGTGTGTGTGTGTAGGCTGAAATCACAGTGAAATAGTCACAGATGGGTGTGCTTTTCAGTATCAGCCTCTTTCTCACTCTTCTACTGCAAGGACAAGGGAGCCCTCATCTTTATAATGCCACCATCTCTCTTCTCTACAGACACTTGTATTCAGTAGAAAACATATCTGTCACAGGCATCTCTTTACATTATGTATCACCCTTTTTTATTTGCTTTGCTGTGAACAAAACTGAAAAGCTCTCTACCCTCCTCCGCTGTAGTGACTCATCTTGTCTTTATTTTCAGTGCATTATGGTGCCATTCAGAGCCGAGACTGAACATCCATTGGCTGCAGGTCAATGGGAGACAGGTGCTGTGATGAGCACAGCTTTCTTTTTGAAATGTTGTCCCTGTAACATGTAGGTAAACATTTACACTGCTTGCATCAGAGCAGCTATTAGCGTGGTTCTTCTTCTTCTTTTTTTCATTTGTCACAAATGGGAAACGGAGGCATTTCAAGGGCGTTAGTGTCGTCAGCATGGAAGGGAAGCGTGCGTGGTTGAGAGTGTAAACCAGGAGACCACTTTGCTCTGATCTATTGGTTATGAAATGTACTTTGAAGGTTTCAAAGCATGCCCCGTAGACAACAGTTTAAACCATCACTTCGGAGAGTACTGCTTCTACACTGTAGAAATTCAAAGTTTTCTGTTGGAGAACTCCTCATGTCTCTGTCCAGACAGGCTTTACCTGTCTGACCCGTTCCAGGTCTGTTTAAAACATCCATCCAGTGTCTGAAATTAACTTATTAGGGGACTGATAGATGAAAAACTCCACCGGCCAAGCATATTTTTTACTGGCCAAAATGATAAATTGCCTTTTTGTGTCACATATACATTTGTTTCAGTACATTTCATTGAGATAATGAAATATATACTTAGAGAGGAGAAACATTTGAAGCAAAATATTTTACATATATTGAAGGTTAATCAATTCAAGCCTGAATACTAGGCTTTCATACCTTCCTGGCATTTCACCAGGTATAGGCTACTAAAACAATAAATCCCATGCACTTCAACATACACTCCTTTTTTTCCGTGCATACAGTTTTTTTGGTCATAATTCACTCTCTATTATATATTTTATATTGCTACGAAAACACCTCCTACAAACGACTGTATTTATCCAAGTTTCTCACCAAAAACTACATTTTACAAGACCATTTGAACACAACAAAACGTCAGAATTCACTTTCGCCCAATTCAAATTTGTATTGAATAGAGCCTGAACGCACCATAATGTAAATCAATGGCACATCCCTTGTTGAAATTGGCAGGATGAGAGCTAGTTAATGTTAGCTGTTAGTCCTGCCAACTTCAACACAGATTTGTTGTTTGCAATGTAGCATTACCAGGGAAGGTCTCGGGCCTCGCTGCCTCAGCTGTATGGGCTGGACCCACGGCGGGACTATGGTGCGGCGGCCCGATGTGCTGCTGTATTCCTCTCACCCGGGACTGGATCCCGGTATGGGCGACGGAACGCTGCACAGACTACACGGCAGGGAAGATGTTCCCACTGTAACATACTCTCGTTTGCCTGACTTCTAGGCTTCTAGTGACACATTACGCACACACGAGGTTCATTCCCATCCAGTCTGTAGTGATTGTTTTTAAGAAATCTGGTTGATTGTGAGTTTAAAGCATCCCAAACAATTTCCCTGTGACGTCAGGAAGCAGTTAGTCTCGAGCCCTGAAGGTAGAAAAATGAGTACCGTCACGTTTTCAGAATTTTGGCATCGACTTGGTAATGAAGTAACGTTATCAGTTCTTGTAACATCCCTAGTGTGTGTGTGTCAAACTCCGACACAGAGCAGACAAGTGTGCCCGTAAGTTACACCAAAATGTGGTAGAGACTCTCAGTTTAACCGAGCTTACAGTTTGTTATTAAATGACCAATTTGGTCCAAAAGTATACCCGCCAGTGTGGCCGATAGCCCTCTGAGGTTTACTCGCCAAATGGAAACTCTACCCTCATTTGGCGCTGGCCAGTTGTTAATTTTAGACACTGCATCCATCTCATCCAGCACTGAGAAGATTAAAAAATCGCTGTGTACAATATGTACCTGTTTGCCGTGTGGATATTTTTCTCTCATAAAAAGAAAATCCTCAAATACATTTTGAAATGATGCTCTGTCTGGCTGTGGATTGGCTGCACCGTCGGGTCTCACTTCTGTTGACCTTGTTAACCAGAGAGCTGACCTTCGTCCTCGCCTCGCTCTTTTTCCTGCTTCGAGCCAAATTTATCCTCTAGCAGAATTTCAGACCTTTGACCCTGTGCGCTTTTGTAATTTATGTTCTCTTCAGTCCGACTGTTATGCCTTGGTGTTTTTGTTTCATGCTACAGAGACTTTGTCTCCCAGTGTCAGAGTCGGACGCCCACAAGGAAAAATCACCTTGTCAGAGCTAACATTAAACAGTCGGTATTTACACTCCACTTGGATCTACCTTACTGGCCACCTACACTTCCTATTTCTTTTGTACTTGACAGTCCATACTGTCAGACCTCATGAACTGTATTATACAACACTTGTTTTCATTAGACCACTTATATTTGTGGGTTTGCACACAGGCCCATTACCTTCTACATTGCACCCTTTCATATTTTTCTACTTAAATTTAAAGTATATTCAAGTTCTTCACGAGCTCTGTCTCAGACTGATTGAAGACACTTGATTGTAAAAGCACACCACACCTCCACACTGTTCACTAACAGCACTTTACAAGCATTTTCAGTTTTTATGCCTCTGCGCCGCCGACCGCTGTGGCCGAAGTCGTGATGTTTTCAGGTTTTCCGTCTGTGCGTCCATTCTCTAGATTTTGGTGGTCGAAGGTCAAATTCACTGTAACTTCATGTTTGCCCCATTCTTGTGAACACAATATCTCAGGAACGCCTTGAGGGAATCTTTTCAAATTTAACACAGACATCCACTTGGACTCAAAGATGAACTGATTCGATTTTGGTGGTCAAAAGTCAAGGTCACTGTGTCCTCACAAATCACATTTTTGGCCATAATTCAAGAATTCATATGCTAACTATGACAATTTAATACAAATAATGTGTCTAATAGTCTAATAATAGTCATGACAGTGATGACATTTTGGCTGGACGTGGACGTAAACTGCAACTTGACCAGTGGGAGGAGGCATACAACGGCGAGGCGGTAATTCTAGTCTTTATCTGTAAACTGTAAATAGAGGGAAAGTGCAGTACCTGATAAAAGAATGAAAGCATTTGGGATGCCTCCAGCAATATGTGCAGTAGTAGTAACATTATGACAAAAATACTAGTGCTGTCAATCAATATATTTATATATTTAATCGCGATTAATCGCATGATTATGCATAGTTAATTTAAATTAATGACACATTTTTTATTTGCTCAAAATGTACCTTAAAGGGAGATTTGTCAAGTGTTTAATACTCTTATCAACACGCGGGTGGGCAAATATGCTGCTTTATGCAAATGTATGTACTGTATAGACTTATTATTGGAAATCAATTAACAACACAAAACAACAGGTACTCACAGGTACTGCATTTAGCATACAAAATATGCTCAAAACATAACATGGCAAATTCAAGCCCAACAGGCAACAACAGCTGTCAGTGTGTCAGTGTACTGACTTGACTATGACTTGCCCAAAACTGCATGTGATTATCATAAAGTGGGCATGTCTGTAAAGGGGAGACTCGTGGTTACCCATAGAACCCATTTTCATTCATATATCTTGAGGTCAGAGGTCAAGGGAGCCCTTTTGAAAATGGACATGACAGTTTTCTCAACAAAATGTAGCGTAAGTTTGGAGTGCTATTTAACCTCCTTCGCATTTCATATGATGCCAGTATCTTCAAAAACTTTAAAACTGAGCCCGCTACAACCTAAAAATCACAAGGTGTGTTACTGCGTTAAAGAAATGAGTGGCGTTAAAATTAATTTGCGTTAACGCGTTATTGTCGCGTTAACTTTGACAGCCTTAGTCTACACAGAAGAATTACATGTGAATATAAGATAACCTTCTTTGACTGTTGATCATGGTCTTACTGTAAGTTTGAGCAGCTACACATCTCCAAATGCTCACAACAAAATAACCTTACAGAACAAATCAGGGACTGTCAGTTTACAGTATCAACAACTGATACCACAGTATGTTCATGCAGAGATAACATCGAAATGTTTGAGCTATAGCATCATCCTTTCAGAAGTGCACTTCCAAGTTGCTCCAGGCGCCTGATCACATCAGAAATAACATGAAGAGAGAGCTGCACACTTTGAGTGAAAAAGACAGTTTAGCATGTAACCCCTCAGGTCAGCATCAGGGAACTCCCTCAACACATTCTGTCAGATTTCTTCAAAGCTCTTCAAGCTGAAGAAGGTGAGAACAAAAAATACATGTGATGTAGCGTTGGCAGAAATCAAGGCAACCGCTTGAGGTTTGAGCTTGAAACAGGCATGATGCTGTTATTTTATTCTTCTTCATACAACAGAGACCTTTTGTTTAAAGAGGTAAAATAACAAGCCAAAGTTGGGGCCTGATACAAGCAGCTGAACATCAATATGAATGTGACACTGTCAAAGAGCCTCATTTCTGGGCCACTTAATATTCCCGTCTGGCATCTGTTAGCTCCATTTTCTGTAGATAGCATTTTGAATGGCTCAGTGGGAAAATGCAATGTCAATGAATTACACCACATTATCTTAGCCACCTAGCTTTGTCATTCAGTTGATGGGGCTGTCGCCTGTATATGCCTGGACAACTCTGGCTGTTTGCCAGCATGTCCTGTTGATGTAGCCAACTTTATCCCCTTTGCCAGTGAGCTGTGACTAATATGAAAACACATCTGACATCTGGCTTACTCAATCTGTTGGTTTTAAATAGATGTTGGCTCAGTAAAGCATTCATTCGCTCTTTTCTTTAAGGGGGGTGACATCTGCATGAACAGTGTCTGGGGAAGGTGCTAGAAAAGCTTCTCAGATGGTGATGTTTGCACTCAAAGTAAGCATACTGTAGATGCTTATTAAAATATGTATGCGGGGAGAATGTTTACTTATGGATAATGATTTGTTTTCTTCCGCGACAGCCGTGGCCAGATGCATTATGTTTTCGGGTTGTCCGTCCGTCCATACGTATGTCCATATTTCCATCCCATTCTCATGAATGCGATATCTCAGGAACGTCCGTAGGGAATTTTTCCAAATTCGGCACAAACGTCCATCAACTCTAAGTTTGTTTTGGCATAGTGTTGCTGCACTGGGAACCACTGGCTGGATCAGGTCACCTGGATTCTGAGCCCTTCTGCAGCAAATCTTCGTTGTCTAATGAAAATGAAAGATCTGGTGACTCCATGTGTATCAAAGCAAACACACTTTACACCAGTAGTTGCCAACCTTTTTTGGCCTGCGACCCCTTTAACAAAAGCCAAGTATACTTTTGACCCCTTGTCACAGGTCGTAGCCTCATCGTGGTCATGAGTTATGAGCAGTCCAACCAAAAGTCTCATCAGTGTGATGTGAAAATGCGGTGCGGGAATGCGGACAATTCGCATGTGGAGGATTTCATTGGTCAAACATATATTTTATATTAGAGAAAAGTCAGAATAAACATGATTTAATATTTATGACATAATATTTTGTCTTATCCCTTTAATCTGTGACCCCTCCGATTTATCTTTGTAGGGCCCCGCAGGTTTGGAACCTCTGGTCTATACCCTCCCCAGACCAACGGGGGGAGTTAGCAGCCCCAAGAACAATACATAGTACATGGGAATCTGGCTATTTCTCATTTGGGAAAAAAGGAAATGTAATGAAACAGAAGTCTTAAATGAAGGACTTGGATAAATTCTAATTATCGGTATGTGCCAGCTTTAAAGTGCTCTGATAAGATGTATGATAAACAGATATGCAAAACTGTCAGAAAAGACAAAGAGAAGTTGCATCAGTTGAACTAAAGCCACCACGGACAAACTGATAAACATTCTGAACAGTGTTTTAATCAACTGAAACACTTTGCGTGGCTTTTTGAGATGCCAGTTTACACATTCTTGAACTTTAATTCCTATTTAAAGCTGCTATAAGAAATATTTTGACTTGAACAATGGATCAAGTGACTAAGTGGATGTGAAAGGAATCACTCGTATTGAGGAATCCACAGATATTTATGACCTGACTCTTAAGTTCCTCTCAGCTCCACGAGTGTCTTTCAGCTCGTTGTTTTGGTGACCTCCAACTTTACTGTTTTGGTTCACTCTCACTGCTCTCATAGTGTTGTTTTTGGCTGCAATAAGGCAGCTGTTTTCACTGAAAAATCTCTGATAAACCAACTGTATGCAGCACCAAACAGCAGACCCACAAAGTTAAAGGGTCAGATATTTCCATCAGGAATTAGTGGAGACCAAAAGGGCTTAAAGGAAAGTGAATATTGGACTTACATTCACCAGGTAGCCAGAAAACACGACTCCAAATGAATGCTGATGTTGCGCTACATCTGCTGCATGTGTAAATAGGCAGTTGTTTGCTAAAAACTTTACAAGATGGTAATATATCTGCTGTGTTTACAGCTCTTTTTGGAAAAACCCTTAAACTTTGCTGCTTTTTAACTTTCCTTCCACATGAAACTTTACTGTCTGGATGGCAGTTGCAAAGTCTTAGCAACCTTCTTAACATCTTACATTATTTGTAGTTCAATCTGTGGAGCTCAGTCAACGACCAGGAGAACTGTTGAATAAAATAGGATATCTTGGAGGCAAGGCGATGGTGTGATGCATGTTCACTGTGCTGTAAAAGATTCCTTCCTTGCTCTTAGTGTCTAATTACTCCTGCCTTTGTACATCCGCCTCTTTCCTCCTCTGTCTTCTTTCTTTGACCTCAGGAAAGAAACAATGAAAAAAGAATCTCAACTGCTCAGTATCCCTTTGTTGCACTTGCCTGTTTTTTTTTTTTTTTACTTTAGCATAAAGAGCTAATTCATCAAATGCCTTATATTTACCGCGTCCTCAGGCTCCCTGACATTAGGAGAACCTTTTGTTTTTGTTCTTCACACCAGATCTGCACTCTGTGTGGTAGTGCCATTACTCAAAATAATGTTTAATTATTAGGGTATTCTAGGGAAAAATAAATCTGCACCTTGATACTGTAAATAAACCTGAATATTATCAACCGCTTTAACAAACATCAGCCCGAGCAAATTTTGGTGTTAATACTAAACTAAAAAAAAATCACAGTACTGCTTCTTATCCAATCAAGTATTACACATTATGTATCTATAAACCATCAGAGATTAATAATTAATTGACCATTAACTAAAGCAGTTTGTAATTAGTGCACAGTCATTGTACATCGCTGGCCTCAAGTTACTCCTCTGTAGACGTCCTGCAGTGCCGGCTGAGGACAAAGCAACGGTCTGTGGCTACGTTTTACAGTTTATATTTTCAGTCTGCAGAGGCAGCTGTGGTGCATTTAAGTACTACTCTTTCTTCCAGATTGTTTAAGAGCAAATTGCAGTTTAATTACAGTGTAACATGCCTTCATAACTTATGCATTCCAGGAGATGGCATGTTTGAGTTTTCATGATTCAGAAAACTGACAGTTTGTATATTACTTACAGGTACATACTAGGCTTCCTTTTTTTAGAATATTTTATTTTCACATTTTTTAGTTAACCAAATATACAAAACATACAAAACACAAACTCACACAAACATGGCTCAAAATTCCCTCCCTATCCCACCCACATACAAACTGAAAAAGAACCATACTCAAAAGGAGTAAGCTAGTTAACTATCAAGTGAATTAAAAAG
Source organism: Sebastes fasciatus (assembly GCF_043250625.1). Classification (NCBI taxonomy): domain Eukaryota; kingdom Metazoa; phylum Chordata; class Actinopteri; order Perciformes; family Sebastidae; genus Sebastes; species Sebastes fasciatus. The sequence goes on along the minus strand of NC_133797.1, from coordinate 11,307,888 downwards.
GATACAGAAAAAACTAATTAAATACACAAATAAAGAAATCATAAATAACGAGATGCAGCGTTCTGACTAATTCAGATGACTAATGATGTATCAAGTCTGATCATTTTGTTATATCAAATCCGATATAGGTGTTGGTAAGGAGTCCATATAGGTTAAATAGGGTCGCCAAATCTTCAGAAAGGTGTTGTATTCATTTCTGAGGGTATATGGGATCTTTTCAAGTGGAATGCAGCTGTTCATTTCTAAAAGCCATTTAGATATGAGGAGATGGGAATCAGACTTCCATGTAATTCATACCAGGCTTCCTGCGGTAGTTGGTGTTACACGGTGGTCGGGCGTACAGCGATTACATTACTTGCCCACCACCCCCACCTTCAATTTGCTTTTTTGTTATAGAAGTAAAACCCATTTAGTTCATTTTGGCGTGTTATCAATACATAGTTGGACGACGGACGCTACAAACTGAAACTGAAAGTGAAAGTGTCTGCTCCACAGAGTCCTAGTAGCAGGAGTCCGATTTCACACACACACGGGATGAGAGAGAGTTGACAGACAAGACGATGGTGGAGGATTTGGTGTCAAAGCGAAAAGCAAAAACACCTTATTTGGCAATATTTCAGATTTAAACCCAATGCTATAATGGAACCATAACGTTAATGAGGCAATCGAAGTGTGGAGGACGGAGTGGTCACAGCTGGTGTGCGCGGCGAAGCAGCGCAGGGTGGAAACCTGCAGCCTCACAGCAAAAGCTGGATCGGAGAGGCCAGACACACAGCCATCTAACGGTTAAGAGCGAAGTCAGCGCTCTACATATATTGAGCGTTGTCTTTTCTTGTAAAATGTCTGGTGACACTGGTGTTGTCACAAGTTTATTAACCGGCGGGAAAATGTCCTCACCGTCACATCCCTAATACATACCCCCCATACTGTAACTCAACGCCTTTTGATTATAAAGAATCCGTTTGCCTCTCATTTCTGCAGTTACCGTCGACCAAAATGTACAGGGATGGAAGTAACAAAGTACATTTACTTTACTCATTACTGTAACAAAGTTGTTGTTTTTTTGTGTTGCACTTTTTTGATTATTTTTTTAATTTGGTAATTTTGCTTTTACTTACAGTGAGTACTATACATTATAAGTGTCGTACTTCACTACATTTCAAGTCACATTCATTACAGAGTAAAATCAAAAGTCACATGAAAAAGTCTTGATAAACTGTGAGAATGGAATAAAAGAAAGGAGATAAATCAGCAGCTGCAGCAGAGAAGGAGCTGCAGGTGTGTCTGTGGCTGCAGGAGGGCAGAGCTCCATTTCCAGAGTGATTCTCCCCGGAAATGATACGTTATCAATGTTTGCGTTCACTGGCCGGGGCTAGAACTTCAAGCACAATCAAATTTAAGGATCACTGTGGGTGTGGTTATAATAAGCATTATTTTATTTCTTCATATTTAAAAAAAATGTTTGCATTTATCACCATAGAGTGCTCCAGGGATGACGTATTTTTAGTAGTATCAACCAGGAAGTTAGCATCGTCATGGTTTCCCTCAACAGAAACCAAATGGGATTTTTCCATTGGGTTTTGGATTATTGCAGAAAATAAGCTCTGAGGCAAACAAATGTTTATGATACTTACACTTTTTCTTCAGCAAGACAAACGTTAGGCTATAAACAAACTACACCACGGTCGCATGAGCGCGAGTATACACAACGAGACTGTAAAGGAGGACGAGTCGCCGTGATGACATTTAGTAGTGTCATTTAACCACTTGTTAGCAACTGCCTTTTTTAAGACTCATAAAAGGCTTCAAAATTCACGAGTGGGATATTTACTGACATATTTTTTTATCAAAACAAAACGTTAAAATCTCTTAAGCTTGTGTTAACCACAGACCTTATTTCAGGCATCTAACTAAAAACCCATTGACTTCCATTGAGGGAACCGGAAGTGCTTAAATGCTAACTCACTTTTGGGTTTTAGGACTCACTCCTGTAGCACTCTGTTAATCACTGATTTAATGCACCACCCGGCCAGCACTCTAAGTGACACACCCACGATGTTCATGACCTGTACACTAGAGGTACGCTGGATCTGGCCAACATGCTAAATGTTAACATGTTCGATCCTCCAGTGGTGACTTCTGAGTTCACTGAGGAACTTTTACCTTCAGTAAAGGTGTGAGGACTTTCTGCTGTTTCAGGCTGTTAATCCCTGATGTAATCGAAGAGCCTCATTCAGCTCAAAATGTTTTAAATTTCAGGAGCCCAGTGGGACCAGAGCGGCCGAGTGGACTGGTTATACCGGGACAGAGAGGCAGAGTGGACTGGTTATATAATGCTTTGATAATGAACGAGTGGACAACTTGAACCAGGAGCAGATGTGGAGGACATTGCGGTGCCCTTCAGACAGGTGAGTTCAACAACACACTGCTGAACTCTGCAGATGAGAACGTCAACAACCACTTTGTTGCCTAACAGCATAGTTGCAGATGCACGTTACGCGATGTGTAAAAACTGTGCAGCCTCTCCTTTGCTATAAGATGCGTGTTTGTGGCTTCAGCCGCTGTGGAGTTTATATTGCTGACATATCCACGTTGTCTGCTTTGGTGATGTTTTATTCTTTTGTTGTTTCTAAAAGAAGTTTCTGAATATTTTTGTTTAATTAAATGAGTTTTGTCTCTTATCTGGTTAATTCTTGGCTGAGAAAAAAAAAAAGAAGAAAGATTCTTGGCTACACTGAGGAAGCCAGTTTCAGCTTATATTTATAATTGATAATGGGTTTTATGTCTGCAGAGTGCCCGTCTGTTGGTTTGGACAGAAGAGTTCTACCTTTTTTTATTTTACTTAAGTACATTTTCAAGTACTTTTACTTTTACTTGAGTAAAGTAACCATACTTTTACTTGAGTACAATATTCTAGCACCCTTCCCACCTCTCGACAGTCGTAATTATGAGGCGAAGCACTTCTAAATATCAGTAAGTCATTGCAAAAAGAGCTGCTCAGTGGACTGGGAGTGCTGTGTGCTTGTTTCCAGATTATTCATGAAAAGCCTTACTTCATGTACTAACAGGTACCATGAACTTCTCCCAATATTGCCCATCAGGCCCAATTAAATTACCACGTTTTGTAGTCAAGGTTGGTTTGTATTCTCATATGATGGTAGGCCAAGTACTGGGGCTACACTCAGGTTCAAAGTATCATCACACTTTGTTCCAATTAGCAGTAAAAAGTACCGTAAGAACTCAGCACTCTAACTTTTGCTCTGTGTATTTTCAACTAAAACATTGGCTAATTTATGGCAATATGCATACAACAATATCAAAAAACTATTACATAATGAGAAGCACTTTTATGTTTGAGTGCAGGAGCATGCAGTAAATATTGAATATGTATTAGACACCCCTCCGGAAGGAAAGCATCTTTAGTTTAAATAGTTTAAAGTGATAGTCAACCCAGAGGTCGCGTTAACCGTATATTTTCCATAATTGACTGAATTCTTTTTACAATGACGGAAAAATCTGAAGGCTGTCCATCATTTTGACGGACTGGAGGAGGACTTTGAGCGCGTCTGAGGTCTTCCAGGTCGCAGATGTGCAGAAGGAGCTCAAGCTGCAGGATTTCCTCCCGGTGAAGCGAGTGCTTGCAGGATCGGGAAATCCCACGTTCAGCGAATCTGGTCATTCCAGTCTCCAGTGTGGCAGCAGAGCGCTGGTTCAGCCTTTAGAACAAAATGAAAAGGGTCGTGAGAAGTCGTCTGTCCGAGGCAAGGACTAGGGAAAAATATGATTCATCTGCTTCTGTGTGTTGACATGAAAAGAGAACTCATGGTCGGCGTCGTGTCTCTGGTCATCTTTTCTCTGCATGCCCTTACAAATGCATAATCTTTAAGCTTGTTCAGTATATTTATTATCAAAAAAACATAAGCACACAGCAACGCACACAGCGACACACACAGCGACGCACACAGCGATGCACACAGGGACAGCGATGTCGCACACAGCAACAGCGACGACGCGCAACAGCGACGGCGCGCAACAGCGACGACGCGCAACAGCGACGACGCACACAGCGACAGTGACGACGCACACAGCGACAGTGACGACGCACACAGCGACAGCGACGACGCACACAGCGACAGCGACGACGCACACAGCGACAGCGACGACGCACACAGCGACAGCGACGACGCGCAACAGCGACGACGCACACAGCGACAGTGACAACGCACACAGCGACAGTGACGACGCACACAGCGACAGCGACGACGCACACAGCGACAGCGACGACGCACACAGCGACAGCGACGACGCACGCAGCAGCGACGACGCACACAGCGACACCGACGACGCACACAGCGACAGCGACGCACACAGCGACAGCGACGCACACAGCGACAGCGACGACGCACACAGCGACAGCGACAGCGACGACGCACACAGCGACAGCGACGACGCACACAGCGACAGCGACGCACACAGCAGCAGCGACGCACACAGTAACAGCGACAGCGATGCACACAGCGATGCACACAGCGACGCACAAAGTGACAGCGATGCACACAGTGATGCACATAGCGCCGCACATAGCGCCGCACACAGTGAGCGCCGCCGCCGTGTGTCCCGTTCTGAGTTAGTCTTCAGTCCAATACTCTAAATTTATTGAAAAAAGATAGGGCTGTGTATGAACACTGGATTTTTTTGCAGTGCACACACGCAGAACCGATAGTTAGCAGACCGTGAGGAGATATTTGCTGAATTTGACAAAAAGTGTATTGGATTAGAATCACAGACTCTGCCTTTAGATAGGCCATTAGTGTTATTAAAAATATGAAAATAAAAATGACAGGTAATAAATTAAAGAATAAAAGACAGAATTTTTGATGGACAGCGATAATGTCTGACGCAATCCGAGTCAGCCCAGAGGAAATAACAAACTATAAACTCTTTACAGCCAATTTTCAAGCCTGCACAGATGATTTCATACTCAAAAGATGCAGGTGTCACTTTACAGTAACAACTACTTGATAAACTATCATATCACTTAGCTAGATGGCAATTAGGTTTTATTGTCTGCTATACAACATTGACATACACAGCCATGGGTCATATAACAGCATACGTTTTCATGTATCATCTTTTTCATTTTAAAGGGACTAATTTGATATTCATTCACTTACTCAATCAAGCCGCCGTCTCTCAGTTTATTGCGATTGTTGCGTGGCAGAAAGCTGTTTTGTTCATATCCGCTTTCAGCTTCTGTTGTCGACACAAAGATCTTCATTCTTCAAGCTGTACAGGGTTCCACTCACTGCAACACAGACAATATTCTCAATCTTTGTTGCCATGGTTTTATAACGTCCTCAATTGCCTCCGCAGCCGCTCTCCGTCTGTCTCGTTGCCTCGGGTAGCAGCTTGTTCTTGCCTTCTTTGCAACTCTACAAAATGTGTTGTTGGGTTTTGGTTATAATGACAAAACACTTGGGTTTCACAGTGACATCCCATAATACAGAAATAAGTCGGCTATTGGAAACGAGTTCTATGCAAAATTTCCTGAGGTTCATTCATCAAACCTACAAAGAAACTGACTGCACAACAACTGACCCAAACACAAACAACCATCCTACAAACTGATCTACATTTGTAGATTATTTATTCATTTATGCAGATCAACTTTTAAGGAATAGTTTGACATTTTTTGGAAATACATGTTTGCTCTCTTGGCAAGAGTTAGATGAGAAGATCGATACCACTCTCCATACGTGTCTCTTAAATATACTGTAACCCTACAGCCTGCAGCCGGTTACTTTAGCTTCGCATAAAGACTGGAGACAGCGGGAGAAAGCTAGCCTGGCTCTCTACAAATGTTAAACAATCAGCATCACTAATTAACATATTATATTTCTTTTGTTTAGTTTAAAAGTTTAAAAGAATTTGTTTAAAAAACAAAGTTGTGATTTATGTTATGGGCTAGACTGCTTCTTGGCCCAATGCGGTGACTTCCTGTAGTCAACGATGTTGCCTGGCAACTAGTGGTAGACAGTCACGGGATGCAGCTTTTTAAGATTGCAAACAATAAAACAGACAACAAAAATACAGTATCTTACCATCTTAAAGTCTTTTCAGACCAAATGTGACTAATTTGTGTGAATACATTTTGGATTAACTAAAAAAATTTGAACCCATCCCCCCAGCTTTAGTTTCAGTCTTCAGTAGCCGAGGGTTACGCTGCTCCTATACTTTATGAAGACACATTCACTGAAACACAGCTTACTAGAGGGAACTAAAGTCATTCACAACTCAACTAAATAACTTACACATGTTTACAGTTAGCTGTTAGCCGCCAAACTAACACGCTCTAGCGGCGGAGGATGAGAGACAGCGGACTTGCAAAGTTTTATTGCACTTACTAACAGCAACGAGAGTGGCGTCAACTCGTCTCTCCACCGCGGCCTCTCTGATCAGCTGTTCACTGACTGCGCTGTGTGTGTTGATGTGTGTGGAGCTCCAAGAAGGCCTACGAAAGGACGCTGGGTCACGGGCGGACATGGCTTTGGGGGTATGATGACACATGCGCAGTGTAACTGAAGCTGCGGCCGTGCGTTGCGATTGGTTCAATTTCGGCGAGGGCAGACCAGATTTTACTGCGCATGTGTTGTACCCAATCCTTCCATAGGCCTTGAACAGCAGCAGGAAGAGGTTGCAGCTGCCCAGAGCCCGTATGTACGTAGTATCTATTATGATCTGATATCGCAATTCAGTTTTTCGTCTCGACGATGCATATCGTCACGTTTTTATATTGCGATATTTCGTGGCACGATATTTCGTCACACCACTAGCGGTGTTAAATCAAATTTGCGTTACTGCGTTATTATCGCGTTATATATATATATATAAATATTTTGCATTTTCGTTTTCGGCCCTGGTGTGAAAAGGCCTTAAGACACATTCTGGATCAGCATATGAATCCAGATCCGAAACAAAATCTAAACATTTGTCCCACAGCCAACAGCATACTCCACCACATTTCATTAATGCTGTTCACTTTTTTAAATATCCTGCTAACGGGACTGAAAACATAATCTCCTTGACAGAGGAAACACTGAACACATTCAATGTAATGTACTTGATGTATTTTTAAAGGATTAAAAGATGAATAAAACAAAAGTATTATAACTTAATGAATGGTCAGATTATGTGGGAATAACACCAACACCAACAATGGGGATAACACAAGTATAAGGCCGGGTTTCAAATATATATCTATATCCCAGGCAATGACCGCCATCTGACAGAAATAAAAGGAAAGAGGGAGGAAGCACAGAAAGAAAGAAAGAAAGAAAGAGGGGGCGGTGGAGAGGAGGAAGAATGGATGGGGATGGAGAGAAAGAAGCCAGCGCAGTGATCTTTCATCATAATCCTGTTACTGTTGAATAATTTAAGTATCTCCTTGCAGACATTAATTTCCTATCATCTACTTTGCCTCTAATTCACTGGGAGAATTAATGAGGATTGACATGGCCGCTCTTTCTTGTGCCGTGAAAGCCAACATGGAGCTGTTGATAAGCGGGACGTGGTGGCGGAACAATGGGCAGCTGGTTATAGCCTAATCGTTTATTTTACATTTCATCCTGGCTTTCATTAGCTTCCAAGAAAATAGGGCATGGAAATATATGAAATAATGTTAATCATCGACAGTAATAATGATTATCAAATTTATCAAAGTACTACAGATATGCTGCAAAAAAAGTCCATTTACTTTAAAGTGAATATCATCATCTTTAGTGTGCATTATCTTCGAAAGGTCACCTCTATGCATTGTAGTCGACATGTCGAGGACAAAGCCATGCAACTGATAGGCCATCTGTTTCAGAGATTGATAGCTCGCCGCTGCTATCAATGATACGCCCATGTGCCTCTTAGCATTCTGTAGATCTTCATTGTTTTTCTTCAAGGACATCAGGGGTATACGACACCATATAAGATGACATTGGACACGCAGGAGAAAGAGAAATAAAGAGAGGATAGTCCAAAACAATGCACCGCTGTCAACAGTGTTACCATAATAGGTTTGAAATACGGTGTTGTAACATCGCGCAGCTCTTTGAGCTCGTCAGTTTAGGCTGGAAGGAGAGGAGCATCGCCGGGAAGAGTGTGGGGGGGTGCAGCTTCAAAGATCTGTCATGTTCCGGGCCGACTTTAATGGCTGAGCGGGAGACATTCCCATTATAGACACCCAGAGGAATTTTCTGAAAAGATAAAAAACGGAGTCTAGATGTAGAACGGTGAAGGAGGATTACCTTAATTTCTGTTTTATATGTTTTTGTGAATGGAAAATCACCCTAGCTGTTCCCTCCTTTTGTTTAGACTTTAACTGTCAGTGAAACTCAAGACTGTTGGCACTTCTATGCTCTCCTGCTTTCGTTGGGGACATTTCCTACTCTTTTCGAAGTAATTCAAATCATTCAGAGTGAAAAAAATATCTGTGCGAGATATGAAGTCAACAATGCTCTTGACACTTGTGATAGCAATTTAATTGAAATGTCAGCCGAGAGACAGGGACTCCAAAATCCGCAGAATCTGTGTTTTTGTCTCTCCGGTGTCCTCATCTCTCTCTCTTCTCTTCTTTCTCTTTCTCACTTTCTCTGCGTCTGAGTTACAACTTCATCTTTCAGCCATAGCCGAGGGCATGCATCAGGTGACGCACTCAATGTCGCACTCATTTGACCCATCACCCCAACAATGGAGACTGACCCTGAGCTGCTCCTCCAATTAATCACCTGACCTTCCCTTCACGCCACCAGCCGTCCTCTCTCTCTCTTCACCCTTCTATCCGAGTTGACCTGAGGCGGCCAGAAAAAAAACCCCTCCGCTTCTTACCCTGCCTACGAGGGTCAAAAGACAGTCGTCCGCCATTTCGCATGACTGCCAGTAAATCTGATGGAAGTAAATACCCATCAGCGTCTGGGGGCCATGAGCGGGCTTCCCGCCCCCTCTTCAACTTCGACGTGGTTCAACCTTATTATACTCAGCTGGGAGGAGAATTGCGGTGCATGAGCGGAGAGAGCCGTATTTAGAGTTAATTGCCTCTGGCAGGTGAGGACATCAGTTGCACCGTGTGCCCAGGCAGATGGCTCACTGGAGGCAGGTTCAATCAACTAATTGTGAAGTTCTGATAGGGCTTCGGGGAGGCGTTGACCTAGAGCCGAGGTTGAGGGACGTGACACGGACCGAACGGCTGAAGGTCTGCGCAGGGCGGATTTTATTTTGCAAATGTTCTACATGTGCTAAAGCACACTTTCATGCCCTGTCTGCACCTATAGACATATATTTGAAAACGGATATTTTCCCCTCCGTTTAAAAAAAAAAAAAAGAAAAAAAGATCTGTCCACATGGCCTTCATTTCACAAAATATCTCCGTCCACACTCGAAAATGATTCCAAGCGCTCGCCGTAATATTTACATGTCACCACAAGTGAGATCACAAGTTAAACCTGCAGTAGGCAGAATATTTTTAGCATCATTGGGCAAAAATGTCATAATAACCTTTCAGCATATTGTAATTCAAGTGTTCTGAGAGATAACTAGACTTCTGCACCTCCTCATGGCTCTGTTTTCAGGCTTTAAACAATCTAGTCTGTGAAGGGAGACTTTGACCAATCACAGGTCATTTCAGAGAGAGAGCGTTCCTATTGGCTGTTCATTCAACGGAGGCAGCTGTCAATCACTCACTAACTCTGATCAAAAGGTCAAACTAGGCAGCGCTGATCAAATATGAATCAATATTCTGTTACTGTAATGCCTGTTTCTTGATACTACATCTTGTAGTGTACCTTTTAGCTGTGAAATGAGAAAGTTTGCTCTGGCTGGTGGGCGGTGCCTAGTGTTTCTTCAGCTTATCTCATCATGGCTGCAGTGTCACAAACTTTCTAATCTAACAGTTAAACAGTAAACACTAAAACAGGGCTCTACTATAAACTAACTTCTTTCACCATCCTCCCAGAACCGCCCCGAAATACAAGCAAAGATAAATCTTGAAATGAATGAGGACCGCCCCGAATTTAAAATCCTTGTTTTTCTACATTATCATTAGTTAATCATTCAAAGTGACCTTTGACATATATCAAAAGTGGTTTATTATTGTTCATGAATTTATAATTTATCCCAAACTTTTTGTTTTGTTTTGAAAAATAATTTGATTTTTTTTTTTATTATTATTTATAATTTGCATGTTTGTTTTGATTTTGATGTTAACAATGCAGCTAAGTTAAATTAAAATATTTTCTATTTGTAAAAAATAGCATTTGGTCAAAAAATAAGATTTTGCACAAGGGCCGCCAAAAAGTTAGGACCGGCCCTGCTAGCTGTTGGAGGAGCTGCTGGACCGGCCCTGCTAGCTGGTGCGTCTTAAAGTTGGAGGAGCTGCTGGACAAGATGCACTTGTCACGGGGAGAGGAGCAGCATGTTGCCACGGAACAAAATGTGATGGAGAGATATCACTGCAGCCTTATTACACATAGGGGATGAAGAGGAGTAAGTAAGTAAATAAGTGGTTAACATTAGTAACAGGATTTGAGCTGTTGCGGAGTTTTGACTCCTCTTAGTTAACGTAACGTTATCGTCAGCTCACTCACTGTGAATGCAAACGTCGGCTGCCATTCATAAATGACAAAAGGGAGGTCATTTAGGTTTAATCACCATTCAGCCTCGACATGTTAAAGTGTTCCCTGCTTTGGCCTTCTGTGACTGTAACATTTTTCAAATGTAAAGTAGTAATTAGTCTGAGCAGCGCAAACAAAATGTAAAAAAACTGGTAGTCCGCCATCTTTTTTTTTAATTGTTTTTGGCGCATGGTCATTACACAAAGCGACAATGGGAATGCACAAAATGAGGAGAGGACGTCATTGTTTCCCAAACGCTCCCCTTTACATGTCCACACCAGTACAAAGTAACCAGAGTTTAAAAAAATCTGCACCTTAAGCTGGGGACACACCAAGCCAACATCAAAGAACTAGCGGTGACGAAGGCCACCAGTTGTTTCGCCTCAGGTCGCCTTTGTCTTACCCAAAAAGCACACCGCAAAGACTACAGCTGACGGCCAATTAGCACGTACGTTCTGCGCCAGCGTAAGATGAAATAACTCTCCACACCAGCAGGCAGCGGTAGTCTGTATTCGTCATTCAAAAAGGGAAACTGGAAGAACGAGGACTGCGGATATGCAAGCTGTTGTTATGATGCGTGCAGGAAAAAAGGCGGCCTTTGCCGACCATTTTCACACCACTCACACTCACCACTTAGCTTCATTCCAGACGGCCATGTCATTGTGAAAGTATCTCTGTATTTGAATGATCAGATGAGATGAAGATGAAAAATGAGAAGAGCCTTCTGTGTTTTCCTCACTTCTGTTTCTCTTCACCTATTCATTTAAACTGAACAGCCAATCAGAGTGATTTCTCTCACCGACCGACCTCCGATTCACCATGCTGAATCGTCCAAAAAACCTCCCACACGGGAAGACTAGAGCCGATGGTGCGGGACACGCCGCAAAAACTAGGCCGACGGACACTCACCGACGGCCCCAGACTGTTCGACGGCCGCCATTGGCTTGGTGTGTCGGGCCTTTCGAAGGCCTTTTCAAAAATATTTTTTGTTTGTGACCCATATCTCAGTTTGCATGTGGACGAGAGGCCAAAACTTAGAGGAAAATATTGTTTTGTATACGTGTAGACAGGGCCTTGGACATTCCTGCACTTCTAAACACCATGTAAAGCGTGCGTGCAGGCTTCTGGAATTCACAACACACACATACCGCACGCAGGTATGCATAAACACGTATAAAGCAAGGCCCTCGCTCAAGCACATGTCCTTGCAGTTGCCTTGAGCTTTGGCCTTTATTGCTGAGGGAATTGGGGGAGATGTAAATAAAGTTGTAGGCTGAGGTGAAATGACTCTGCTGGCAAAAGCAAAAGGCAAGGAAGCCAATACAGAGAGAGGCCAAAGAAAGATGTGATAGTCAACAGGGACCAATCAACATCCACAACTGTCAGATGCACTGATGTTTTCTTTATTTTTGCACAGCTTATCCACTGTCTTCATTTCAAAAGCTAAAGGTACAGAAACGACCAAAGGTATCTGTATAAAACCGGCTAGAGCCAGACACTCGGACAAGATATGAAACAAGATAAAGTGGGAGGAAGAGACGGAGACGGGTGAGGTGAGATGGATGGAACGTACTTCAGAGAGCAGAGGGAGAGTGATGACAGGTCAGGTTTGCCCATGGGGCTTGTGTCAGTGAATAATCTTCACATTAGCGTTGACTCATTTAAATAATATGGATCACTCAGCAGATACAATGTTGCTACAGGAATATTAAACCATCAGCTGCCTTTAAACAACGTTATCTTTGCAAATAAAACCACACCTTGGGGCTATGGATGTTTAAAGCTACTACGATGAACTTTGATTTGGTGTTGACCCTTTTAGGGTGTCACGGTTCTCCAAATCCATGATTTGATGTGACTTTTGATTTTAAGGTCACGATTTCATTCGGTTTTTGATTTAAACCTGTCATTGTTACTTTGGAGTCTTGTGGAGATCATTGGTTTTATGCCCTGACAGCTGTCATTTACACTTTCAAATTTGGTTTTGTTGTCATTTATTGTCACGCTTCTTTCTCTCCTCTCTTTTTCTCCTCTAATCGCTGTTTGTGTCCCATGGGTGTCACTGAGTGTGAAGGCGGAGCTTGTGTGTGCAGAGCTGAGCGACGGCATTCAGCAGTCCGCTAGCTTGTTGCTCTCTCTGTCAATATCAGCTGCTCTGATTCAACAATGTTGAGCTGAAAAAACGTACGTTGGATATCTTCCACAGAGATAAACAAAACATTAGTTTTGGACCTACCAACATTTTTTAAATGATTAATTCACAATCAAAATAATTTTTTTCAGGAAAGGCCACACTTTTATTTGGCACCACTCTTTTTTTTTTTTTTTTTAAATATTCGTCTACATAAAAATATTATCAATAAGACCTTGTCTTGAGACTGTTTCATAACCAGTTAAAAGTTCCTCACAGTAACTTTAATTACCTAAATGCAATAGTATGCTATGCTTAAGAGTAAAATAATGGTAATAAATAAATTTCCACTATTCAGTCAGTGTCTCACACACTAATATTTCACTTTAAGTATACATCTTGAAGTCAAATTTGTCAACACGCATCCCAGACTTCTGTAAGCTTATTGTACAGTATTGCCTATAGATTTCAGTACCAATTAAAGCTATAATACATTCACTTTTTGACAATACTTGAAAGATTATCATCTCTATTTGTTTGTGTGCTTCTCCCCTGAAAACCTGAGAGTAAAATTTTAGCACTAAGTCGCCAAAATAAGAAAATCTTTCATGCTGAGTTGCAGGTAAAGGCAGACGAGCACTGTGTGCAATGAGCTGGTGATTTAGGAGTAAAAAGAAATAAATGTCTGGACGACCGTTCTTTCAATCTCATCTAATGACTATATTTCAGCATATAGTTGAGATCAACTTTGCTTCAGCTTTGAAATATAGTCATTAAAACATTTAACCTAATTGAAGTTTCAGTCTAGACGTCTAGACGACTTCTGATCCACAAATCACCAAACGCATGCTGGGACATTATGCTCAAGATGTCTGAAATTCTCCAATTGATATACTGGATTGGTGAAACCATAGAAACATGGCAACTTGGATATGAATATGTAAAGGCACAATTTATGTTTTTACAAATGTAAACTAAACTAAACTAAAAAAACATGACTGGAGCCTGCTATCACATGTTGATCACCAGCTTATTTCTCAGAATACATCCATCTCTGATTTAGTCTGGTCCCAGACTTATGAATCCCTGGCCACATCTCTGATTTGTTCAGCAATTCATGGTGTTGTGCTCATACAAGGCTGCTTCCCTTGGCTGGAAAAACAGTCGACCAATAGATCTTTTTCACGGCAGACATTTTGACATGTCATAGTGTGAAAAGCACAGGTGTATTCATTAACATTAATGATAGCTGCAGTCCAATTAGGGGAGGCCCTGGTATTGTGCATGCTGGCTCGCTGGAATAGCTCACTGGGACCCTTAATGGTACTGTGCCATTGTTAATGTTAACAATTTCACCCGTGCTTTTCCTACTATGACAAGTCGAAATGTCTGCTGTGAAAAAGGCTCATTATAGCTTAGAAGGCAAGGGTATTAATGGGGACTTACTTAGCTACCTAGCTATATCCATGAAAACTAGAGGCAGAAAAATGGGCGCAAAATTTGGCAAAAAATGTGGACGAGAACGACACAGCTGTATGTTGTTGTAAGTAGGTTAAGAAATAACATCTCTTAAAGGTGCTAACTTCGATATTCAGAGCATTTCTGTTGCCTCCACATGGCTCTCAACATGGCGACAGCTGAGCCGTTGGCTAGCAGCTAACGATGCAAGCAGTTAAAAGTTAGAACAGTGCAAACCAAGGCAAAACAGTGCTGACAGAACTAACAGTGTCACCCAGGATGTGTGCCGGGTTTTGAAGCAAATTTTTGTAGTGGCCAAACAGTGGAATTACAACTTCCGTGTCCGTCATATGATGCCATTGGGCCCAAAAAGGCATTTACCCATAGACTTACATTGGGAAAGAGATGTCTGTAAAGGCCTTTGCTAAGGCCAAGTCCGTATTTTTCGTCCGAAATTATCACACATTTAAAAAAAAAAAATACGACCTGACGTAGTGTCAATCATGACACAGTGACTTCATTCTCTGCTCAGGTAGTCATTACTCCTCTATATATTTACATAGCAAATAGTTGTTTGATGCTATGTTAATGCTCTGGATGTCGTATAGAGAACATTTAAATACATTTTTGTTAATGGTGATAAAGGTTGAGTTACGGTTAGTACGGTTAGTGACAAATGAATCCCCCTTCCCAACATCAGCTAAAGTGAAGGCAATATCAGTCTGAATAAATGAAGGGAAATCAGGCTTATTAGTATCTTCAAATTACTTACTGTATTACTAGACATGAAAATCACTAAATCAATTCAACATTTGTATTCTACCATGTTTCATTACTTCGAACAACATCACTCAGGTTAGCAGCACTGCCACGCAATTACAAATCACTGTTCTGCGGCATAAAATGAGAAAACCTACATGGTCTTTTGAGCATGAAGCTGACCGGTGCAATTGAAGGCAGGAGGTCATGGATGAGTTCATGTTTACGTGGTTGCTGCTTCAAAGCAGCAATAAACTCTAATGGTTGTTTTGGATACACAGTTTTAAATAGGGTTTCTTGAGGCCACCGCAACCCCCCGAAGGAACACATTCACTTCGCTGATGTTGTTATAAACCTTTTTACTAAACGTATAAAAGTTGTCTCAGTCTCTCGTTGACAGTGTTTTTATTAAAATGTATAAAAGAAATCATAAAACCAGAGTGACAACGGCACCGGGAGCAACTTTGCTCGGGGAAAGTCCTTTTGTTTACTGCGATGTCGATCAGGCATCAGTATAGATGGAACATGTAATGCCTCTCAGCAGCTGGCAGCTCTGCCTTCTCTCTGACAGGATATCCGTCATAAAATGTGATAGTCTCTCATTCCTCACTGAGACACTCAAAGTCAGCTCCCCCCCCTCTCCCCTTCCCTTTTACAGATTATACATTCGATCCACTTTGGATCTCTCTATTCGTCATGTGTGAATTGTTTTGCTGTTGACTGCGCCGTGTTGTGGTGATGCAGTTGATAAACGCCAACGGGAGGCGACTGCCAAAACCTCACCTTGGCGAAAACATAAGAGCTGAAAACAGCCAGACATGACTGAAACCTCACCTTGACTTTGATGGGTCACAACAGGAGCAAAACAGCAACAAGCTGCTGTGGCTCATCCAGAGAAACAGCCAAGCGAGAGTTTGAGGGATGAGTTGAGGTGGCATTATACTCATCAGGCACAATGACAGCTCTGGTGGATTGGATTTGTCTCCCTTTTTTTCCCCCCAGCCATAACTCATTCTGCCCGTGCTGCCGCTGAGCCGCAGCAGACGGAGGAAAGGAGTGTCATTTCAGTGGGTTATTGAATTGTTTTTGTGCTCTTATTTTAGTGCAAATGAATCCAGTTCATATTTGAGTGCAATGCTTTTAACTCAAGGTGTCAAATGAAGTGTGTTTCACAAGCTGCTTGGCATTGGGAGGACTGTGCTGCTTTCACTGAGCAACACTTTGTGTGTGTGTGAGAGCAAGAGAGAGTTAATGGTCTCTGTGTGTTCCCACATATGTACTGTATGTGCGCAGACACTAATACGCATTAGTGGGCAAGCAATAGGGATCCAGACAGCATTCACAGAAGTACGAGTGTTGGATGTTGGGTTGACATAGCAACCGTGATGAGAACTATAAATCACATTAATGCTGCCTCTCATTGTGCCTCCATCTTGATCAAATTCAGGTGCTGAAGGAATGACGCGGCCGTGCCCAGAGTGCACCCTAAGATGTCAGGGAAAAAGGAAATAATGACGGCATGTCGCAGTGACAAGTTGGTAGTTCCATGTGC
This sequence comes from Sebastes fasciatus, assembly GCF_043250625.1. Taxonomy (NCBI): domain Eukaryota; kingdom Metazoa; phylum Chordata; class Actinopteri; order Perciformes; family Sebastidae; genus Sebastes; species Sebastes fasciatus. The sequence goes on along the minus strand of NC_133797.1, from coordinate 11,291,333 downwards.
GTATTTTCCGTCAATGCCGTAATATCTCTCTCTTTATAGATGCTGCCCATCGCCCTAGATGTGTTAAGAGGGGGGGCAGTAAGGTAAAGAGCAGATGGAGGTAAATCCACTCTCATTGTTGATGATAATTGCTGAATCAGTGCATGAGATTCATATGTTTTCCTAAGTCTGACAGAGAGAAATGCCTAAAAACACAGAGGCGAATGAAATAGAATGTATTTTAAACTGTTATTAATGTATTTCACCGTTATCATAAATGAGGCGCTCTTATAGAAAGTCCTGTGAAAATGTGTCCACAAATGAAACAGCATATGGATCCGCACTTCAAACATTTTTCACCTGGCAGGCAATGAGAGAAAACATGCTCTTGTGTTAACATTCCAAAGGGTTGATACCATTTGTTACACAGATTTGGTGCTAAATTTAACCGTTTTTCACCACTCGAGAATTGATAAAGATGATCAGTAATCCCTCCAAAATACCACATTAAGACACCAAGACCTTGAGGAACACCATAGAGAAAGCCATGCTGTGATTTGGTATCAAAAACATTTGGAGATTTCTGCAAGAATTGTTTCAGCAATTTGATGGCGAGCACTTCTGTTCTGGACACTGCTCAGAAACCCCCTTTTTGTCAATCTAGCTAGGAAAGCCATCCATCCTCTGAATGCCCTAGGTCTCTAGTTTGTGGCTGTAAAGTTTCATGAGGCTGTGATTATCCTAGAGGTCACCACAGGTCATTTTATACAGTGAGGTCAAGTTAAAAAGAAAAAGTCTCACTACTGGCTACTATGGGGACTAACATCATCACACATGAATACAGATGGGCTCATTGGATCCACAAGAGTCTCAGCTTTACAGTGATATCCAATTTATGCAATTCCAAGACTGTGTAGGGACCCCAGTATGCAGAAATATTAAAATATACCATCTTTAGAATAGGAGACAATAACACATTTATACTGCATTAAAAAAACTGCATGTATTTATCATAAAGTGTGCATATCTCTAAAGGCGGAGACTCGTGGGTACCCATAGAACCCATTTTCATTCACATATATTGAGGTCAGAGGTCAAGGGATCGCTTTGAAAATCACCATACCAGTTTTTCCTCATCAAAATTTAGTGTAACTTTAGAGCGTTATTTAGCCTCCTTTCAGACAAGGTAGTTTGACATGGTTGGTACCAATGGATTCCTTAAGTTTTGTAGTTTAGTATCTTCACTCATGCTTTAAAACTGAGCCCGCTACAACCTAAAAATTGCCAGTTGCATTAATGCGTTAAAGAAATTAGTGGCATTAAAACTAATTTGCGTTGACGCATTATGGATGTATATATATATATATATATATATATATATATATCTCATAGCATGACATGGTTGGTACCAATGGATTTATGGATAGTTTCATATGATATCTGTAGCTTCACTGTAGCTCTAAAATTGAACCTGCTACAGCCTCTGAAACACAGTAAAGTTGGTCAATCCCACGGGTCTCGGGGTTAATTGATATTTTTGGCCACATGGGAGCAGCAGAAGCTGTAAATATAACACTGACATATTACACTATGAACTTTATATGACTAACTTGTTAGAAAAGAGGTATATACACATCCAGTAGACATATAGCACCATTAGGATTCATTTTTGTTTCCCCAGACAAAACCTTTTAGCCCCGGTTTGGTCTCCACCAACGCCTGAGGGAAATATCGTTCTTTTTAGCTGCTAAATGCTCCGCTATGTTCACCAGCTAGTTGGTCTGTCTGCTGTTTGGTGCCGACAGGAAGCTTAGGTGTATCAGCTGTATTTCTCTGAAGACAGCTGCCTCTTGCTGCTGGAAGCGAGGTTGATGAGAGCTGTTAGACTGAACCCTAATTGTAAAGTTTCAGGCAGTAAAAGCAAAACAAATGGGCCAAAAGATACTAAAACAGAGTGGGCTGAGTGGGACTGCAGAGTTAGGTGGTCTTTTTCTATGGGTTCATTCATTTGTTATTTCTTCAGTCGTTAATATTTAAATATTGATGAGAGCATCTTTAAAAACCAGTATACACAGATATATAATGCATAACTCCCGTAAGATAAGTCCAAGCACAGATCCAAGCCCTCACTGTCATTTACTCGCTGCTCTGCTCCTCTACAGGCTCGTGGCAGCGCCCGTGGCCTTTGAGTTTAGAGGGAGTGGGCTAAAATGAAATTGTCAATTTGAAGTCAGACAAAAAGCCAAAGAAGCATTTGTTCACCCCCACCTCATCCTTCACAGCCCTACACAGCCTTCAGCCTGCACTTAGACAGCAGCAAAGATACACATCTGCACACAACACACCCTGCGTGCTCCTGCAGTTCACTGGAAAATATCCGCCGCTCAATCTGTAAATTGTTACTTTAGCTGGAAATCCTTTAAAGGCAACGTATCATTAATCTTTAATATGATCAGTGAATAAGGTGTATATACCGTATTTTATCTATATCATATTTTTGCTGCAGTAATAACTAAATTCACCCTCAGGGATCAATAGGGTTCATCTCATCTTCCTCCTTTAACAAGGCAGCAGTAAAAATGTCTTCCACAACCAATCATACAGGCCCATATAAATATATATATATATATTTACATACATATACAGTATATACTGTATATATATATACTGTGTATATATATATCACAATTAATCGAATGATTGTCCATAGTTAATCATGATTAATCACAAATGAATCACATCTTTTTATCCGTTGAAATTGTACCTTAAAGGGAGATTTGTCAAATATTTGATAGTCTTATCAATATGAGAGTGGGAAAATATGCTTGCTTTATGCAAAGTCATGTATATATTTATTATCGGAAAATCAATTAACCACACAGGTACTGCATTTAGCTTAAAAATATGCTCAAATCATAACATGGCAAACTGCAGCCCAACAGGCAACAACAGCTGTCAGTGTGTCAGTGTGCTGACTTGACTATGACTTGCCCCAAACTGCATGTGATTATGATAAAGTGGGCATGTATGTAAAGATGGAGACTCGTGGGTACCCATAGAACCCATTTTCATTCACATATCTTGAGGTCAGAAGTCAAGGGACCCTTTGAAAATGGCCATGCCAGTTTTACCTTGCCAAAATGTTGTGTAAATTTGGAGCGTTATTTAGCCTCCTTCCTGACAAGCCAGTAAGACATGGTTTGTACCAATGGATTACTTAGGTTTTTCTAGTTTCATATGATGCCAGGATCTTCATTCTGAGCTACAACCTAAAAATGTTATGTTGCGTTAATGCGTTAAAGAAATTAGTGGTGTAAAAACAAGTTTGCGTTAACATTGGCAATCCAAATTTTATTAAAATCGCAATATGGCCTACTGCAATTCTCAAATCGTAGGAGGCGCAAAATTTGTTAAAGGTGAACTGAGTGTCAAAATACCATTTAAAATAAAATATTGTGGTGCTGCAGAGATGTCCTGGCCTACACATCATATTCTACAGACTTAAGGAACCGATCCCCGTAAAAATTACACCATGATCATTTTATGATATTCTTTAATGAAAATGAGAATAATTTTATCATTGCCTCTAATATCCCAAAACATATAGCACTTGCAATATATATATATAGTTAGTTCTCCAGTTGTTTAAAGTTTAATCTGCTGTGTCTGAAGTATCATCAGTCAAATGGGTTAACATTATTCTGAAAACACCACAGTGCAGTGGTGAGAGGCATCATTTTACCAAAAAATCTCAATCAGTTCTGTTTGACAAAGCATGCAGAAAGCAACCCACAGTCCTCCCCTAAAGATGAAACTGAATTTTGTGTCTGTTTGTAGTATGCTGAGCAGTAGTTATCATTCCACTCTGCAGGTGACTCTGTTTGACTAAACCCTAAAGGGTCTTTTTTACTCTAGGGGCCTTCATTTTCACTGGGACGTTAGCACAGTGCCAGGTCAATCATCACCCTCGTGCATGTCAAAACACACAAAGCCATGTACCTTGATCTCCCCCTGACATGAAGGTGGCAGCCGCCCTGAGGCGTGACCAGGGTTGGAGGGCATGAATCAAGATCACCATAAACAGAATTAAAAAGAATAAATACTTAGCTATCATAGAGGCCGAGTGATTTATTCTACACATTCACAGCGCTGGCTGAAAAGCGGCCCCCGAGAAATCAATATGTAATTATAGACATCCTACCCTGGGCCGTTCCTCTCCCAGCGTCCACCTCCCACCACCTGCCCCGCACCAACACTACCACCCTCAAAACAAATGTCAGAACAGCACAGGGCCCGGAATAACAAGAACAAGAAATAAAAGACTTCTCCCTGGTGAGCACAGCTTTGTGTTTTAGACTGTTTACTGTCTGTACCCGCACCGTTTTGTGTCTTGGAGCCATTTTAAATTTCTGTTTCTTTTGGATTTGGTTCAACTTCATACACATTTTATGTTTTATGTATAATACCTTTTTTGGTGAGGAAGAAGCCTAATGCCACAAAAACGTACGACAATAAAGTAAGAATTTCTACACTATGAGATAACTTATTCAAAATAATAAATTAGTCAGAATTTTTAACTTACTAAGTCAAAATTGAAATGAATAGTTTGACATTAGCTTAGCATAAAGACTGGAAATGGGAACAGCTAGCCTGGCTCTGTCCAAAGACCAACCAGCACTTTTAAAGCTCATTAATTTCAACTTATCCTCATACAACGGTTAATGGGATATCTTACGAAAAGATTCTGCTCGTTACATGCATACAGTCTTTTCAAAATAAGTTTCGGTCTTCACAGGGAACAACTTGTTTAGGTTAAGACAATAAAACTACTTAGGTTTAGGAAAAGGTTGATTTGGATAGGTTTAGGCAACAAATCTACTTAGTTAGGTTTAGGAAAAGATCACGGTTTGGGTTAAAATAACTCCGAAAGCGGCGTAACTTAAGAAGGAAAGTTACGTGACAAATAAATCTCCGTTGACTTCTGGTTTCACACGGGATACGAATACCCGTCTCCTGGGTGAAAGTCCAGTCTTTTTTTATCCATCCATTCACCCAGACATCCTCCTCCCTACGTGGCGTTTGTCGCTCTTTATACTTCCTGGTTCACGATTACGTAATCGTAGGTATAGCTACAAACGGTATACGCTACGAACATCCTGCTAATTTACACATTAAATATTGTTTGTTTAGTCTAGTCCTGTTTCGAGGAAGCTTAGTGTAAAGTGACGCAACCGTGTGTGTTCAAAAATGTTCCAACTTGGGGGAAAAAATTAGGAGTTACCTCTACTCTGGAGAGAAAATGACACAAAGTTCCTAATAAGTTTTGATGTCGGTTAGAAGCTGAGCCGTCACACAAATACTCTCTGTGCAAACACACTGTTACGAACTTTGCTAGCTAGCTAGCTACAGCTAGAATTTGTACATTGTCTGTTTCTGGCAAAGAAAGACTGACTGAAGAAATACTCAGCAGTCAAATTGTACAAATGCAAGGAGACATTTATTGAATCGGTGATATCAAACTAACTATTAGTTACTAAAACATTAATTTGATACTTTAATTGGTAAATTAAATAAAATCTGATAATTGTTTTGATATAATATTTGCTTATCATTACATTTTCTGACTTACTAATGCATGACTCTGACTTATCTTACCTATCGCATAATTTTGATTAAATCATTTTTTGATTTGTTTTTTTTTGTCATTTCTTATTACTAATCACGATGCTCTATTTTGCCAGACACTAATGGGCTTCCAAAGTTTTAGGCACTATCTGTGCATCTGTGAAGAGTGAAAGCAATACAGTTTTAGACCATGAATATATGTATAATATATAATGTAATATAAGAGGGAGTAGCTTATGTGAAAATGAAAGAATGTTTTTATTTTAGTTGCCTTTGAGTGATTGATGAGTCAACACTTCAGTGTTTGAGGAACATTTTATTGGATTTCTAAAGCAATTCACTCTCAGTCCCTCAGTGGCTTCCTCTTTTTAATGGAAACCACTGAAATGTGTGTGTACTGACAACGTGATCTCATCCTTACTCTTCATATTTTGCTGCTTGGGCAGAAGCCCAGGTCACTATAATGACAGCGGGGGTAGCCTTTTACGTAGTATCTTTATGCTGAAGGTTCACGTTGGTGGTTTCTTGTGACGCAACGTCTTTCTTGTGACGTAACGTCTTTCTTGTGACGTAACGTCTTTCTTGTGACGTAACGTCTTTCTTGTGACGTAACGTCTTTCTTGTGACGTAACGTCTTTCTTGTGACGCAACGTCTTTCTTGTGACGTAACGTCTTTCTTGTGACGTAACGTCTTTCTTGTGACGTAACGTCCTGTGTCGTAACGTCTTGTGACGTAACGTCTTGTGACTCAGTGACGTTGCGTAACGTCGCCAGTAAAAAGCATTCAACTTTTGGTTTCACAGGGGGGACCCACGCTGGTCTCCTGGTGTCTGTTGCTCTGCGTCTAATAACGATGTGGATGAGTTCACATTGGAGTTAGTTGAAAGCCCAGTTTGTCTCATACAGACGCTACAGGGTGCGTCGGTATCAAGACGCCACAGGCCACTGCCCAAACGTCTGTATTTGATGCCCTGGGAAGTGAGACCAGGCTGGTACCGATGTGTTTATTTAAGGGCAGTCAATCAATTCAAATATTTAATTGTGATTAATCACATGTATTTTATCTGTTCAAAATGTATTTAATACTCTTATCAACATGGAAGTGGACAAATATGCTGCTTTATGGAAATATATGTATATATTTTTTATTGGAAATCAATTAACAACACAAAAAAATTACAAATATTGTCCAGTACCCCTCACAGGCATAAAAAATATGCTCAAATCATAAAGTAGCAAACTGCAGCCCAACAGGCAACAATGGCTGTCAGTGTGTCAGTGTGCTGACTTGACTATGACTTGCCCAAAACTGCATGTGATTATCATAAAGTGGCCATGTCTGTGAAGGGGAGACTCATGGGCAGGGTCTGAAATTAACCTTTTCCACTTCCTGCCACTGTGGCAGACAAGTATTTTTTTTGTCTGCCACTTAGAAATTTTATCTCCCACTTTTGAAATCTCTGCGTTAAATGAAGGAACAACATTCTAGATCTAAAATCATTCAATTTTTGATATATTTTATATAAAAAACATATGCATGGTAAATTACAGTGTTTCTGGAGGAGCCCTATGTTTGGGGGGAGGGAGGATACAGTACACAGTACTGTACTGTACTTTGATATTGTCATCTATAGTGGTTATTTGCTTAAAAACAAACAATTGAAATGATTATGATTATTTAAATATTTGCTTTGATTAAAAAAAAATCTTGGTAAACAGGTCATAATTCCCTCTTAAATATCTATTTTATATTGATGTGAAAACATCTCCTACAAACAACTGGATTTATTCAAGTTTCTCACCAAAAACTTAAATTTACGAGATTACATTTGAACTCATCATGATGATGTTGGAATTTACCTTCACCCCATTGTCATTTTGCTGAGCAGACCGTGAACGTCTCATAATAATAACTGAATGGCACCTCCGTTAACGTTAGCAGCTCCGCTATTTATCCAAGCAGGACTGTGCATTATCATCATCTTAACTTTGACAGCCCTAGTTTAGACATACACAAGCCTGAGAATATGCTAAATTGTAATCATCTAATGAAGAAAACCAGCGGGTGAATGGGTCACGAGGGTTGACAAATTATATTTCTCATGTGCATCCAGGGCTAAAATCAGTTTAGATCACGCTCCATATTTCGGTCCACGGTGTCTCCTCAGTGTCCGATGAAGCAGCATCAGTTGAGGTGATGCGGTCGCGGAGATGGGCCTCGCCGGGCGCTGTAGGCCCTGACACATTGATGAACAGCTGTTACAGGCCTGAACTCTGCTCATCGCTCTGTGCTCACTCCGAGCTAAATCAATGAGGTAACCAGTCAATGCTTGCCCACACTCAAGCTATTGCCAAGCCCTTATCTGGCCCCGGCAGTTTAACACTGACCCCGCACAGGTAGCAGGAGACACACTAATCCATCTCACCTAGCCCAGACAGACTCATCTCATCTCATCCCGGCATACCCCCCCCCCCCCCCCCCCCCCCCCCCCCCCCCCCCCCCCCCCCACCTCCCTCCCTCCCTATCTCTCCAATCCTCACCCATTCACATACTCAAACACCTTTCTCTCTTTGCAGTTTCTCCCTTGATGTTTTGAATCGTTTCATTTTCCCTGTATCTTTGTACTCATCCATTTCCCAGCTGCTGCATTTCTCCCTGTATCCTGATCCATCTCTAAACCCCCTCCCCGCCTTCCACCCCCTCGTCCGAAGCTCTCTCCCCTTCCTCCCCGCTACCTCGCCGTGGGTGCCTCCCGGTCTGGCCACGGGAGACGGAGCTCTGGTCAAATTGACACACACATCATTGCCTATCAATATCTGCTCTCAATGAGGGCTGAAATGATTGGGAATCGGAGCTGTTTTGATTCGCCTCCCCCTCCTTCCGCCTCGGGCCCCAGCGTTTGATTACAAAGAGCTTCAGTCGAGCTGCACGGGAATGTCTGAAAATATCTCAGTATCCATAATAGCCATATGGAAGTGAAGACATTTGATGCAACACACCTCTCAGATCATTGCGGAGGAACAAGTGTTGGTAGCAGATTGAGGCTGCAGACATCATTTCATCATTGCAGCAGAGAGTGAATGTTGGAAACAGCTATTATGGTGTAACTGTTGTGGAAACAATTAGTTTATGTTGTAGAAGTAAACTTAAAGAACATCTTAACTAAACTGTTTCTATGGTGAATCTGTGAAAACACAGCCAACTGGATGCTTTATGTAAAATGTGAACATAAACACTTATCCAGTGTGAGGCAAACCTTGATGACAAAGACCTTGTTATTGGGGTGGGGAGAATGTATGTTTCATTTATTATTTTAACGCGTTGACGCAAATTCGTTTTAACGCCACTAATTCCTTTAATGCATTAACACAATTTTAATTAACCCCTTAAATATCCAAAAGGCAGCCGTCTTTCCGAGATTGTAGCAGGCTTATTTCGGAATCTCAAAGAATCTATCACAAAGCTTCATAAATAACATTGATGTTTGAAACGACAAATCTCCTTAGCCATCAAGATTAACTCCCCTCCCAGTGGAGTGGGAATCCTGCTGATCAGACATCTCCCGCATCATGGGGGTCAGAGGATCAGCACCTTGGACAGCGATCATGATGCACATTGTGCAGAATGGTATAAAACAGTGGTTCCCAACTCTTTTTTTCTGAAGGGGACCCCTTTTCTATCATTTAGTAAGCTGTAAGTGACATATTTTATGCATAACAATAACAGTACAGAACAACTGATAAACTGCACAATTAACCCAAATAGTGAACGCAATAACTGCAGGAAGTTTGTGTAAAACAAACAATTTTGATGAATTCTGAGCAGATTATTTCCAGTGAATATTGAGTTTTTCTGTCAGTTTTAGGAATGTTTAATACAGTTCTCTGTCTGTGTTATATATATATATATATATATTTTTTTAGGGCTGTCAATCGATTAAAATATTTAATCGCTATTAATTGCATGATTGTTCATAGTTAATCGTGATTAATCGCACATTAATCACACGCTTTTTATCTGTTCAAAATGTAACTTAACTTGAGATTTGTCAAGTATTTAATACTATTATCAACATGGGAGTGGACAAATATGCTGCTTTCTGCAAATGTATGTATATATTTATTATTGGAAATCAATTAACAACACAAAACAATGACAAATATTGTCTAGAAACCCTCACAGGTACTGCATTTAGCATAAAAAATATGCTCAAATCATAACATGGCAGCCCAACAGACAACAACAGCTGTCAGTGTGTCAGTGTGCTGACCTGACTATGACCTTCCCCAAACTGCATGTGATTATCATAAAGTGGGTATGTCTGTGAAGGGGAGACTCGTGGGCAGGGTATGAAATTAACTTTTTTTAGCATAAGAAAATATGCTGAGGTCAGAGATCGCCTTCGCCAGTTTTTCCTCGCCAAAATTAAGCATAGGTTTGGAGCGTTATTTAATGTCCTTTGTGACAGTCTAGTAAGATACTGTTGGTACAATGGATTCTTAAGGATTTTTCTAGTTTCATATGATACCAGTATCGTCACTCTGAGCCCACTATAACCTTAAAATTCGCAAGTTGTGTTAATGCTTTATAGAAATTAGTGGCGTTAAAACAAATTTGCGTTAACGCGTCATTATTTTTTGACAGTCATACATACTTAATAGGCTTCTTTTTTGACAAAGTCAGTGATTTCTTCTCCCTGACATTTAGCCATTGTTCTATGAGCTCTTTGGTTGTTTTAACTGCGTATTTTTCTAATGCAGGACGAGGCTGTTCAGGTCTTCACTCGGCCCTTAACATGTTTATATCTTAAAAAATAATCCAAACTTTAAAAATAACAATTTTATTAACTAGTTCACTCCACAGAAATTAATGAAATGCTGACATATGGGCACACTGTATATATTTTTCAAAAGTTTTCTTACACCCCTTAAAATCAAGAAGGCCTTGCGACCCCCCTGTGAAGCTTTGGCGAACCCTAGTTGGGGTTGGGATCCCCAGGTTGGGAACCAGTGGTATAAAAGATCCACCTGTAAATCAGGAGGCTGCGAGACTAAACTGTAGGCAGAACTACTAATAGTTTTGATAACCTTTATCACAACAGAACTTTATTTGACATCAGTGTTTTCAGTTTCTCATCGTAGCTTTGTGATCCGGGCGGATAGACAGATTGCAGATAGGAAGACCGCTCACCGTTCTATGGAGGAATTCGAAACGCACATGCATCCCTGAAGTGTAGATGGAAGCAAAGATTTGACAAGGGCAATCCAGAAAGAGGCTATTTGATAGTGGTATCTTTAAATACTTCCCATAGTAAATAAATATTTACCTGACGTTAACTACAAGTAAGGTGACAGCGGGGGGAGAGAGAAAAAAGACAGAGTTCTGAGTGTATCCTGAGTTCTTCAACTTGCTGTCATACAGGATGTCTGACGATAGGGTTATGATACGCTGAACTGAACAACAATTAAAGGGAGAGAGAGACAGAAATTGAGAGCCGTGAGAAGCGAAGGCGAGCATGTGAACAAGAGCGAACAAAGAAATGGAGAGGCAGGAAGAAGGAGTGAAGGCCGTATCGCCAGTAGGCATTGGCATTTAAGATTCATTATGGGCAACCGCGCCTGCTTCAACACGGAGAAACTCAGCCGTCACCCTGATGTATGATAGTAGTGTTTCCCCCTAAATTCTGATGGCCCACGGTAATTTGGTATTTAGCAAGTGATGTTTATCTTCCCTTTCTCCCTCCCACTCTCTGTAATAGCTGCACATTGACATTCTGGTTTAAGGAGCTACTGTAAATAAGCAACATAAAGTCTCTGTGGATGCATTTGTATTCGAGAGAGGTTGCAGCCTCTCTGTTTTTTGATCCGAAGCGACATCAGGTCCCGCCGGCAGGCGCGTTAGACGCTGGCCTCCAGGGATTCAAGAGAACATCTACGACAGAACGGACAATCATTCTGCTGGTCTCGCTGCTTGTTCTGACAGGTGGCATGATTTGAACAACCGACGTGGTTTAGAGAAGGTTTGAGTCAGTGAATGTCTCATGGAGGGCATTAAGTAGTCTTGCATAGCCAGACCCATCTGCACAGCGCCACACCTTGGCTTATTTGTATTTCTTTAAACCAATTGCAATCGTTTTTGGCGGCGTTAAGCGCAGGATGCAGCGACGGCGCCCTTGCAAAAAAGAGCAGAAGGGGAGGAGAACGCCGTGTGAGTTGGCAAATGGCAGACTTATAACCACAGTCTACATCTGGGGAGTCAGGTAGCTGAAGTCAGGCTAAGGCAGTCTGAGGCCCTGTTCAGACCTGGTATTAACATGCGTTGATCAGATCACAAGTGGACAGCTCTAAGTACAGATGTGAACGCACTCAAGACGCATTGAGGACGCATTGAGATCGGATCTTTCAGACCACATTCAGAGGTGGTCTGGGCCACATATGACCACATTCTTTTAGCAGTGTGTACGTGAATGTGTCCTGGGCCACATTAAGGACCTCCTACTCTACTGACATCCAGCTGGGATCCGCAGGATCACTGCGCCCCTCAGGTGCATTAACAGGCAGACACTGGCGCTTGTCAGCCAGGAAATGGCCTCTGTGCTCTACTGTATGTAGACTAGGCACGCAAAGTGCATTATTATCATACTGTCGGAGATGTGTCGGTGTTTTTGTTCCGCTGCTTTGCGCGGAGCTGACACCAGACCGCCTGTCCGCCTGTTCTCTGTCCTACCGGCTCTCTGGAGCGCTGTACCCCGCTGTTGGCTGGCATAAGCAGTGGTGCCAGCACCGCTGCTTATGCCACAATAATACAATAACCTTTTATTTTTATGTTAATACAATGTACCAGAATTCACAAATATGTAGGATATTACTACTGACATTCATGTAATATTACGTCACAACGGCTGCTGTATTAGCCATGTGTTTACTAATAATAATAATAATAATAAATTGGACTTATATAGCGCCTTTCAGAAACCCAAGGACGCTTAACTACGTGTTCATTTGCATATGGGGCGGGGAAGTGAGATCGGATCACAACTGGCCACTGAAGACGCATGTGGAGACGCATTTTAATGTAAGGTATGAACAGACGTACTCAAAGCTGTCCACTTGTGATCCGATCACTGAGGACGCATGTTAATACCAGGTGTAAACAGGGCCTCAGACATTTTCTATATACCTCCATTTGGACTTGATAATAATGAATGCCCCCCCCACCCAAACCCAGTGTAAACCAGGTTAATTTTTAGCGACGCTAGCGCTGTGGCTCTCGGGATGTTGGTCAGTCAGGTGGTAGACTACTTTGGTCCAGACGGAAATATCTCATCAACTATTGGATGGATTCGGTGTAAATTTGCAGACATTCCCCAAAGGATACATTGTATGTTGTAAATTGTATTTGTATGAATCCCTGATATTTCATCCAGTGGCAAATGGATGTGTGTGCCTAAGTAAGTACGGCCTCACAGAGCTGTTGGCATGGCTGTAGACTCTTGGTCTTGTTATGAGCTGTTAGCAGTATTGGGGGAAAACCAGTGGGCAACCTTCGGGTCTGAGAGGTGATACCAATGCGGAAATGTCTTAAACTTGTATACTTTCTAACAGCCAGCAGGGGGCGACTCCTCTGGTTGCAGAAAGAAGTCTGATTGTGTAGAAATCTATGAGAAAATGACCCTACTTTTCACTGTGGCTCTGTCCACTTCTTAGATACAGTCTGTGTGGAAAACGGTAACAAAACAAGCCAACTGAAATGCTATTTTATTAAAAGGAATCTCGATCATGATATTGCATGTTTCTTCTCACCTTTACATGCGTTTCTCCCACCCGGTCGAGGCAGATGGCCGTCCACCCAGAGCCGGGTTCTGCCTAAGGTTTCTATCCGTTGAAGGGTAGTTTTTTTTGCCACTTGAGATAACTTCTGTTATGATTTGACGCTATATAATAACTCTAATAAATTGAATTGAAGTTTCTCATGTGCAAACAGCAAAGCTAAGACACAAGGCTCTGCTCCTTCTGCTACATTGACAGTGAACTCAAGAGTGAGATGAATTTAATCTTGTTTTCTTGACTTTGGGTGGGACATTTCCTTGATGAGAACAACCTCCTTTTCTTTTCCTCCCTGCCCAAAAAAATTGTTTTATACTTCACATGTTGTAAGTGCTAATCTGAGCCTGCTAGCGTCAGAGCACTTATGTGTGTGTGTGTGACCCCCATGCAATGTCTCTCCAACCCCCCAGGGTGGGAACAGTTTGGTAACCATGCTACAGAGGAAATGCTGTTTATCATGTGGAACTAAAAAGAAATGTTTCGCTGCCATTTTTCATATAATATCAAGATTGCACTGAGCATACATTTTTCTGTCAGGCTCCCTGACAATCATGCATCTTGAGGTATTCACCATAGTAACCTTTTCTCATAATCTGCCATGCTCGCAGGGGCCTTTTTATAGCCTAGCTGGCACACCACAACCTGGTTCTGTACTTGGCCTGCCAGTGTTTGTTTTGTGATAATGTGAGCATGAATAAATGTTACAATCGTGCACATGTGCATGTGTGGCTGACTGTGCAGCTGAGGTTTTAATACATACATTCACTTGGCATGCATGGGGCGTGACACACAAGAGCCTCTGTTTGTGTCTGCGGAGTCATATTCGCTATTTCAGCCGTGTGTCTTGAGCATACATCAGATTCATCTGGGGAGGCATTTTCCCAAAAGATCTTTGTACCAGTGAAGCAAAAAAAAAAAGGCCTCAAATCAGACCAGCTGCATCCTTTGCTTTGGGCTATGTGGCATAGATATGAAGGCAACTCCAGTCTTCCACCACGCGGACTGTTTTCACTCACCCCCGAGCACTCACGGCCCAGCATGGAAAATCTCTGCCGGTTGCCTCGCGCTTTCTCATCATCATTCCTCACCTGGGGAGCTGGATCCAGCCGTGGATGCATATGTGACAAGAGGCTAAGAGAGAGAGGGAGGATAAGAGAGGGAGAGGGAGATGAAACTTTCATGAGGCGCGGGGTTGGTGTGGGCAAACCACAATGAAAATGCAAAGATTGAACTTTCCTCCAGGACTGAGGGTGGGGTGATGAGAGTAAAGGCAGCCTGGAGGCGTGTGGGTGAGGGGCGGGGGGAGGCAGGTGAGGGGGACTGGGGGACTCTGGGAGTGAAGATAGCCCCTGGATGTGAGGAGGGAAGAAGAAGAAGACGAAGAAAGGATTTATCGCTGGGATTCTAATCCCACTGTTCCTCTCCTTTTCCCACCCTCTTGTATTGTTTACCCCTTTAATCTCCCGCCTTTAGTCCCCATGGGCTTCATTTTTTCATTTATTTCTTCCACTATCTCATTTGAACCTCCCACTGTATTATTTTCCCATCTCCGCCAATGCTGCACCATCCTCCCGGATGTGGTGGGCGTAGGGACGACAACTCTGACCACAGGCTCGAGGAACCGTCAGGAGACCGGGCTGGGAGGTGGCAGATGTCTGGGTGGTACCTCAGAGAGGATGTCTCCAGAATGTCTTCCAGTCCTCTCTTGTATCTGCACACACACACACACACACACACACACACACACACACACACACACACACACACACACACACACACACACACACACACACACACACACACGTACACACGTACACACACAAGTGCACCGGCTCCACCGTTCTCCCCCTCCGCATCATCTTGTCTCCCTCTTCCAGGAAATGTGCGGTGCCGCGTTATGATCGATGGGTTGCGTTCAGAGACGGAGCAGCCCCCACTGTTTGTTTGTCTCCGCTACGCATGGCTGCAGAATGACAGCTGGGACCAGTGCACGGGCTTCGAGTCTGGCTGGCAAGAAAAAGTTTTGGTTTAACTCCTCTTTTGTTCCAAAGACGGAAAGAGAAGAGGGCTCAGATATGAATACCCTTTGGTAAACCATATTCACACTCTGGGCACTTGAGGAATGTTGAATATGACATGCTGCTGCCTGAATTTATGTCGTCCAAGTTTGATTATGCAGCAGAGCGATGTTTGCTTTGCAAGCGTGCGTGTGTATTTAGGATGTTTGCCATCAGATGGAGCATGTTTGAGGAGGGAAAAGAAAGAAGGGTATAGATGCATGTTTAGTATGTGTGTGAGGATATGAGCAATTTAAATTATCACGCATCTCTGTGTGTTATATCATCTCCTGTGTAAACATATAGGACATACTAATCCATGCTGTGTATGTGTGTATGCTGCTATAGCATAGAAAGTGAGTAATCGGCTAAACACAAGGAGATTTGTTTTTTTGATCTGGAAGTCTTAAGTCAGGAAATGAGAGGAGTACATCTGATAATAAATTCCGCTTTTATGGCCCAAAAATGAAATTCAACCATTTCCCGATCAAGACTGATGATGATTCACTGATTCACTAATTACCATTATCTTGGCATGATGCATTGGAAATGAACCAAAACTACACTGATAAAACCCCACATTGCACACACCGTACGACAACTAATCTTATAATAACATTTCCTGTGCAATCTAGTTCCAGAGGAAGTGTTGTCTGCCCAATTTGCGAGGCAGGATCATCAAAAAAGACTTTTATAGCTGCCTCACAAAGGTTTACTTTGATAGCTATCGACATTTTGTTGTCAAAGCTGACAAACAAGAGGAGAATAGCAAGGGATGATAAGCTCTACACTTTCAAGTTGCGATTTGTTTTTTTGCTGTTTTTTTTGTCACCGCAACATCCTTTGAAAATTATGACACCAATTAGACCAATTCTTATCACAGGTTTTGTTTTACTCTTTTACTTTGATGAACTTCCGTGTGGAAATCTCTCAATGAAAGGAGCAAATTTGAGCAACCGCGATCTATCTTAAAGCTGCATTCATTGATTGTGTGTCCACTAGGGGACAGAAGAACTTCAAAACCAACTGACAAACACTGCCCCAACCATAGGTATAAAACAGTAGATGCGACATTACGTTGTAACTAATGGGATAACTGACCGCCATCTCATTGTTTACAATTGCCACCTATGGGCAGCTACTGGTTGTCAGCTATTCAGCACAAAAAGGACCGAAGAGACTAGTGAGTTGCTTGCGTTTACGCTTGTGCTCGCTCTACGTAGACATGAACGAGCATCGCTCAAAACAGTGAGGCGACACACGTCAGCTAAAACCACAATATCACTCTATATTTCACCTGCTTGGCAGTAATGTTAGCTGACCAGACGAAGGTCTCTCCGTGAATCACTGCTGATCCTAGTGTTGGCTTTTCCTGCCTCAGCCTCCCGACCGCGGCCGGAGGGAACAGGGGAGACACCGGAGTTTTGGTCGGAGACGATAACGTTTCTCGCTGAGGAGCTCCGTCACTTCACAAGACACGGGAAACGTCTGTTGGTCTGGAGGAGCTGCAGCATTTATATCTGCACGTCTAAACGTCCACTGTACATTCACTAGATATTCTCAGAGCTAAACTAACTCTTCTGCAGTGTGGAGTGTGCGCGCATGCACGTGAGAGTGGAGCGAAAGAGCGAGAATGAGCGCGCTGTGTGAGTGAAGGCAGGCAGGCAGAGGAGCAGAGGAGCAGAGGAGCAGAGTACAGCAGAGACTCCGGCCCTGGAGACCAAAGCTACGGTCTCCCCCGCGTACTCCGACCGCGACCAACAATGTTTAACAGACGGGCTTCACTAGATATAACTTTGCGGTTTTGGTGCTTCCGTGTAGTTTGTGTTGGAGTCTAGCAAGCGCGCATGGGACACCGACCCGCAATGATTTATACGTGTAAGAAGTTACAAACAGTCCCTTTAATAGAGTATATTAGCCATTCAGAATACCAAAGATACTTCTTACATGTTATTAAGTTCAGGCAAAATTGAAAAAATTAAATTATTGTGTGCTATAATAATCAAAATATTTGATCAATCAAATTTTTTTTTTGGTTCATTCTAGACACAGTTGTCTTATGCTCATTACTTTAAATAAAAAACAGTAGGCTACTGATGTATTGGTAGAAAAACACAAGGATTATAAGGACAACATAGCGTAAGCCTCTTTCACCATAGGTTCCAATTACAGAAAGTTTAAAACTGGACCCAGGTAAGATGGCCACCATATGGTTCCATCCCGTAATGGCAAGTCATCAGAACGCGTCACATCTACTGTTTTATATCTATGGCCCGACATACAATTTTTTAATAAGCGGTTCAAGCACATCTCAAACTGATTTCACCTGGATTTGTATGTCCCCTTAAAGAAAAGTTGTTGTCTTTCCTGCTTTAAGATGACACTGCTCGCTGCAGTTTTCATTAAAGAGGTCTTTTGCAATGTTGAAAACTCAAAATGCTGCTGGGAAATGAAAATAGAAGAGATGAATGAGGAGTAATGCAAATGAGTTGCCAATTACTACTTAAGAATCCCACAATAATCCTATTTTCAAATTGATTTTTGTATTTGCATTTTTAAAGCAGATTTTTTACCACATTTTTAACGATGACAACAACACTGATGATATTAAGCCCCCAAACAGCAATGGTACACCCACACAGGTGTTTCCACTTTTGCCTAATTAGTCCTCTTCTCAGGGCTGTGTGGGAGTGAAACTAATTGATATCGCCTTCACTGTCAAGTTAGCTTTGTTAAACTTGTTAAAGTATATTGTTAAGACTGAAGCTGGTCAAGTGTCTGGAGGGAAGTAAGAGAAAGAGTTGGGAGTTCCTGGTAAATTTCTAAATCAGTCCGAGTCAAACAAACACATAGCCTACTGTACATGGTTGGTGCATACATTGCTAGCTAGCTAACGTGGCTACAGCTACCGTGTATAGCCTATAGTTCAAACACTGGCTGTTTGTGGCGAATAGCTGGTGCGAATAGCTGGTGGTTTTCTGGTATCATATGATACCAGAAAACCTAAGTAATGCACTGCTACCAACCACGTCATGCTAGCATAATCAAGATATGTGAATATCTACATGCCCACTTTATGATAATCACATGCAGTCAGTTTTGGAAAAGGTTAAACACCTATAGCAACGGTGATTCCATTGATTTTGATTTTGATTTTTGGCTAATTTACGTTAGTCATCTTCTTGGGACTGTGTGGGAGTGTGCTTGATTAATGTCACCTACACTGTTCTGTTGGTTTCGTCACACCTGTTGTAGTATGTTAAGATTGAATGAGAAGTAGTCATAACCATAGAAATAGAACAGGTGCAGAACGGACATTGAACTGTTTGCCGTGGTCAAGAAAATGGCGCTTATTGTTTGTTGTTATGGTGACAACGTACGTCAGTGGGGCTGTAAAGTGTGTTGCTCCGTCGGTAGGTAGTCACAGAGCTGAGTTGACGTCTGTTTAGGCCAATCCATACTTTTTTTCTGACTTACTTATAAAAGGGACAGCCGGCGTGGCGGGACTACACGCACACACAGTCACTGTTGTTGTACACATCACGCCGGCATGAGTGAGTCCTCGACTTGTCAGTTTATACGGAAGTTAGCCCGCTACAACGGTTGCAATGGCAACGGTACACATAAAAATGGCCGCCATCCTTCTACTTTTGATTTGAATGGGAATGTCTGTTCTTGACAACTAGCTTTGCAAAGGCGCACCATATTTTTCTTGCAAGCCAATCAGAGCAGACTTACAGGCTTTTTTCGGGAGGGGGATCTTAAAGCGACAGGTGCTAAAACGGAGCATTTCAGACGGAGGGTGAATACAGGTATATTCAGATGGACAGTATGAGGAAAATAATGTGTTTTTTGAACATTAAAGCATGTAAACATGTTCTGGTAGAAACCACAAATAAAAGTATGAATGTTAAAATGAGCACGATACTGTACGTCCCCTTTAAATGCATGGGTGTTTTTCAAACATTAATTCATACGTCGGGTCTTTAGCGACCCCACACTTACAGTATATAACACTGATTACGCCATATATTAAAATCATACTGCTTGTAAACTTTTCGGAATGTATTATCAACAATAACAAACCCACAGAAAAAACATCAATAACCATTTATAGATGCCAGATAAATGTTAAATTCAATGCTGTTGGTAGCAAAAGAAGAATGTGAAAACAAGTCAAGTTTGTGCAAATACATCTTGGCGTTCAATCTGAAAGCGCCTTCAGCTTTGTGATTTTTTTTTAGTAGGATTATCCTGATGCAGTCAACAAACTTGAATTATTTACAGGATTTTGGATGAAGAATAGGCTTTTGCATAAAGTGTTTTGCAAATTGAAATTAACAAAAAAAAAAAATGCAATGGTGAAAAAAGACAATAAAAAATGCATCAGGCCAACTGAATACACAGCAGCCTCGCCGCGCCGTCTAACCGCCACCCGTTACCTGTGGAGACATCAAAGGGTTCCTCATCACAGCGGGGAAAGTTTTGAAGCTGGTTAAAATTATACGGCTGAGCGCTGTTGTTGTATCATCATATCGTCATCCTCATGAAACATACACAGGGAAATGCTGGCTGGCGTGCAGGCTGCACACTGCTTTCATGGATCCTTCTGACCGATAATGTATGACTGGTACAGAGCTCCAACTCAACATCCTGTAATATTAAACATCCTCATATTATCCTACTATCATTGCTCTATACTTGTACATCTACATACTGATGCAAACAATATATGCACACGTGTATTTACATATTCATTTTATTAGATACATATACATGCACTGTACACTTATAGAACATGCATTTAATGCATTTGCATAAGCATGTGTGAATGCATACATCCTATTTACTAATACATGAGCACAGATGAACACCAAATACAATATTTACAATGTACTGTTGGTTATTATCACTGTTCCCCCTGGCACTCAATATACATATTAATATATATATATATTATATATAATATATATATATATTATATACATATATATAATATATATATTATATATTTATATAATATATATAATATATATATGATATATAATGTATATATTCACATTCATTCTGCAAACCAGCACACCAATATGAACACACACTGTAAAATTACACCCAAAAACATACGGTACATGTAGACGTGTGAATAAAAATACCCATCTTTTTCTCTGACACACACACCTGTATATGCAAATAAAGTCCTCCTCCCTCGAGACTCTCACACATAAATACTTACACAGGCAGCGGAGATGCCTGGGGTTTTCTGTGCACCTTTCGTCTTAACCTTGATGTTCTCTCCAATTCCCACACATCTGCTTAACACGTGTAGCCCTGAGCATTCACTTCCGCCTGACAAGAGAAAAAGGAGAGATGAGAGCAGAGGAGAGGGGGAGACGGTTTGGGGGCTCAGGTGTCTCCAGAGACTCTGATTGGCATTCAGAAGCACCGCTTCCAGTCCTCGTGCCCGGCATCCCTTAGCGGTCCACCAGGCCTTCGCAAGTTGTCGAGAAACGGACCAGAAGTCCTTAGATGATCCTTACAGATATCATCCGTTTCTCTATGACAGGAGCTGAATAGTTTTCTGTGAGTAGCAGAGCGAAATTCTTTGGTTTGTTGGTGATAAGTTTGGTTTTGTGATGCATCAAGTTCACGTGAGTTCAGTGTGGTTACAGACGGGGTTAAATAGTGAAGTTCATTTGTATAGCTCTTAATCCACTGAGTTACCTACACTTTGAGATATCACCAGCTTATGATCCTCGATGCGTTCTGCTGTAGGTCTTTAGTATTTGCTTACCTTATTTACTGTTTTGGTGGACACACTCACTCAGTCCGTCTTCCTCACTTCCTCAACCTATGTTGATAAGTGGCTTTTATATATATATATATATATACGTATATATATATATATATATATACTGTTTGAAATAACCAAACTTGCGCTAAATTTTGGCGAGGAAAAACCGTCATGGCCATTTTCAAAGGGGTCCCTTGACCTCTGACCTCAAGATATGTGAATGAAAATGGGTTCTATGGGTACCCACGAGTCTCCCCTTTACATACATGCCCACTTTATGATAATCACATGCAGTTTGGGGCAAGTCATAGTTGCCTGTTGGCCTTGAGTTTGCCATGTTATGATTTGAGCATATATTTTTTTTTTATGCTAAATGCAGTACCTGTGAGGGTTTCCGGACAATATTTGTACAATATTTTTCATTGTTTTGTGTTGGTAATCGATTTTCAAAAATAAATATATACATACGTTTGCATAAAGCAGCATATTTGCCCTCTCCCATGTTGATAATAGTATTAAATACTTGACAAGTCTCCCTATAAGGTACGTTTTGAACAGATAAAAAAAATGTGCGGGCATGGCAAATAAGATTCCGATAGCTTATGTATTATTATAAATTTTGTTTTATAATAATAATAATAGTAATAGGCCTAAAAAATATTTTTTTTGAATATATATAGTTTTGGCATTGCTGAGGCCACCTTGGCAGCTCCCACTCAGTTTATATTCATCATATTCGAGTCACAGAGCTATAAGCATCTGATTTTCCAAATATCTTTGTGATCTTTGAAAATTTCAGTAGGTAATTTAACAAACACTTATCGCTGTTCTAAAAGTGTTTCCAGAGTCCTCAAAGACTCATTCAGAATTGTGTCTGTTGCATGATACACGCCTTGACATGATAAAATCATTTCTAAGGATGCACTGAAACGACTTTTTCAGTCTCGATAGCGATACCTCGGCTTTGGGAATCGGGTATGTAGCCAGAAATGCTATATATATTTTTTTTAAAGACAAGACAAGTTAACACATTATTTTGTATGAAAATCTACAATATTGGAAAGAAACATCAATATATAGGCATACCAGTATTACTTATACTGAAATCTCTAATTGTTTGTTCATATTGTACAATTTGAACAAGGAAACGTGTCATTTCTGGCCACCATCTTTGTTTGGATTGAGGTAAAGAGAAGGTTATCGAAGGTTTGAGGAGTCTTTCAGAACAGCTAGTTTTTCAAACAATGCTGGTTATGTTTCTGTGATAGATGATTAGCTTTGACGTCAGTGTCCATGTCACATACTGAAACCTTAGTGTCTTGAATATTAGCTGCTAAACGGTGCTTAGAGAGATATTTATTTCATCCCCGGAAGACATAACAGACCTTTAGAAGCAAACAAGAAGGGCAAACATTTCTCTTTTTCTGGTCACAGACAGAAAGAAACCAGATGGAAATATCTTTGGTTACAGGAAGAACAAGCCCTGAGTGTTTCTGCCACCGTATATATGTGTGTGTATGTGAGTGTGTGTGCGTATGTAGGAGGGGGTTGGGGGGGTGTTATTGCTGAGGGCAGAAAATCAAAGGGAAGAGAAAACAATACAGGCTATTCTCTCCATTCTCTCCCTTGGTGCTTCTCAGAGACCGGCTTCTCTGCAGAGATGTGCCGCCTTCTCTTAATATTTTCTCCCTTATTATTATTGTTATTTTTCATGCCTGTATTTTCTTCTGTTTTTCCTCTGTGTTTGTATGTACCACAGTTTTCTCCTCTCTCGCGGTCTCTGTATCTCTCTCGTCCCTCTGGAGAAAACGACTGAAGCTGTCTCCGCGCACTCAGCGGTTTGTAAGAGAATGCTGCTTGGGCCTGTAACTTAAAACGGTGCCTAAAGTGAAAGGAATTAATAGTGACATGCCCCCAACACACACGCAGATGGGCTAAACACACACACACAAACATCTTCTACAGCTCATTTAGAGCATCCACATTCAAGTCATGCCCCCCTTGTAACTACACATCCTTGGGTAGACGTTCCTGCTCTCAATACGCTTCACCCCGCCTCGGATAAACTTGTCATCTTGTAAAATATCCTCAATATCCTCGTCTGACTTTCACTGAGTCCTCACTCCATCATTCTCTCACTCCATCAGCATGATGTGACTTTTAAAAGAAGAAGAGGAGGAAGAGGAGGAGGAGGAGGAGGAGGAGGAGGGGTGGAGTCCTCATGGACAGACTGGTTCCTGTCCGACCATTTGTGGCTTCCATTAGCCCGGCCCATGCAGCCTCGCTGGTTTCACACTACATTTCCCTTCATTCACTTTAACACTCCATTGGGTCTCAAAAAGAAAGGGGCTGGGGTGTAATTGCATTTTGAGTGATGTTTGTGTCATTACCTTGCTTCAAAGTCAGCGACAACAACAACAATTTAGCGACACGCGCTCAGCCTGCCTTAAAAGTCGCAGCTGGCATATTGGAGTGGAAATGGTCTCAACCGAAACATGAAGACTGGGAGTCACTTTCAACAGAGCTTCATACCAATCACACATCCTCTTCGGTCAATTAAAGGTGAATTGAAATCTGAATTCTACTCACTTTTTGTGTAAAACAAAAAATATAAACTATGATGATATTGAGCAGATTTTTGGAAATTTTTTGGAAACAGCATCTAAGGTGCAAACCTCTGGGTGGGCGTTTCCCACGGCAGCAGTTGACTGACATTTGAGTTGCCAGCGTTATTAGGAGAAGCGCTGTCAATTTCCGTGGTGCGCTAATGGCTGGAGCCCCCCTTTATCGCCTTTGATACAAGCCTTTAATCCCCTTTTGCACACAGCTTTGATTATGTACCGTTAGCAATTTAAGATATCTGGTCTGTATTAAACACGTGGGAGGACCTGTTGCGCTGTAAAGTTTTAATTCCACTAGTTTTAATTGCACCCACTTTCCAAGGGTTAGCCTAGCTCGCTAATATTAGCACTGATTCACAAAACGTTACATTTTGTTTCATGTACCTGCTGAGTTATTGAGAGCTTCCGCACATTCAGTGTGTTTGCCCCAATTGTGTTGACCAGACTGTCAAAACTCACCAAAATGGGTAGTCCTGTAACTACTAGAGATGGGCATTTTAAGCAAAAATAATGGGGCTGTCAAAGGGCGGGCTCAGTTTTAAAGCTAGTGCTAAAGTGAAGATACTGGCATCATATGAAACTAGAAAACATAAGGAATCCATTGATGGCAACCATGTCAAACTTGTCGCTAAATAAGGAGGCTAAATAACGCTCCAAACTGGCAACTAGCATGGCCATTTTCAGACAGGTCCCTTGACCTCTGACCTCAAGATATGTGAATGAAAATGGGTTCTATGGGTACCCACGAGTCTCCCCTTTACAGACATGCCCACTTTATGATAATCACATGCAGTTTGGGGCAAGTCATAGTCAAGTCAGCACACTGACACACTGACAGCTGTTGTTGTCTGTTGGGCTGCAGTTTGCCATGTTATGATTTGAGCATAGTTTTTATGCTAAATGCAGTACCTGTGAGGGTTTCTGGACAATATGTGTCATTGTTTTGTGTTGTTAATTGATTTCCAGAAATAAATATATACATACATTTACTGTACATAAAGCAGCTTATCAATGTTGATAAGTGTATTAAATACTTGACAAATCTCACTTTTAGGTACATTTTGAACAGATAAAAGATGTGCATTTAATTTGCATTAACTATGGGCTATCATGCAATTAATTGCGATTTAAATATTCTAATCGATTGACAGCCTGATGCCATTCGACCAGACTGTTAAAACTCAGCGCAATGGGTAGTCCTGTATTCACTAGGGATGGGCATTTTAAGCAGAAATACTATTCGATAATCACTGGGAACTATTGCATTATTCTTCAAACATGACAACGAACCCCACACCACCACACACTCCCCGAATTGAAGAGCCGAACTGAACGTGCCACACATGTTTTAACGTTACTACCAGGTGGCGCCTGCAACGGTACAAACAAGGGAAAATATATATTTTCAAGACAGGACGACAGTCGCATAAACTATTCGAAAATTTGAAAATCACGACTCATCCACAGCGCTCCAGATGTTACCCTGTGAAATCATGACATAGTGTGACAAACTAATTTGGAATTTACGTTATGTGTTTTTAGTTCCCGCCCTCTCAGATATTGCACCAATCAAATTACAGTAATTACATTGTCAGTTAATACCATAAAATCACGACCCTTCGGACCGATGTGGGGATGCTTTACACACCTACACAAGTTAAAACAGATACCAAGGACTGATACTGATTTCCCAGGAAAGGGCAAAAGATGAAATAATAGAGAAAAGATTAGTTGCACAATACGCACAGACATTTCACCTTTTGAAGATAGCATGTCAGCTGTCTAGACACCAACATTTGAATTTACTGTTTTGTGATTAGTCCACAGTGTTCGCAGTACTGTCAAGTGCATCAAGAACCTTCCTTTTATAGACTCCATAATATGTTGATTATACTTATTATATATTATATTGCATGTTACATCAGAATGCTTTTACCTTATTCTACTTGAATGCTGCACTTGTTTTGTCCCTTGTGATTGTTATCATTTGGCTCGTTGCTACAATGGAGATCGGAGCTTATTCCACCACTGCTCCTATTATAGATGCTTCTGATGTTGAGAAGATTCCTCATTGGCATGATGTGATGCACAACATTTTAATGGCTATGTCTAAGCTAGACTCTATTCATAAGCCAAGCAGACTCCAGCAGTTGCATAAACACAGCTGTTGTTTGTTTATGTTTACAAAGGCTTTGCGAGTGCAAATTGTTCCTCAGTTTCAGATTCAAAAGATAATAAAATTATGCGCTCAATTTCTACTCCAAGAAAAGCTGCGGAGCGCTGACCAGAAATAGACTGCTGTCTGTCAGATTAATGAGGGAGTCGTTTGCCAAGGCGAGAGATGCTCAGCTGGACTGACTCATCAAATAACCATATTCCAGCCCAACACACAGTCAAGAAGTCAACAATCATCTTATTGTGTTTACGTCCTCCATTGCCAAGTTGCAGGGACGGGCATCTTGCAGCAACACGGCAACCTGGCACTCGTCCTCATTACAGATGGATGACGCGTCTCCACTACCTCCCACTGTACAGAATTGAAGCCAAAATATCTCGGATACCGGAGCTGCCATTTTGAGATTTTGAGGTCATTTGGAGCCAGAGTCTGTGCAGTAGTGATCGGAGGGCTGGAGCCACGGTATCGAGGTCACCTGCCCGAACCAATTGCGAGCTGAGCACAGCCTTAGCTTTCAATCATGACGTCTCACTCCCTTTTTATAGCATCAAATAAGTAATTAAAATCAAAATGAACACTTGAATATACATCAGCGTGATAAGAACTATCTAAAATGACAGAAACCATCTTTGGGAAAAATGTATTTGACGTGTACTTTGACTTTTTTAGCTTGGCCCATGTCCTATCCAAGCCCCCAGGAGGAGCACCAGGCTTTGAGGCAAATTTTCGTAGTGGCCAACCGGCAGCACGGAAAGTGACACTTTTTCTTTTTAGATAAATCAACAAACAACGAACACCTGAAGAGTCCTTATTTAAATCATTAGGTCCTAAAAGTTGTAAAATACACTAATAGCCGAAACTAGAGTTATTTTCCTTCCCCCGTTCATGTGAATGAGACCTAGACTGAGGCTGGAGCGAGGGCTGGGAGGGGGAGTAAAGGAAACGCTACTGTGCCTGCTCTATTGGCCCAATGGATGCGGAAGATCGCCAGACGATCCGGGTACTTTATCACTCGGAAGTCGAGCCATTTTGGCTTCATGCGCCACTGAGCTACTCTCATAGGAATGAACAGGAGCCCGCCTCCAATGCTGTATCCAGTTCTCTTTATACATCCATGGTCCCATCCACTAACATGGATTTGGCGGGCTTTATGACCTATACTGCAGCCAGCCACAAGGGGGGCGATCAAGATGTTTTGGCTTCACTTTAGGGGAGCTGTCATGTCGCCCATCTTTATATACAGTCTTTGCTTACAGTGCATGTCCGTGAGCTCATACTGTGTTTGCAATGTGTCTGCAATGTGTCTGCAACATGCATATGCGAGCATTTGTGTGTATGCTTTTCTCTGTTTGAGCATGCTTTTGCTGTGCTGTGCTGTGCTGTGCTAATCTGCTCAGACAACAGGACCAGCCGTGTCCAGAGGCTATGGGCTAAGGACAGGAGGACCTTGACAGCGCTGAATCTGTGAGAGCGTAAGGATGCCTCCGTCTACACTGCCTTGTCGGCCTCTCTCACCGCGTGACTGTCAAGACAATTATGATTGCGCCCGTAGCGCAGAATTAGATAAAGAAGGCTTTGGGGGAGACAAGTGCCTGAAATGTAGACAACCATCTAATGTGCAAGCTCAGAAACAAAGTAGCAGCGACGGGAGGTGAGTCAAATTTTTACGTTTAGAATAAAAAAAAGACTGACATCAAATGGAAGACAAGACGAGGCCTAATTGAGTGACAGGACGGAGAACAAGATAGCAGCATGACATTAGTGGAGAGATAGCACAGGGGGAGATAAAAAGGGAGAGCGAGGGACAGAGAGAGAGCGCTGGAGAGATATGGGCAGCCAGCCAGTGGTGGCTCTGGAGGGAGTCTGGGATTACTGGCGGTTGAACAGCACGTCAAGCAGCTGGTCAGTCCGCGCCATTTGCTATATTGGCCTTAAAGCACTGCTGAGATGAAAGCCTCCCACAACCCCAACCCTTATACACACACACACACACGCACGCACGCACGCACGCACGCACGCACGCACGCACGCACGCACGCACACACACGCACGCACACACACACACACACACACACACACACACACCTCCATATGCCATCCTCTGAGCACATGCACCTGCACTCCTGTGGCTAAAAGGCAACTACAATTATCGCATAATAGATCTTTGCCCCATTGCTGGAACCGAGCCACCTGGATATCAGATGAACCAAACTTCATATCACAGCCTTCGTCTGAACATTTAATTCTTCTGGAAATGTTTGCCCTAAAAGAACAGATTCAAGGTTCAACGTTTAAATAATGTTTCATTAATTATATTTGTTCACAAATAAAAAAAAGTTAGTTTTCGGCGCAAATACTCAGGTGCAATGCTGTTACGAATCTCCATTATGAATCTCCCAGAGAACCTGATATATGGAGAGGGCATAAAAAGAGTACCGGCAGCTTGTTTCGGTACGCAAGAAAAAGTCACGGTACACCAAGGAGTAAAATAAAGAAGTGCCGATACTGCGTACCGCTGGGTACCGGCTCACTTCGGGCACTGGGGTCAGTCCAATATTAGCAGTCCACATGGAGCAGAAATCACATGCATCAACCATAATAGCTCTCATTCATCACCATGCTCACTGAGGAAGACCAACCTTATGCATACAGCGCTCCCTGCCAAAGACTTATGGCTCGTTGTCAGTGCGAGGGGGCACTTCATAGATTAGATTCATCACTGACCTCATCAAGTGCGCAAAGGAAGCAAATTGCCTGAAAATGTACAATGTTTGTCATTAGCTGACACATGACCTATTTTCCACCCCCTCTTGTCACTCCCTAATTTGAAGCATCGACGCCGCGGGCCGCCACACAATGCACAGAAATGCAACAGCGCTGCTCCGCCGAGAGCGCGCACCGACTTGTATCTAGACAAACAAATCGATAAGCAGTCCACTCTGTTCCATTATCGGGCGGAAAAGTTAACCACCAGCACCAACAGCGGGAGCACAGCAGTCGTGAGGGAGAGGAGGAGGAGGAGGAGGAGGAACAAAACGATATGAATTCCCAATTCATTTGAGAGCAAACACTTGCACTGGCATCTTATTGATTGAGGACAAGTTGGGTGGAAACTATTAGTGTTTTAATGCTGAATTCAGCAGGGCTTTCTCTGCAGTGGCACCACTGACTCTGCCAAAAATATCTGCCATGGCATTAAAGTTTGACCTTAGTTCCATCGGAAGTTCGCTCCAAACTTCAGATGAAACTTTGAAAATGGATGTGATATTTCTCTCCTGTGTTCGAGAGCATGTTGTCTCCAAGGTTATACTTACTGTAAATATCAAGAGGGAAGATTTCTTTCAGACCATCTGTTGTGTATTTCCTTTTTTTTCGCGTTTGATTTCATATAATCGCCCATAAATGCAACATTCATTCTGGAACGACTCCATAACAACAGATATTGATGCGTTGTTTCCCTACAGAAAGGTACGAGAAGTAGCATAAAGAAAAAAGCCTGCATATAATATTCAAATTAGAAAGCTACACAATTTGAACACTGATCTAAGTGTGTAAAGGCTGCCATTTGCGATGTTGCAGCCTCTGTAGCAGAGGTCATTGCTAATCAGCCAAACCAGCAAGGGCATATAATCTCTCTCACCTACACAGGGCTTCTGTAGCTGGCACATATATTTCCCAGGCTCTTACTCCCTCATTACCTGCCTCCTTCTCCCTCTCTCTGCCTTTTTTTATAAACACAGTCTCTCGCTTCTCTCAAATATTCGCTGGTGTTTCTATTTTTACCAATCTAACAAGGTTGCTTGGTCACAGAGGACTGTGGTGAGCGGCGGAGGAAAGAAATGTTCGCTGAGATCGAAGATGCAGACACGCTAGTTCTGTTACGCCAGGCCCCGAGAGCAAAGGGCCCTGGGGCTGACTGTGGAGCCCCCCCGAGATGGAGGGAGATTGGAGAAAAAGAAGACAGAGCTGTAGTAGCGATAGTTAGACAAACTCTTAACCCCGAAGACAGATGAAAAGAATCAGCCGGGAGCTGAGCGAATATGAAGAAAATCAGGGTTTAAATCAGGGTTGTGTGGAGTCATTTGGGGAAGAGAAGTTGAATCTTTGACAATTCAAAAAGGAAAAAAAAGGCTCTGATGTACTGAATAAAGGGCAACTAGTGAGTAACTATTTGAACTGGTTGTACAGTTTCACCTTGTTAAATTTAACCAGATGCATCAGTTGATCTGATCATTGTTTTGGATTTGTGTCATCCTTGAATAGAGCAAGGCCAGATGTTTCCCCCGTTTCCAGTTTTTATGCTAAGCTAACCACCTCCTGGCTCCAGTTTCACATTTAACAGACAGATATGAGAGTGGTATCAATCTTATCCTACTCTCTGCAAGAAAGACTACTCTGTTATGCAGTATACATACAGAAGCTAGATAAAAAATAACACCCACTTCAAATGATATCAGCCGATTGAAAGGGCAATATCAGCGGTTATCAGACCCATAGATAGTAAATGACACCTCCACAAAATGAGCTAATGAAGCAGGACACACCTTAGTTGGGATGGTACTTTGCGAATTCCCTGACGAATTAATTAAATTACCAAAACCAATTCACATACACTGAACCTGGGGCTATAGGGGCCCTTCAGGTTTCCGGGGCCTATAGGGCAATTGCCTGCTTTGCCGAGTTGGTAATCCAGCCTTGGGGTCCAGCAAGGTTTAAATTCAGCTACGTATGAGACAGTTTTTGAGATTGTAGTTGTTGTTTTTTTTGTATTCATATGCATTATGTTTTGGGAGTTTGCTGTTATTTTGTCCATTTTTGTAAGAAAACTCATATTCATGTTCTTGCTGAGAGCTGCTAAAACCAGCAAAAAAACCCAGTTTAGCCTAGCTAAGCATAACGATTGGTAACAGGGGGAAACAGCTAGCCTGGCTCTGTCTAAAGGTAATAAAATCCACCTACCAGCACCTCTAAAGCTCACCAATTAATGCGTTATATCTCATTTAATTTGTGCAAAAAAACAATTGGTTAAAATGACACTTATATTAAGTTACATGGTACTTTGACGCAGTGGCAATATACTGTATGTATATCACTGCCTTAGTGATATATTGTCTGTGTATAAGATGACTTTCACAGACACGAGACTGTGATAGAAAAACACCAAAACCTTTTTTAAGTTCAAGGTATCCACACCGTATGTGGTGATAATTTCCTTTTTTATAGGAATACTGTGCACAGCCGGGCTTTGAAGGGGCCAGGTCGTATGAAATACAATACCTTCCTATTTACATAGCGGTCACACACAGTCCATTTGATATAGTCCACTGGCTTCCATGTCATATGAATAACTCATGCTCAGAGGAGAGGAGCAGACGTCAGACATGGAAACCCATTCAAACCTATTTAACTGTGCTTTACATTATATCTAGTCAGCAAAAAAAACAAAAACAGGAGGGGCTGGATCTGGGAAGGATAAATTATTCAGTGCTTTAATGAAGGTGCGCCGGGGTAAATTTGCTCTGTAAAATGGTGCGTCCCCGGGAGAGGAAGTTCACTGAATGACTTGGGACAAACAGAATAGCTGTAAGGTCATAGAATATCAATATTAATAGATGTAAAGCTACAGAGAGCTGTACTATTCCCCAAAGGTTAACACTACTGACAGGTTACATGACACGACATCCATACAGTCTGGCTCGGAGAGGGGAGGGTTGGATTTAAAGGTGCCCTCTCTCTGTGGCGTTATTCCATCATGGTGACAACCAGAGCCCACGGCCAATTACATCCTAAATAGACAGTATGAGTGCTCACAGACAAAAGCTGCTAGATGTTTAAATTACATCCAGATCATTTACCATGTATCCCAGATTTCCATATGGTGTTCCAAAACATTTGCAACCAAAAACCGAAATAGTTTCAATGAATGGATGAAATTCTATGCACACATTCATGATCCCCAGAGGATGAATGTTGGGCGACCACCACTTGATTTCAGTGAATCCGTTTGTCCGAGTTGCTGCTGTCACTGCTAAAAAAACTCCACAAGCAGCTCTTTTATATGCTTGCTGTGCCACTGAGGCAGAAAAGAATGGACAAGAATTGTTCACTTCAAGGAGAAAGAACAAATCAATTATCAGACAAAAGACAACTGTGGATGGCTTCAATCACTCTGAAAATCATAGTCATAATCATCACAGTCGGTAATCCAGGTCGGTTCAGTTTTGTTCCACATTTAGATATGCACAGCTGGAAAATGACACTCTATATATGAACTGCTAGTATTAACTTTGAGTTCACCAGCGTCTATACTGTATAATGGGTACACTGTAGATATATTGTTTTAGAATTAAACTGTTCATTTCCTATCGAGTGAGCTTTTCCAAACTGATAATACCAGTGTAATTTCACTTGCTTCCTATCACCCTTAACGCATGACAAGACTAAAGTCGCTGATGTATTTGCAGTCGAGCCTCATTAAATTTTTTAAATGAGCACAGATTACATATGATTATGTTCCTCCACCACAAATTAAATTATGTGAAAAGGACAGGAACTAGAGACGCCCTTTTCTCTTGAAGGCCGTGGTCCTAATTCCTCCTTATTTCCTCTCTCAAAAGTGAAGATGCTGCCGTGAGTAATTTGTCATCTTAAATAACACTTGTAGTACTGTTTATAATTTCAGTTGAAATCATTTCAAAATTTGCTTCTTTCTGCAGGGACTGGATTTGGTGAGATTTTGTGTTTTCTCACTCTGCATGCAGTTTTGTTTTGGCTCTTCGCTGCCACTGGAAGCTCTCTAACGGTGTGAAATAAAGTCCAAAAGTGAAACGGTGAAAAAGATGAAAATGCACATCTCACATCCTCACAGGTGGAGGATGAAGGAAATAGAGTCTGCACGCTGTCTATACTGCTCCCGATGTGTATTATTTCCTAACACCACATACAGGTGATACTCTTTAGGAGGCAACTAAAGATGTGTAATTATGCTTTAAAGTCCCCATGAAACGGAAGTTAGAGTGTCTCCAGCTGCTGTACAGTGACGTGTCTCTATTTCAGCGGTTTACAGTTACAAGAGGGATTTAAATCAAATCATTCACATTTGATTGGGCCGTTAAAAAGTGGGCAGGCTTAACCTGGGCATACACTGTAGGATTAAGGATTGATTTGAGCGCACTACTCATTTTAGAGTCGGACCAAATTTCCGCTTCGTCGGATGTCGTTTGCCGTGCAGTGTACAGGGGGGGACCGAGGACCGATTAACTCCTCCCGACCGGCCGTTGGACAGTCGGATGAATTTCTGTCATGTCAAAAATTTTGGTTGGCCATCCACAGGCTCTCGCACAGCTGAAGCAGAGCCACGAGCTGATTCCTCAACGTCAGAGCCTTTTTTCTACTTAGCAATCAGAGCGTAGCTATCAGGATAACAATGTACCATAGATACAGTAAAATGTAGCTAGCTTACCTCCAATTCTCTACTGTCCACATCTACCTAGCCAACTGCGAGTCCACATACGCTGGTGCCTCTTGTGTACGATCTACTCGTACAGTAGGAGTAGATATTACACAACAACATTTCTAAAATCGTACAGTGTATGCCCAGCTTTAGAGTTTAGCTCGATATGGAGCTAGGAGCCACAGAGCAGAGGGTTGTTGGATCCACACACACACACACACCTCCCTCACCTGTTGTCAGATCAGGCGGAGGACGAGGGAGAGATGAAAGGGTAACTATGCCGATTTTCAACCGGCTGGTTGGTAACGTTACTGCAGCGTGGGCAATAGATGTAGATGAACAGCGCCCGGAGTCCCCCGCTCACCCACTGGCAAAACTACACCGTGGTCATCCACTGCATATCCTGCCGCGCTGCAGTGACACAGAGTCTGCTGAAAATCTGTTAACTTTCGTTTGAATGAATTTGACCTCAACCACATTCTTTTGGAAATCAAAAACAGCGTTTTTGCCCGCTGATATCCAAAAAACACATCTCTTCCTGCCTCTCTCCATATTGCTCTGTTGGCTACTTCGATCAAAAGAACGTATATCCATTTGATCCACAAATGATTGGTTGCTAGTCGCCAAAGTCTCATTTGATTGGATGAATTTTTTTAAATTCCCCGAAGTGCAGGATGAGTCCTCAAATATTTGAAACCGTTTACAGGAAGAGAAAAGACAGGGATTTTGATCCGATTTTGATGTAAAAATACTCTGATACTGTTTTATTTTTTTTATATTTACCATATAACAAGAGGTAAATAAACAATTAACACAGGGACACTGTCCCCAGTTTCCAGAAATACTAAACCATAGGTGAAAAAAACCCTCAAGACAGCAATAAGATTATTTTTCTTTCTGGTAGATTTAACACTAGTGATGAACCTCTGAATAAATACATTGGTGGACTGATAGCATCAATAGGAAAATACTCAAATAAGCGTGTGCTGTTCTTTAACTATGTATAGCATGCCAAATATAAATCTTGTTATCCAACAAGAAGTGTGAGTGTTTGCTATAACTTACACAACATGTGCTGTTTTTGTTGCATAGCAACAAAACCCTGATATGGATCTGTCACAATGAAGCGCTGACCTTCTACTAACTTGACAGTTGTCTTTTAAGAGGACGTTAGGACCAAAAATGGTTGCTGTGGTAATTGGATTACTTTTGCAATGGCACATAAAACCCCGTAATACTACAAATATGGAAACCAGCCCCATTCCAGACAACACATCAAATCACCACTCTGATATGCAAATACGTTTCTACATCTTTTGATGGTCTTCCACTTCACAAACCATATGGTGCTAATGCATGTCTTGTGGAAGCGTTCTATCGGCTGGCTTCGTTTTTTCTTATCCGTTTGCCCTTTTGAAGCTGCGGCTTCACATTGTACTGGATGGTCTGTTTTCCCTGGTGGTGAGTCCAGCTTTGTACCTGATAAGAAATGCTGTGTTCCTCCAGGATAAGCTGTCTGATGTGAGAAAAGCTTAGTATCCTGGAATACATCCATTTCCTCGGGAAACACGCTCACATTCATGCACACGTGAGTGTGTGCCAGTGGAAACGGACGTACCTCATCCCATATGGCGAGAGGCTGTAACTGACTTCGGATCACCAGGCTCAGCTACCAAATGAGCCAATCACAACAGCAAGCTGTCACCGGTGTGCTAATGGCACTGTCACATCAAGGATGTGTCTTACACTGGGGGAATACTTTGATTCAACACCCTCACCTTTCACTAACTTCGCTGTGACCTTTGTGACCCCAGACTGTGGCGGTAGATGCTCAGACACAAGAGCACTGATAAGCACTAATCTTAGTTTTACTTGGAGTCTGCGAGTCAACAAAAGGCTGTTCACATGCCGCGTTTTTGTGCCCTCAAATCCATTGTTGTCAATGTAGATGCACGGAGGGCACGCTCAAACAGGGTCAGCAGCGCTTTTAGACGTCTCCGTTTTAAGGGCTTGAAACGGCGGAGTAGCGTGGGCGCTTGGCATGAACGTAGCAAAAGTTATCAGTTTTTAAAAGGAAAATGTATTAGTGTGGGTGTAGCCTCAATCTTTGACACAGGTAGTGCAGATTAGTTGTGCCCTGGGCTGTCTTTTATAGTATATCAGCTTAAACATTGGATGAACTTTTAGCAGCTTTTTGCAGTTACGTGACAAAAAAAAAAAAAAAAACGTTCTCCATTCCAGTGCGTACAGAAGCATCAGCCATGTACGCACCACGTCTGCTGCTTTCGTCTCTTGTCGTATCACAGCGGGAGAAAAAAAGGCTCCCTCTGGTCCCCTGGGGCATCGCTGTCAAGGACACCTGTCTGCTGCTGTGATTCCCCGTGTTCTACTGCACTCCAGTCAGCACGCTGCCTGATTACATAAAACACTGAATGCATGAGAGTGTCCTACAGCAGGATGCCTAAGGCTTCATGTTGTGCAGCGCCCACCCGAGTTCCTCTCCCTCTCTCTCTCTCTCTCTCTCTCTCTCTCTCTCCTGTCCCAGACTCTCTCCACCAGCTGGCTGCTCATCTGTCTCGCCCTCTACATCTCCGTCTCGCTGTTTATTTGTAGCTCACAAGACTCGGCCAGGGTGTTAGTGAGGACGGGGTGCTTTGGTCAGTCTGTGTGTGTGTGTCCGTCTGTCTGAGTGACAAAGAGGTCGCCTCTAATTAAAATCAGCATTTGTTGCCGCAGGGAGTGGTAACCATTGTCGTGGCGACAGTCGGCCCACTCGGTCCCCTAAGCAACCGAGCTACAGCTAATGAGAGGCTGCTGCCAGAGGAGCATGAGCTGCTCCCCGTCTCATTTTATTTTCCTTCTCTCTGCCTTTAATCTCTTTACATTGAGTTCATAAATGGTTTTGTTTTTCTGCTCTCTGTCTTCCTCCGACTTTGCCCACATCTATCTCCCTCCCGCTCTTTACTAATTTAGTAGACCTATAGGCGCGCTTGCCACGCTTTGATTATGTTTTCCATTCTCTCTCCCGTTTTCTGACTTCACCCCTACTTTCCAATTACATCTAGTTTTGTCTTTTAACCGTTCTTCATCTCGCTCTTCTTTCATTTTGCTCTCATTTATGGCAGCGCGTGCATCTCCTCCCTCACGCCTCTCTCTCATCTCCGCCGTAATTAGCAACTTTACATTTCTTTCGTTCGCAGGCTCCGAGTCTCTCTCTCTCTCCTCCCGTCCCTCACAAGAATTAACATTTAAAAGATGCTCAAATATCTTTGGAGCGTCTGTGAGCATATAGAGACATTTTGAAATTCAACGCAACATTTATCTGTCTGTGGTCTGCAGCCTTATCTCTGCAGCGCTGGCTCTGTTTGCCTGCAGAAATACCACCAAGTTAATAATTTGGGCCGCAATTCAAATGCTAAAACACTTTAAGAAAGCCTTGTGATGAGAATAGAGATTAAACACTTGGACGCGGATGACAGAATACTTTAGCAGCTCTTCTTTATGACAAGTGCTGCAATCCAGCAGCATTATATTCCTATGATGTGGTGGCCTGCGAAACGGGTGACATGAATAAATTGCTCCCCCTCATTCCACCTAAAGTTTGGATAGACGTGCTTGATTGCTTCTCGTTTCAACTCTTTGATAACGGAGAAGAGTACAGGGATATGCTCAACACACAGTTAACGCCGGGTACACACTACACGAGAATCAAGCTGATTTTGGGCCCGATTCCTCCCTCCCGACAATCGTCAGCAAAACCCAGATTTTTTGATGGTTGTAAAGATTATCTTTCCAGATATTCCTGCGGTGTGAGGTATGTTGAGAGTGTTTTTATATCCCCTGATCGGCTCGGAAGTCCATCCTGGCCGCGCCGATTTCAAACCGTAAATATGAAACATGTTCCATATTTACGATCGGGTATCCTGTTGTGTGTAGGGAACCCCGAGGACAGCCGATGATGCAGTCACGTGGGAAAGAGCGACAGCCAATTGAAAACCAAGCTGACAACCACCACTGTCATGGCGGCCGCGGTTAATGCATGAGCTAATGCAAAAGGCAAAGCATAAAGTAGTAGTAAGATGGACCTCAGAAATGGAGGACTTACTTGTTGATTTGTGGCAACAACACAAGTGTTTATTTAACGTGTCGCCATGACTTCATTCATCCATCCTTCGTGAATTTTCAGTACAAAGTAGTGCAAAAACTAACATCGCTAATTCTTCCTGCCCGTCGTCCGCCGTGTTTGTCGCATTTGATTGCGGAATATTAGTTATTAAATTTAAACCTGCAGTAGGCAGAATATTTTTGGCATCATTGGGCAAAAATTCCATAATAACCTTTCAGCATATTGTAATTCAAGTGTTCTGAGAGAAAACTGAACTTCTGCACCTCCTCATGGCTCTGTTTTCGGGCTTTAGAAAATGTAGCCCGTTATGAGAGACTTTGGCCAATCACAGGTCATTTCAGAGAGAGAGCGTTCCTATTGGCTGTTCATTCAACGAAGGCAGCTGTCAATCAATCGCAAACTCCAATCAAACGGTCAAACTAGGCAGCGCTGATCAAATATGAATCAATATTCTGTTACTCTAATGCCTATGTCTCGCCTCAAATGACAAAGAGGAACATGATTTTTTTTTCTCATGCACTACTGTTATAAAAATAACTTTTTAATCATATTTGCTCCAATGCTACCCACTGCTGCTTTAACATAACATGTCGTTATGTGTCGGGTCTCTCACATTTTTCAAAATCTTTTAAGATTCGAAAAATCTTTTAGTGTGGGCCAGCCGTAAGCTGAAAATTAACTGCTATTGTAAAAAGCCCAGATGTAATTCTGGAAATGGCAGGAATGTCAATGCCTTGTCAATTTGAGAACCACAAGGTCAGCGTACTCTGAGAGAAATAACTGCCTTTGTCTCCTATAGAGTTGTTGTTGTGGGCTTTGCATACTGTGCTTTGTCTGCATGTCAGTTGAGACATTCCTGGAAATGAAAACCACAGCGCGGTGCTCCAAATGATAACTTCTTCTTCTGTATTTCAGCAGCCACTACAGTATATAATTCACTTCCAAACCCAAGGCTTGATATATGCTAAACTTTGTCTGGTGTCGCATCCAACAATTGTCTTGTTTTCCTCCCCCAATTACCCTATTTTGCCCGTCATTCAACATACACCCAGTTATCAATGTGTCAGAAAGCTATATCTGCTGTCTGTGTCAGGACTACAATCTTATTTATTCACCTCAATGGCTTGTTGTCTAGAAACAAAGAAACAAAAGCCCCAAATGGCTTTGACAAGGGATAGCTTTCATGAGAGTGCCAGTGTGTTTCTTTAGCATTATTAAATTAAGTGTTGAGTGTATTATCTTTCTTTAGTGTTAAAACTGAAGTAGGCAAGTTGGAACAAATATGATTAAAAAAAAGTTATTTTTTAAAACGGTCACTATATCCTGACAGTAGTACATGAGACAGGTAATCTGGAAAAAAAATGTGCCTCTGTGTCCTCCGGTGCTCCTAATGGCATCTGCAAAATTTCACAGACCGGAGGAACACAACCAATCAGAGCCGAGCTAGAGTCTGCCGTCTCTGAGCAGCTGTCAATCACTCACAAACCCGATCAAACGGTCAAACTAGGCAGCGCTGTTCAAATATGAATTAATATTCTGTTACTGTAATGCGTATTTCTCGCATAAAATGTTTTCAGCTGTAAAATGAGAAAGTTTGTGACCCAACCGCCATGTTAAGATCTGTTGAGGAAATACCAAGCACCGCCCACCAGCCGGAGCAAACTTTCTCATTTTACAGCTAAACAGTACACTACAAGATGTTTCTGAAAACATTTTATGTGAGAAATAGGCATTACAGTAACAGAATATTAATTCATATTTGATCAGTGCTGCCTAGTTTGACCGTTTGATCAGAGTTCGCGAGTGATTGACAGGTGCGTCTGTTGAATGAACAGCCAATAGGAACGCTCTCTCAATGAAATGATCTGTGATTGGTCAAAGTCTCCCATCAAGGGCTAGATTTTTTAAAGCCTGAAAACAGAGCCATGAGGAGGTGCAGAAGTCTAGTTTACAATACACTGAAAGGTTATTATGGAATTTTTGCCCATTGATGCCAAAAATATTCTGCCTACTGTCGCTTTAAATTATACTTTACATATCCTGTGTCCCAAAGCTTTCTGAGCGTTGGTTTGCAATTTTCAGGAAGCTGAGTTAGCCAAGGTCTACCTTTTAAACATGAAACAAACCCAATAGAGAGTACATACATTTTAAGATTTTCTTCTGCAGTCAATTCAAACCTCTTTAAATTTGCCTTTTTGTTGTTGGCTAATAGTCATTTATCCCATTTGCAGACTTTAGTAGCCTAAAGCTCAATCACTTATTCAACACCACAGAGTAAACATGATAAATGCTCGGTGTAGGCAGTCTCTTCTTTCATTTACCAACGCACAGAGTCTGATGTAACCATCCCTTGTGTGTCAGATCTTGGTAAATGGAAAACACTCCCCTCACAGTACAGCAGCCTTCATTAAAAGCTTCAGTTCTTGTTTGAATACAAGGCAGATGAAACTGTAACCTTAACATCACACAGATGTCTGTTTTGAGTGATTAGCCGAACCAATGTTACAGTTGGTGGACCTCTAACATTAGCAGGCTCAAAGCCTTTAGATCGATATCACAGTGTCACTGTTGTCATTCAGGGCAGTGAGGAGGACTCTGGATTCCTCATGGGGGGAGTTTGATGTAGTGTATACAGGCTTTAAAGCTGTACCATAGATTGTATACTGTATATAGATGGACGATGCGTTTCCACTTCCTCCCGCTGTACAAAAGTGATGCAAAAATATCCCGGAAACGGGAGCTGCCATCTTGAGATTTAGACATCATTTGGAGTCAGAGTCTGCACTGTAGTGATCGGGGAGGCTGGAGCTGTAGTATAGAGGTACCACACACCCGCCTGAGCCAATCCAGAGCAGAGCACGGCCACAGCTTGTTAGCATGGGCAACTTAGCTGCCATGTTAGCACCACGGTAACTGTTTGGCTAGAAAGACACAACAGCAAACCATAATATCT
The DNA here is from genome assembly GCF_043250625.1 of Sebastes fasciatus. NCBI lineage: Eukaryota > Metazoa > Chordata > Actinopteri > Perciformes > Sebastidae > Sebastes > Sebastes fasciatus. The sequence continues at coordinate 11,250,725 of NC_133797.1, read as the reverse complement.
CTATAACCATATTTATGATCAATTTGACACATGCTCTATTACACAGACTCGTCACGGTTATGTAAAGTTAAAGTTACATCTCCTCTCTTGTACAATTCCCGGGCCTCCGGCTCTATGACTTCACTCAGCTGTCAATCATGACGTCTCACCCCCTTTTTATGGCATCAAATAACTCATTAAACCAAACTTATCAGAAAAATTGAACACTTGAACATACATCAATGATAGAAAACATTTTTGGGAAAAATCTATTTGACATATACTTTGACTTTTTAGTTCGGCCCATGTCTCATCTACTAACATTGAGGAGGCGGGCTTTATGACCTATACTGCAGCCAGCCACCAGGGGGGGATCCAGATGTTTTAGCCTTCACTGTTGGGGAGCTGTCGTTCCCTCCATCTTTATATATATATATATATACAGTCTATGGGCTGTACTTATATTTTAATATTTTTAACAATGGATCAAATGACAACATAAAAGGTGTCACTCTTAGTGACAAACCCACAGGGAATAATCCCTGACTGCAGTTGCCTTTGCTCTGGTTGTTTTCGTTTCCTGACCAACTGTACTAACTGTACTGCATTTATACATATGTATATATATTAGGGCTGGCAAAGTCAACGCAATAATGTTAACGTGATAATAGCGTTAATGCAAATTAGTTTTAACACCACTAATTTCTTTGACGCATTAACGCAACTTGCGGTTTTTAATTGACCTAAAAAATCCGACAGGCCGCTACAGAGGTTGTAGCAGGCTCTGTTTTAAAGCTAGAGTGAAGATACTGGTATCATATGAAACAAAAAAACCCAGAGGAATCCATTGGTACCATCCATATTAGCTTGAGGCAAAGGAGGCTACAGTAAATGACGCTCCAAACTTGTGCTAAAGTTCGGCGATGAAAAACTGGCATGGCCAGCTTCAAAGGGGTCCCTTGACCTCTTATATATATATAGATATAGATATAGATATAGATATATATATCTATATCTATATAGATATAGATATAGATTTATATCTATATAGATATATATAGATGTAGATATACAGTATATAAGTACTGTAACAATTATTAGTAGGACTGAAGGACTTTTGAAAAAACAATGACATAAAACATTTTTATTTACATTGTATATGTATAAATAGCATTCCAAATAGCAAGTCTAACATAACCATTATCATGGGCAAATGTCTCATCGTAGAGTATAAACTTCCCTATCCTTCAGTATATTGAAGGATATGTAACACTGGATATGATGCGTGATGAGTGGGCTTTCAGAGGTGTGCACTAAACCATGATGAATGGTGTGATGCAGCCCTGACACATAACCTTTTTGAGGCCTGTGATTGGCTGATTCAGTGCTTCAGGGAGAGCATTTTTGGTAGACATCACTCGAATCCTTATTTTACAACACTCGGGCGTCATTGCCGTCAGTACTTGAGTCACAGGTTTAGATCTAACTGTAAGTTTGTTTCCTAGTCAGTGCCTAGTTCCCATGTCCGCAGAGAATTTCTTGACTCATATGTCAAAGCTTGAGATTATTTTTAGGAGTATTTCTTTTATAACTGGCCTAAGATTGGCATCATCAACCAAATAAAACCTTCTTGGACAAAGTGTTGTGTATATCTGCCAGAGAAGCTTTCTAGCTCTGTTACTCATGGTGTTGCGCTAAAAGTTTGATTGGACTACAAGTATTGAGTAGGACTCATTTATAGTCTTATGGAGGAGTTATTTATGAAGCTTCCTACACAAACACTCAGCAAGTGGTAGACAGATCCCTCTCAGTGTGAATGACATCATCATTTTAACATGTCCTGTAGTTTTTCTTAGCAATCACTATGTGCAGTCAAGACGAGCAGACTGATATGCATAATTAGATGCAGGATATGTTTCTTTGATTATCTATAAGAAGTAAGTATTAAATGTTAAAGTGCTTTGGCTCTTCACATGGATTAATTTATTACTAGGTGTCAATCTCTGTGCTACAGAAATTATTTTATGCGAGCTATTCAGTTACAAATCCAAGGAGACCACCAGTTTGACTAGCATCTTTTTAATCATGTCAAGCGGCTAAGGTGCAATAACCCCAATCGCAATTGTGAAGGAGCCAAATCATTGCTGTTGTAGATATACATTTACGGCACGTCAAATGTGCTGTGAAAAAAGCCCTAGTGGAGGAGATATAATGACTTTCTTTTCAAAATTTCCATTACTGTGCCTAAAATTTAACAAAGTATGTGGGACTGTCTGAAGGGGGCAACGGATATGTGAAAAAGGTGATGTGTGGATATTGGTGGGGGAAAAAAATAATAAGGAACCCAAATGGGCGTTTTACCAATGGGACTGAAGTTGCAGCTTTTATAGTTGCTCGAAGCATAGGGAGTGAAAAGCCCCGCCTAACAGTTAGGCTACCTGCAAAGGAGTAAGAATAAATGCAAGTACAGGGCTCAACAATAAGGATTGCCTGAGGGCAAGTAAAATGCCATGTCGGGCTAGTAAATCTAGCAATTAAAAAAAAAGAATTAACACATATTTTTTTTCAGAACTGATTATGGAAGTAGCTAATGAGTGTTCTGATTAATTTACTTAAATAAAGATTAAACATGATAATAGGGCGCCCCGATAGCTCAAATCGCTTCAAATCCGACCTGCGGCCATTTCTGCATGTCGCCCCCCCTCTCTCTCCCCCTTTCTAGACTGTCCACTGTCCTGTGAATAAAGGCTTGAAATGCCAAAAAAATAAAAAAAAATAAATAAAGATTAAACATGATAATTACCTTTAGTTAATTAGCAGTTGATAGCCGCTAATAAATAAAACAATTTGTATAAGGGCAAGTAAAAACTAACTTTGGGCAATGGATTAACACTGAAGCAGGAGGCAAAGTCTCTCACACATCTGTAACATGCATAGAGTGCTCCAGGGATGACGTATTTTTGTAGGCCAACCAGGAAGTTAGCATCACCCTGGTTCCCTCAACAAACAGCCAATGGGGTTTTTCCATTGGCTTTTGGATTATTGCAGAAAATAAGATCTGTGGCAAACAAACATTTATGATACTTATACATTTTGTTCAGCAAGATAATCTCCACAAATGAACACCACTTCTATGATTTTTGAAGTGTGAAGGCAATCGCCAGAAGAAAAAAAGCTAATGTTAGGCTATAAACGAACTACACCACGATCGCATGAGCGCGAGTATACACAACGAGGCTTTAAAGGGGGGCGAGTCGGCATGAAGACGTTTAGTAGTCTCATATAGCCGCTCGTTAGCAACCGCCTTTTTTAAGACACATAAAAGCTTAAAAATTCAGGAGTGGGGTATTTACTGATGTATCGTAGAATAAAACGTTAAAATCTCGTTTAACCGCAGACCTTATTTCATCTAACTAAAACCCCATTAAAAAAAAAAAACATTGACTTCCAGACGAGGGAACCGGAATTGTTGAAATGCTAACTCATTTCTGGCTTTTAGGACTCATTTAGCACGCTATTCTAGGAGGCAATTCCAATTGGGATAAGATAAGATAAATAAGATATACTTTTATTGTCCCCGTGGGGACATTTTTCCTGGACTTCGTCCAACTGCAGTTACAAACACTAAATTAAAACAGCATCAACAACAATAATAAACGATTCCACACAAAACAGGGAAACAGTCCACAGAAACAGATGTTTCAACACATACACAGTCCACGTACATAATGGCACATGCTATCACACACACCATGGCAGGTATTGCACCCAGGTAGTGCACTGCACCGTCTACCGTCTTGCCCATATTGCACAGACAATAGCTCAATATTACACAGATGCAACATATTGCACTGTCCCAATTTAACATATTGCACTGTCCCTATTTAACATATTGCACTGTCTAACCATATTGCACTGTCTATATGATAGCTTTATGTTACGAGTTGTTGAGAAGTTTAATAGACATTGGCAAGAATGAATGTTTGTAGCGGTTCAACCTGCACCGTGGGACTCTATATCTCCTGCCGGAAGGTATAAGTTGGTACTGGATCCAGCCAGTGGGATGTAAAATGGAAATAATCCCTACAAAAATTTCCATTGCTATGTTTGAATTAGTAAAAAGGTGGCCCAGGTAATATTACATCATGGGCCCCACAATTCCTGTCTACGCCCCTGTTAAAAAATCACCCCTGGAGGCCTAATAATACTGCTGTTCTCTGTCTTGTAATAATGATATTAAGCATTGCAAATTACAACATTTGGAGGTATTTGGTCATTATCAGAATCCCCTCTTGGACAGATGTACATTCCTCCCGCAGAGAGAGCCGCATCATGAACATCCTCTCACCATGCTTCACCACACGGTGGCCCTGTGCCTCCTTCTCCATGCTCCTCCTCGCCTCCGCCACCGTTAAAGCTCAGCTTCTCTCCCTCCTCCTCCTCCACCACCACCACCATCACCTCCTCCTCCTCCTCCTCCTCCTCCTCCTCCTCCTCCTCCTCTACTTCCACTCCTTCCTCCCGTCGCGCTGCGCAGAGCAGAGAGCCACAGACAGACGGTGCTCCTCCAGCAGCAGCTCCGTGTGCAGCAGCAGCTCCCGGTGTGTGAAAGATGGTTGGCGGCTTGTGCGCTCGCAGGTTGGCCCGCCGGTCGCGGTCCGCCCTGATAGCAGCCCTCACGGTGCTGCTGGTCCAGACGCTGATTGTGTGGAACTTCAGCAGCCTCGACTCCGGCGAAGACCGGGAGAACGGAGGCTCCAGCGTGCGGGAGAAGAGGGACAACAAAGCCGCCGCTGGCAGCGAATACCTCCAGCAGCACGGAGGGGTCCGGCAGCAGCAGCGGCAGCATCTTCCTCCGCAGCCGCCTGGGAAGGGGACGTCTCGACACATACAGCAGCCGGTAAGACAGATGCGCTGCCGACGTATTCATATCATATCCCCGCTATAAAAAACAAAAAGAGAGACTGTCTGCAGGCAGTCAGGTCACAACACATCTCCTGTGTGCGCTTTTTTGGGGGAGACAAGCAGCACACGGCTGGGCCTCCAAATGAATGAATGTTTGTCACTTGAACGGAGGCTGCCTCGCAGGGAAATGATGGGATGTCTGAGCATCCTCAGCTCTGAATGCTTGAGCCACATATTGAGACTCCAGTTTAAAATGCCAAAGAAGAGTCTGAGATGTGAACTCAGCATGTAGTTCACTCCAGGGCAGAATGAGAGCACAACAGGATCAAATCCTTCCACTAGATAATAGCTGAGGGGGGTTGTGCATGAATAGCATTGTCACTGACTGGGGTTGTATAGCCCATATACCTGTCATGGTCTATTTGGTATTTTTAGTCAAATACAGTATAGCTGCATGGCTCAGCAGCACTGTCTGAGACAGAGAGTCAGAGAGAGAGAGAGAGAGGCCAAATTGAAAAATAACCCAATTTGCAGAGTTGTTTTTGATGAGTGTACAAAGATTAGAGTCATCTGTTGTTTGTGAAAACACAAGCAGCTTTTATTGGTAGTGGCAGCCATGAGACACCAGAGGTCAAGATATAGATGCGATTGTGGAGCCAAAGCAAACCCGCATAATGAATAAATTGAGTTAAAGACAGCCTGTGGAACCATTCAGAAGTACTGTGTAGAGGAGCCGATGCCGCTCGTCGAACATTTACGAACTGGCTTCCAAAAAATCCAAATGTGTGTGTGTATAGACTCTGACTCTGCCCTGGAGGCTACACACACCGAGCCCTATTTGTACAGTGCTCCCGCATACACAGCATGTGATTAATTTTCACAACCCCCCGATCTCCGCAATTAAAAAATCCTCCAAAAAATTGAGCTGGTCTCTCAAGCATTTATAGGCTGCCCTGAAGAAATTGGACGCAGTTGTTCCTGGTTGGCGAGCATAGAGCAGCGCTTTCCCCCTTTCACAAAAGCTGCCAGCCATTCAAGTGTATAGCCCTGCTCCATCAGCCACCATGCAACCCAGTAGATAACCGGCTTTGATGTAGCATGATACACTGTGGCCTCTGCGCTCAGTCAGTCACTCGGAGCACCCTGCACTGTATCATCTGTCTCCTCCGCGGATTTTACAGTGACTCACTCCGCTTCATCTGTCTGTCCCACCTGCCGGGCGTCTCCACACAACAGCACAAAGTCATGCTAAAGGACAGGGGGGGGAGGTTATATTTGACTTGTTGGAGAATCCTCTTAAGAAATATCCCTGTAATATCCCTGTAATAGTCCTGCAGGGGCTCATTAGTGAGTTTACATTATAACACTTTAGGGTGCCGTGTTCATTTGCTTCTTGTGTGGGATTACTGCAACATTCCTATAAGGGTCGTCCATGAATTAGTAACGCGGTGACATAACAGGAGCTGGGTATCAGTGGTGTCAGAACCTTATTCACGCTGCGTCAACACCGGTTTGTCCAAATGTGTTTCCCTGTTAAAGCACACAGTGAATCTGCACCCGTGACCTTTTTTTAAAGAAGGGCTTTCATCCCCCCCATCGCCTCAAGGCACTTCACACAGTCCTGTATGCCAGTCAGTCCCACCAGTCAGCCAGACAGTCAGCCCGCCTGTCAGATTGTCAACCTGCTCTCTGCAGCTCTGTGGCCCCCGGACTCTTAACATTCAACTGGTCGCCCTGGGCCACACACACATTCCCTCAATTGGTTAATCACTGCATTTTCATTCTTTCTCCCCTTGTGGGTTGTGTGTGTTTGTGTCAGTGTATGTGTGTGTGTGTGTGTGTGGCTTGGCAAGGCAGAGTTGTCCAGCCTAAGGGTGACGCATAAGCGCCAACTGATGCTATATGAGGCACCACGCCTGAGAGAGAGAGAGAGAGGAGAGCGGCACTTTGATCCAGAATAGAATGAGCCAGAAGCTACCGTGTGACATTGACAATAGCAGAATTTTCTATGTAATAAGTTGTGTCGGGATGAAAAACATTATGCATAGCTCTGGATGTGTCATCCCAGCAGGCGAGGGCTACAGTTGTCATTAGTGGGACTCCCGTTGTGTCTCTCGAGGGAAATGCTGCCAGAGAGCGAAAAGATGTTTTCTTCTCCAGTCCAACAGACGCCGCAGCTTGTTGTTCGCATCTCCACATGCCTCGTGTATCTGGATATAATCGCTTGAGTGGCATTATGTTAGCTGTGAGTGTTAAGGCTCTACCTGTTGCAGATTCCCTGTCAGAAATGTCTACACTTATTAGTCTGTCTTGCTTTGCCTCACATTAGTTTATTATAGGAGATAGAGCATCACAGTTGTTATTAATAGGTGCTTATTAAGGCGGTTCCCGGTGACGATGGGTGTGAAACACTGTTAAAGCTGCAGTGGGTAGAAATGGAGCAAATATGATTTAAAAAAAAGTTATTTTTACAAAACGGTCACTATATCCCGACGGTAGTGCATGAGACAGGTAATCTGAAAAAAATCATGTGTCACTGTGTCCTCTGGTGCTCCTAATGGCATCTGCAAGATTTCAAAGACCGGAGGAAAACAACCAATCAGAGCCGAGCTGGAGCCTTGCCGTCTCTGAGCATCTGTAAATCACTCACAAACTCCGATCAAACGGTCAAACTAGGCAGCGCTGATCAAATATGAATTTGATGTTTTCGCCCTCAAATGTTTTCAGAAACATCTTGTTTTGAGGTCAGTTGAGGAAATACCAAGCACCGCCCATCAGCCGGAGCAAACTTTCTTATTTTACAGCTAAACAGTACACTACAAGATGTTTCTGAAAACATTTGAGGCGATAAATAGGCATTACAGTAACAAAATATTGATTCATATTTTATCAGCGCTGCCTAGTTTGACCGTTTGATCGGAGTTTGCGAGTGATTGACAGCTGCCTCCGTTGAATGAACAGCCAATAGGAACGCTCTCTCTCTGAAATGACCTGTGATTGGCCAAAGTCTCCCGTCACGGGCTACACTTTTTAAAGCCTGAAAACAGAGCCATGAGGAGGTGCAGAAGTCTAGTCTTCAGAACACTTGAATTACAATATGCTGAAAGGTTATTATGGGATTTTTGCCCAATGATGTTAAAAATATTCTGCCTACTGCCACTTTAAGGTGGTCCTGGTGATGATGGGTGTGAAAAACTGTTAATGTGCCAGAATTAAACCAACCTACCTCCAGCAGGAGACAGCTTTTTAAAAAGCGTCTGGCTCCACATCTGGTCGTCAGCCGGTTTCTTTCCATCTGCCATGGGTAGTCATATACTGTCATGATCCCCATGTGCCCAGCGGGTGTCCAGCTCACACATGTTGTAAAGAGTTTTCCCTGTTAGTCATAGTATTACATGTAACATTACCTCTGATGTACACGTTTTCCACTGTGCTGAGTTTTCCTAATGGTTTCCTACGGCAAAGATGACAATCCATCTGAGAATGCACATTTACCTCAGGTTTTTTTTTCGACATGCTCCCAGAGTGTAGTGATTATACAGACATGACTATCATACATTGTATTTTATTATACAGATGTTCACCACGGTTATTTTCCCACAGTGGCTCTCTTGGCTTTGCTGCAGTGGCGGAGAAATGAGTGCCAGCAGATATTTGACTTGAATAGTTTGAGGCTGACAGAAGATGTTGTACACTGTGTCGGAGACAGAAACACTGAATTTAGAGAAGCAAAAAGTGGAGGAAATTGTGGGGTTTTCCCATATGCGACCATAAATGGCCTGATATTAATATTCTTATGTAACTTTAGATAACACTTATTCTCATGTAGTGGTGACAACTTGTACTAACCGCAATCAGAGTCTTTGAAGCTGCTGTTCAGGATTTAATGAGAATAAATGAGCTCTTAGATGTTAGGCAAAGGCCGTCAGAATTAACATTAAAGGGATTGAAAATGGAATAACTTTGGAAAACGTTTCAGTCATGCTGCGATTATGGTTTAAATTTTAATCATGTACAAGTAACAATGCACTGTACATATGTTTTGCATTTGGGTGCTTTGCTGAAATCCATTGTTGCTACCAGTCCATTCTCCAACCACCACCACCACAACCACAATGTGATTCATCCCGCTGCGTCCATGATCGCAGTGCTGACTCACACAAACACCCAAAATGATGTACTGGATTGTACATATATGGATGCAGTGAAGCACCCACGTACATTTACACATTTATAGTTACACACTCACATTACACACACATTACAGTCTCTTTTTTCCAGCTTGAATGTGGGAATAAATAAAGTATTCACTTTGTAATTACAGTGTATGCTGGAATTCCAAATTCACAGTTCTAGTTTTTCAAAAATGTGTCCACACGAGCTTCCATTCTCAAAATTTGCAGTATATAAGCACAACCAGCCCTGTCTCCTACAAAATTACGTTCCCACACAACTAAACTGCATTCTCAATTACGTTTCGAGGGAAACATATTTTCTCCTGTATAACGCTCGCAGTTTTAAACTGTTTTCAACATATTCTAAAAAAACAAAAAAACGCATAAACACTGCTTTGTTAGGTTTAGGCAGCAAAACTACTTGGTTACGTTTGGTATAAATAGGGCTGTCAATCGATTAAAATATTTAATTACGACTAATCGCAAGTAAATCACAATTTTTTTTTGATCTGTTCAAAATGTACCTTAAAGGGAGATTTGTCAAGTATTTAATACTCTTATCAACATGGGAGTGGGCAAATGTGCTTGCTTTATGTATATGTATGTATATATTTATTACTGGAAATCAATTAACAACACAAAACAATGACAGATATTGTCCAGAAACCCTCACAGGTACTGCATTTAGCATAGAAAAAATAATTTCAAATCATAACAAGGCAAATTCAATCCCAACAGGCAACAACAGCTGTCAGTGTGTCAGTGTGCTGACTTGACTATGACTTGCCCCAAACTGCATGTGATTATAATAAAGTGGGCATGTCTCTCTCGTGGGTACTCATACAACCCATTTTCATTTACATATCTTGAGATTAGAGGTCAAGGGGCCGCTTTGAAAATGGCCATGCCAGTTAAGAAAAGCTAGTATGACATGGTTGGTACCAGTGGAGTCCTTACGTTTTTCTAGTTTCATGACACCAGTATCTTTACTCCAGCTTTAAAACTGAGCCCGCTACAACTTAAAAATCACAAGTTGCGTTAATGCGTTAAAGAAATTAGTGGCGTTAAAACAAATTTGCGTTAACGTGTTATTATTATCGCATTAGCTTTGACAGCCGTAATAAAAACCTATATATAAAAGCTTCAAAATTCAAGAGTAGGATATTTACTGACGTATTTTATAGAACAAAACGTTAAAATCTCTTAAGCTTGTGTTAACCACAGACCTTATTTCATGCACCTAAAAGCCCATTTACTTCCAGACGAGGGAACCGGAAGTGCTAAAATGCTAACTCATTTCCAGGTTTTAGGACTCATTGCTGCACCACTCTATTAATAATCTGGATATTGTATAGAGCAGGGGTTCACAAAGTTTTTTGGGGCCAGGACCCCTTAAAGCTAGCTGGCTAATAAGCTAAGCTAAGCAGCAGCAGGAACGGTTCGTAGTGACTGATTCATGACAGATTGATTTGACGTGTCACAATCATATCAGAGTTTCTATTGGCCCACAGCTAATGTGGGTGGGAGTAATGGACACAATATGCTTGTTTTATTGGTGCAAATGGTGCCCTTTTGTAGATATGCACTTTTTAATGATACAGCGTAATTTTACAATTCATAGCAAATTATTTCATGGACCCCCTGACAGACTGCCACGGACTCCTGGGGTCCCCGGACCCCACTTTGAGAATCATTGGCATAGAGAACTTTAAACGTCACTCAATTCTAGATGAGTTTACAATGAGACTGTGTGTTGCGTTCAAATGAATTTGAATAGTTGGTGTTAATTCTCATTGATTTTTTGACCGTGACAGCCCTAATATCTTCTGTAGATTACAGAGGGGGTAATACAAGAGTACGCTATTGTCCGGTGTAACTTATTTTTAGGCCAGCCTTCTCATTTTTCACTTCGTCAAAATCTTTCCATTCTCTTTGTATCAAAACCGCCTTTCTCACCTTTCCCGCATGTTTCAGATTCACACATTGCATTCCTGGCTGTGCAGTTGCCATTTCATGTGCCAGTCACTGTCTGTGCTGGTTTTTGTGTCATAGCAAAGCCACTTTAGCAGTGGTAATTGGCAGTTAAATTGGCACTCCCCGAAAGTAAATCGCCTTGGAGAGTGTGAGCCATTCTGCTTTAAACAGACCTTTGAACATGCATAATTACAGTCCAGAGACACCCAGAAGATGCACTGTGTGATTTAAAATTTCAAACCTCCCAATCATTGCATCAATAACGTGTTACTCTGTAAAACCTGTAATGAGGGAAAAGTAAAGTACAGCCTGCCCATCAGTCCGTCCATCTGTCGTTGTGATTTCGCAAACGGAGAGAGCTTCTTTTTCAAGTGCCGCTAGTCGTCTCGGAGAGAGGTGGGAACATATTCAGATCTGAGGGAGGAAGTGCGCACCTCAGACTTGAAAGAGACGCATCGAAAACCCCCAAGACACTTTGATGTTGAAGTGTAATTTGTATACACGACACCATCCTTCTTCAAAAACCTGCAACGGGAAAACATTTTATTATTATCGTAATGCAGTATACCGGTAGAAACCTGTCATGTTATTTCACTAACTCCTATGCTAAATGTTAGTATGGAATCCTAAAACTTCAGACTATGTATAGTTTGTAAACTGGAAGTTCAGGTATCCATAGCAGCTCAAACATCACAACACAGACACTTCCCTGCGAAGCACTCCTTCTCGCACAGGTGCTGAAAGTACTGCAGGCCTCTTCAGCGTGGTATCCATGTAATCCATTTACAGCACAGGCAGCAGCCTCTCTCTCTCTCCGTCCTCCTCTGTCTCTCTGCTGACTGTGTGTAAAGGAGGAGTAGCCATTTAACTATTCAACAGGTGTCAGGATGTTAGAATTACTACAAATACACTCGGGAGCAGAAAACACGCTGGCATGACTCACACAGTCCTGCTAAGTATGTTGACTCTTGCTTAGGAGATGAGAGTAGAGCGAGTTCCATTACCGTATTATATTTAATAGGGCAGATAGATAAATGCATCATCAAGTTAACAGCAAACTGTGTTGAGGGTTTTAACATCAGTACAATATGTACAGATATTCTACATTAAATATTAGGGATGCACTGATTTATCGGCCCAACATCGGATCATTTTCGCCACATTGACTGCAATCGGCCTGTCGGCAAATAAGATGACATTGGCCGATGTTTATCTGTTCTGTTGCATTCATTTTGTGCCGGCTAAATGTTGTGTTGTTAGCTGCTGAGTTAATTGCTTTTAATTTATTTTTCACTCATGTTTTTGTTGGGCTATGTAAGTACTGAAAAATAAACTCCTCTCATTGATTGGTAGTTGTATAAAGGCTTAAGGGGCTTTTGAAGCACTTATTTTGTCATGTGAAAGAAGGTTATATTAAAGCTTGTTTCATAATTGTGTATGATTTAATTTGTGCTCCTTCAAGATATGAATGAAGGGTTGAATGTCTTTAAGAGTGAAGACAGTTCAGTTGTGTTTTATAATGATGATGTCTTTGTTTCCCTGGCACCAAAGAAGGAATAAATAACAACAAAATAAACAACAACAAAACATCGGTATTGGGTATCGGCAAAATGTTTATGTTAAACATTGTATCGGTCCATCATTTTGCGATCAGTGCATCCCTATAAAATATAGCTCGGAAAGTAATACAGTCGTGATGAATGGAGCTGGTAATCAGTACAAGAACTTTTCATGTCCAATTAAAAAATAAGAAGACAAGAGCTCTGACCAATCAGTGTCAACTTTCAGTTCTTGACAGTATATGATACTCGTTGCTAAGGAACGAGAACCGATACTTCGGTACCAAGTCGATGCCAAAATTCTAAAAACGTCACAGTACACGTTTATCTACAGTACCGCAAGCACCATCAGGGCTCGAGACTAACGGTGTCTCTTCATCACGGGGCGATAGGAAATGTGTTTGGGACGCAGTAAGCTCACTATCAGCACGTCCAGGGACACGCCTTATTTTTTCCCTGATAATGCTACATTGCCAACAACAAATACGTTTTGAAATCGTCTGGATGGGAGCTAGTTGACTAGCTCTCATCCAGCTGACTTCAACACGGGAGGTGCCATTGATTTACATTATGATGAGTTCAGGCTATATTCAGTAAAATGTATTGTGCAAAGGTAAATTCTAACCATAGAAATAGAATATAGGAATAGAACAGACATTATTCTTATGAGTGCCGTTGTTGATTTTTGCAGTGGGCTGACTTCAGCATAACTATTATTTATAACTAAACCGACTTGCGGCAAGTCGCAGACTCACTCAGTTGAAGTTTTTCAGTAACAAGGACTAAACGAGCAGTGGAGTTGTAACGTTACGAGGCACATAGAAAATGGAAATGAGTCAAATTTAACAACTTAATGCTTCATTCACATAACTGGCCAGCCAGCTGTCTCCGGGAGCACGCACGTTCTCTTCCCGGCGACCACACACTTTACGGCCTCACTGACGTGGATTCTGTTGCCACCATAACAACTAACAACAATTGCTATTTTCTTTTGCACGCGTCAAATTACCACAACAAACCGTTCAATGACCCTTCTACTCCTATTTCTTTGATTTGAGCACGCCTGCCGCACGTCTACATTGACAACAATGGATTTGAGGACGAAATAAAAAAACGTGGCATGTGTATGACCCCTTATTGACTAAAAGATGAATCAATAATCGTACAAGCGTTGTAGCTATGTATTCCCAATGGATCCTGCCATATTTGAATGAAGTCAACATGGAGCTTTTCCGTAACAAATTGTAGTGAGGTGTTGATTCTCCATGTCTCCATGGCACTCTATTTTTAAACACTCCAACCTAAAGATATACCCTCGTTTGGTGTTTTGATGATGATGGCGGTGTCATCTCACATGTTCGTCCAAAATGTTCGTCCAAAATCTCCCCGTTTGTCTGCATGTTTGAACGCCCAGATCCCAATTACTTTAACAGATAGAGGAACATCGTCATCTGAAAGGGGCGAGGACGGGAGAAAATCAACTCAGGGTCTTTTTTTGATATTTACAGAGTAATTCGCATGTCAGAGAGGGACTTAACAGACACACAATTTACTATCCTTTCTCCTCACTTAGACTGTGTTTATGCCTGCACGTCTGTGTGTTCCTTGTGCTCAGCTTGATGCCTTTGTATGCCTCATCTGTAAAACTGCAAAATCAAAGATCATAAGTACCGTTCATCTCTCTCCTGTCAAGTCTATTCAAACAAACCTCACCATTACCACCAATTAGAGTTACATCGCTCCGTGTCACCCCCCTTCCCCCCCCCCCACACACACACAACATCATCACCACAACTCTAGCCTAGCTGTCTCTCCTGCCTCTATGAGACAGCCTCCCACCCCCCCCAATCGTCCCCTCATCCTCCCATCATCCTCCGCCGCCGTTACAGATGGTTTCATTCCCCAACACATTAATAACGCATCATCCAGATGAATGAAGCTATATAATACCTAGCGTTGCCAATAATCCCATAGGTAAGAGGCTTAGCAGACAGCCCTGAGAGAGAGACAGAGAGAGAGAGATAGGAAGACGAGGCTGGTGGGGAGCTGAATTAGTTTTATCTGAAGTCGGGTATCCATGTTAATATTAAGTCAGAGCTAAAAGGCTGCGCACACACACACGCGCACACACACACACACACACACACACACACACACACACACACACACACGGACTAGACCGTCACCATATGGAGGGGTTATTAGGCCAATGGCTCAACTCCCTTGCTGTTTAGTAGTTGCAGGGTTATCCCTTTAAATAGATCTACTGTGTTTCATAAATCGAGATCAGTGCCGACTGCTGTGAGATACTGTACTTGAATTACACAACTTTGAATTCATCGTCACCTTGAACTGCCCTTTTTAAAAATAAATAAATAAATAAAAAATTCTACTCCAAGGAGAGTGGTTTGAACTTTAACCGGATTATTGTAGACTTAGACTTCGATCTGTTTCTTTGTTCTTAATACAGATTTAAAGATTCAGTCTCTGAATGCGGGAGAACACAGTGGTCTTAGTTTCCGTTAGCCGAGGGTTTTCTGATGGGATGTGATATTGGGTCCTTGGGTACAGTTTTCAATACAACAAAAAGAAAAGAAAAAATGAAATAGCTTGTGAAAACTAAGACTCAGAGTACTGTATGATCTGCTCTTTATTTTTAAGCCCCTGCACACAGCATGTGTCTCAGAGCCTAAACTCTATTTAAAGCCCCTGAAACTTATTTTTTTCAATCAGCTTCTTATTATGAGCAACAGTTTCCTACATAAACACACACAGTTTGGTTATTTGTAAGGCTGTCAAAGTTAATGCAATAATAACGCCTTTGCGCAAATTGGTTTGAACGCCACTAATTTCTTTAATGCATTGACACAATCGATCTGAAGTGAAGATATTGGTATAATATTAAACTCAAAAACCTAAGGAATCCATTAGTACCAACCGTGTCATACTAGATTGTTGAGAAGGAGATTAAATAACGCTCCAAACTTGCGCAAAATTTTAGTGAGGAAAAACTGTCATGGCCATTTTCAAAGGGGTCCCTTGACCTCTGACCTCAAGATATGTGAATGAAAATGGGTTCTATGGGTACGAACAAGTCTCCCCTTTACAGATTATGCCCATTTTTATAATAATAACGTGCAGTTTTTGGGCAAAAACCATGCAGTTTTTTTTAATGCAGTACAAATGTGTTATTTTCACCTATTCTTAAATGGTGTATTTGAATATTTCTGCATACTGGGGCCACTAAACAGTCTTAGAATTACATAAATTGGGTATCTGTAAATCTGAGACTCTTGTGGATCCAATGAGTCCAATTGCATTAATGTGTAACGTTAAATCATATTTAGAATTATATCACCTTGCTTACAGTATCGCAATATATTGAATCGTTACACCTGTATCATGATATGTATCGTAACGCCAGATTCTAGCCAATACACAGCCCTAGTTTTCAGCCCACATACAAGAGCTACGTGGGTGGAAATAGTAATGCCAGGGCTGTCCTGAGAAACACTTTCTGGGCTCCGGAGCTTCGGTAGTAATCAACAGCGGATATTCCAAACTTCGGCCAGGTGTGTGTGTGTGTCGGGGGGGCTTGGCTCAACCTCAACCATGGTCCTCTGCTGCAAAGATTTTGATTTCTTATATAAAATCTGTCTCTAATAAGTCCCCCACCTTTATGGAAGGGCAATACTACATTTCTGGAGTATCTTTTTAAGACCTTTCAGGGGCTTTAAGATGATTCAAGATGTAAATTTGACTACATTTGAAACCGTTAAGTTTAATTTGTAATTATGGCTTACAAACTCAGAATTTGAACGTATCCACAAATGCATTTTTTTATTCACTGATTCTTTATGAGCATGAAACATGAAAATTACAGCAGCTAAAATGCAGCCTCTGCTACTAATCTTTATTTATCGCCAGCAGAGGGGCAACCAGTTGTTAAAAATGTAGTGTTTTATTGATTGTGTCTCTGTGGAGACTTTTATTTTAGGGAGGATATGTTTTTTCTATAATGGAACATCAGTGAATTTCCTCCTTATGGTGTATTCTGCCAAGCTGGGACATGACAAGAAGCTGCACTAGTGTGTTCCCATCAGGTCAGATTGCCTGTAGTGTTAGTCGTATATCCCTTTTGTTGCTGATTTCTCAGCCTTTATCTCAGTGAGTACTGTACCTATAGCATCTATATTGTAGCCCCTGCGGCATTCACTGTGAATAGACTTCTTTAGGGGATCATTAGACAGTAGGGAGTGTGTTTGTCTCTCAACCATAATGGTGCCATCACAGTGAAAAACACTTGACAGCCTTGTCGTTGGGGAAGCACACGGCAGATTGCCCACTTCTCTGAAATCGCTGCGGTGCCGCAACATTGACATGCAACACGCTGCTGCACATGTAACACCCAAATGCACATGAACATGTAATCACACCCACGCAGACTAATGACACTGAGCATGAGCCACTGCCTCGCTATCTCCTCCTCAACACATCATACGCTAATCCCCTTGTATTGTGTTATTCTAATAAGACAGGGGAGTTTGTGACAGCGGCAGAAAAGAGTACGTGGCGGTATGGCGAGGACACAGGGTGATGACACGCCGGCTGGGTAGAGATAGGGGCGATCCGGCCTGTCAGGGAAAGCTTTTGTCCTTCCAGTCCCGTGGAGCAAGAGGAGAGGAACTGACAGCGGCGCTTTTCTTCTTCTTCCTCCTCCTCCTCCTCCTTTTTTTTCTTCTTCTCACCACTGGAGCTGAATGCCAACAGCCCAGAAGACTTGTCTCCATCTGTGATTAAGAGAGAAAGTGAGAGGAGAAAGAAAGAACGAGAGATAGAGACAGGCAGAGAAAGAGAGACAGAAGAAAGCCGGAGGAAGAAATGTTGGGGGGGAAAAAGAAGAAAAGATAAACGTCTCATCCCTTCTACAAATCCGACGTCGACTCAAATCCCAGCGTAATCCTCAGGGGAACCCGGTTTGGTTTGAAGGCTTGTTAGTGTAGCTCGGGCCCGGCTGGCAAAGACTGTGTGGTTGGAGACCATTTCTTGGAAACTAACCTGAGTCCAAATTGTCTCCGAGCATGCAGGGATCAGGTCTGTAATTTTCCCCTCGGTTGGTGAAGTTTAGGATTTAGAAGTAAGCTGATGCCAAGACACTGATCAGTCTGGTTTTATCAAGCATCTCTAAATAGGAGCTCTTATTTAAGATTACTCTGAAGAGGATAGTTGAGGGAATCTGCCCAATAATCCCAGTCCTCTTCTGCTACTCTCCACTGGTTTAATTATTCACACTGATGGACACTTGCTTCTGCTAGATATTTCCATGTATTACTCAGATGTGGATTACATTTCGGAGTGGCCGATGCTTTATAATGAGGGGAACTTGGGCACAACAGGCCAATGACATAATCACCATCATAAAAGCTTGACAAATGTGTATGGAATTATGTGAAAGGCTTTTGCAATTTTCCATTTTATGTAATGGTGGGATGTTGAACCTCAATGCTTTTTTTGGGACCTACCGAAATGTGCCAGTAGCACAGAGGAATCGGAAACGGTCAAGTACTGTAATTTGGCATCAAATGTCTGATCAGTTTTTCAATCTCATTATCTGATCAGACAGTTCATGTTCCTGAATGACTACTTGTGTTTGGACAACATTTATTATTTCAGAACTTTGGCTTCTTTTGTTTAATGCATTTTGTAGAAAAGCATATTGACATTTCTCCAATTAGAATATAAGAAAGGCATAATTTTGGTATTGGTACCAACACTCAAACCGAAATTTAAAATAAAATGTCACAGCTGTTAAACATGTCTTTTTAGGTTTGAATTAGGGCTGTCAAAATTAACGCGATAATAACGCGTTAAGGCAAATTAGCTTTAACGGCACTAATTTCTTTAACGCATTAACGCACCTTGCGATTTTTAGGTTGTAGCGGGTTCAGTTTTAAAGCTGGAGTGAAGATGCTGGTATCATTTGAAAATTAAAATATTTAATTGCATTCGCAATTGATTGATCGCATGATTGTCCATAGTTAATCGGGATTAATCGCACATTAATCACACATTTTTTTATCTGTTCAAAATGTATCAAAATGTAACACGGCAAACTGCAGCCCAACAGGCAACAACAGCTGTCAGTGTGTCAGTGTGCTGACTTGACGCTGACTTGACGCTGACTTGCTCCAAACTGCATGTGATTATCATAAAGTGGGCATGTCTGTAAAGGGGAGACTCGTGGATACCCATAGAACCCATTTACATTCACATATCTTGAGGTCAGAGGACCCTTTGAAAATTGCCATGCCAGTTTTTCCTCGCCAAAATGTAGCCTCCTGCATGAGGCCCATTGTGTGTGAGAGAAGCGAGGTTTGGGTTTATGGTCAATGTCGTGTTGAGTAATCCCCCCGCTGAGAGGTCAGTGAAGCAGCTGCCTCAGCCTCAGGGCTGCCTCTGTACGGGATGTCGGAAGGTACACTGGAGACAGTGCTAGTTAGATGTACACACCTGCAAACAACCACATGAATGCATGCACAACAAGTGCATACGCACTCCCACGCACTCTCCAGCGTCCCCTCGGCATTAAAGGCGCACACCTACAGAATGCATAAAATCATAAAATACGCTTGCTTCCTGCATCACAAAAAACACCCACACGATCTCCCTCACACACGATCTCCCTCACACACACACACACACACACACACACACACACACACAGACACACACACACACACACACACACACACACACACACACGCTTGCACGTTTGCACCTACACAAAGCCTTCTATCTCCCTGCTCCTTCTCCCTTGGCTCACGCACATCACACACACACACACTTTGAGAGTAAATAAAATTATAAAACACTCTGCGAGCCACATGAATAGCTGCTCTTCAGTATTCATGTTAAACCACCAGGACCAGCCGGAGAGCTCGTACTCATTACAGAACAGGTGTTTCCTCCATCAGCGGTGCATTTAGATCCTGTCTGTCCTTCCTGCCCGTCCCCGCTCCGCCGAACGCCTCAAGGGCGGAGCTCGCGAGGTCCTTTAACGCGGACGCGCGCATTAACGCTGTCACATTTGCATCCTTCTCCTCGACTACTTCCTCACCCTCTTCATGCCCGCCTGCTCCCACTCCTCCTCTCCCCCGGCCGTCCTCTCGTGCCTCTTCTTCTTCTTCTTCTTCTCCTCCCATCTCAAGTGGGGATGTCTCACCGCACTGCTGAGTCGCTCGCTGGTCCTCCAGACGCCGCAGGCCTCCCAAATCAGCTTCAATGAGGAGCCCCGCCGCTGCCGGGGAGAAATTGCGCTGTAATTGAGCTGCGTGATAATAATACGTTCTTCTCCCTGATTTCCTACCAGCGGTGAATCATCAACACCATCATCATCGTGCCATCACATCAGCAACGCTCGGCAGACGCTTCCACGCCGCCGCCGCTGTAGTTGACCCGCTCTTTCACTCGATTCTCTCTCTCTCTCTCTCTGTCTCTCTCTCCCCCTCTCTCGTCAATTGCACTCGTTCCACTTATTTTATTCCCATTTCCTCCCCTCTTTCACTCTTCTCTCGCTCCGTCCTCGCCACTTCTCGCTCCTCTCATCTGTCTCCAACCATCCTTCCCGTTTCTGTTCCGTTTGATTGGACGGCATGCCTCAGAGGTATACAGAAATTACAATGTACGAAAAGAAAAGCGTGTGTGTGTGTGTGTGTGTAGATGGAGGGAAGGGGGGCAGAGGAAGAGAAGATAATTAGGATGGGGTGATTATGCATGCACAATGTCAAATGGCTTTTTGCGACGTACTTAAGGCATTCATGCTTCCACGGCAGGAAGCTTGATCATTTTTTTGTGCAACAGTTTCTCTTTAGGAAAATGATCTGAATTTCAAACACTTATTGAACATTGAATCCATGAGCTCTTTCTTTTTGTTACTCTACTGTCTTGTGGCAACGAGGGCTGTCAATCGATTAAAATATTTAATGCGATTAATCACATGATTGTCCATAGTTAATCACTATTAATCGCACATTTTTTAACCGTTCAAAATGTACCTTAAAGGGAGATTTCTCAAGTATTTAATACTCTTATCAACATGGGAGTGGGCAAATATGCTGCTTTATGCAAATGTACGTATATATTTATTGTTGGAAATCATTTAACAACACAAAACAATGACACATATTGTCCAGAAACCATGCTGACTTGACTATGACTTGCCCCAAACTGCATGTGATTATCATAAAGTGGGCATGTCTGTAAAGGGGAGACTCGTGGGTACCCATAGAACCCATTTTCATTCACATATCTTGAGGTCAGAGGTCGAGGGACCCCTTTGAAAATGGCCATGACAGTTTATAAAAAAGTTTGGAATGTTATTTACCCTCCTTCGAGACAAGCTAGTATGACATGGTTGATACCAATGGATTCCTTTGGTATTCTTGTTTCATATGATGCCAGGGTCTTCACTCCAGCTTTAATTTTGAGCCTGCTACAAATTTGCATTAACTTTGACAGCCCCAGTTGCAACACATTTCTCATGTTCATGCGTTCCCACATACAACCTCCATAGCGCATAAAGGCCTCTGTGTTTCCCTCAATGGCATTTGCTGCCAGTTTGTTAAAGGTGAGGGAATATATGTGTGTGTGTGCATGTTCATGTAAATATGAGAAAGGACAAGAAAGTGAAATTGAGCATTATTGGAGAGTTGGTAAAATTATGAGGAAAGTAAAAAAAAAAAAAAGAAAAAGAAGCTCTGTGGTGTAAAGGGGAAAAAACTGAGACGGAGGGTTAATCGACTCTGAGACACACAGACTCAGATGTAAAGAGAAAAGAGGTTAAAGGGAAGCGAGCGCTTGCCAAGACGGGCTTTAGACTTGTGTGTGTTTTCGTGTATGTGCTTGTGTGTGTGCTACTAGTAGGAGGCCAGTTTACACATGGCTCTCAGTGCTTTAACCACCCTCATGAGAATTGCCTTTCCATAAGAGAACCATTAGGAAAATCATTGACTGCTTATTGGTGTCAACACTCTATTTGTGTTTTTGTGTGTGAGCTCAGACAAAGAACAATACTGCTTCTTTTCCCTCACTCTCTCTCCCCTCCGAAATTGCCAGTCAGAGGGGGTTAGGGATTTTTTTGACTTCTCTCTTTGTCCTCAAGTTTCTTAAATGCTGTGAGTGAAATCCGTTTTACTCTGGCAAATAGGCCTACAACAATCTTTTTATGTAACTCTCAATTTATCGAAGGGATAAAATGAATTTATTTATTTTTTCACAAGAGGGCCAAGTAGGTCTCGCTGGACTTTCATACGTGATTTTTGAGGCGATCTCTGGACAAGGCTCGGCAGCTTCCATGGGGTTGAAATGTGAGTAGTACACCAACCACATGCCAAACATGTACATGCAAAATAGTAGCAAGTAGCTGAGGCCTGTATTATGAAGAAGGATTTGGGGTAGCGAGGTAACTTCAGGGTGAACTCTGGGTTTTCAGTTTCTACGACGGTGGATCACTTCTTACCGGGGTAGATCGCCATGCTAACTTATGCTGAACACCTAACCTTCTCCGGAGCAGCTTATGTTCCAGATAAGAGATCAACTCGTATAATAGCACCGCCTACAGACCAATCACAGCTCGGTGCACGCGGTTGTTAGGGTTAGTTACGCCAGATAACGAGATGGTACCCTTGGGTATGTTGAACTGGCTTCGTAGTACCTGCCTTTGGTGTATGGATGTGTGACTTAGTTTGTGTGTTTATTAATATTAGCCTCTTGCACATACAATATATATGCACGTGTTCCAGAGGTATATGCAGACATAATTGTCTTAACTGCTGAGAAAGAGATTTGGTCAAGGCAATTATAATTCAGCCAGGGCACATGTGCTTGCTTAGCACTCAGTCTATTTGCCTAAAAGACACAAATGACTGCAATTTAACAGCAATAGAGGAGGACTGTAATGAGTTGGTAACTATTTGCCTGATGTGAGCGTGTTGCTCTAAGGTGGGAAGAATAATCAAAGGAATAGGACTATATTTTCACTGGCATTATGTCCAGTGGCAGCAATGGAGATTAATGAGCGTGAGGTTTATTAGCTTCTCAAAAATATTCTGCTATCTTTTTTTCTTTTTTCACTTTTCTTTCTTTTTCCCTTAATAGACTCGGAATATAGCTTATAATATATTACTCCTGGAATTATGCCATTTGATACCTGATGGGGAGGTTGGTGGTTCTAATGGTGCCTGGCAACAGTAGCAAGAAAATGTACAGTTAATCATGTTCACATAGTGTTCTCATTAAAGGAACAGTTCAGCCTTACTGTAGATCATTAGGGAGCTTTAGAGGCGGATTTTGTTCCCTTTGGACAGAGCTAGACTATAGCTGTTTCCTGTCTGCAAAGCTAACTGGCTGGTATTGATCCTCTTATCTAACTCTCAGCCACAAAGCAAATCATTATATTTCACAAAATGTCAAAGTATTCCTTCAAAAGTAATATCCTGGTTTTGATCACATTTGGGGATATGACATTTACACAGAGCCTATAGGGAAACCTGATTATGGTTATTCATATCCCCAAATACATGATCATGTCGTTATTATCCAGGTTTCTGATTGCCTATGTTATTGCAAGCATGAGTCTCTGTCATTTGTGCACCATTTGGTTGTTTAGGACACTGCAGCTTTTACCACTCTGCTGGCATGTCTGCATGTTTCCACATTTACACGTGGAAACATGTAGACATGAAAGACCAAAAACCCAACAAGAACTGTCATACTAGTCTGCAGGTAAACATACTTGGTGAGTATTACACCTTGTATGCTTGTTAAGCCACAACCTGTGGAGAACCACAGCCGCCCATCACCATGGAGACAGAGTTAAGTTGCCATAACCCTTTTTTTTGTCTCCCCAACTCATTTTTTACAATATTTATGCAAAGTTAAATGTTCTCTATATGATATCCAGAGCATTATTATAGCAGCAAACAACTATTTGTTATGTAAAGATATGTAAGAAATAATGTACACAATGTGTCATTGGTGTAAGATAAACCCCGACAGGGTGTTACGGCACTTGCAGACTCCTGAAGGGGTTTATTTCACAACACTTACCCACAAGCTGTACATTATCCCGCCTATTACGTGGCTTCTTACTTAAGAAATCAATAATTTGACACAAAAATGGTCCGCCAGAGTCCAAGATCAGAACTGCGTCCATAGCAACGGTCTGCTATAAAGAAATAACACCGTAGAACGCCGTGATTGACCAATCAGATTAGAGTATTCAACAAAGCTGTGTAATAAAGTGGAGTAATGTCTACCTGGGCGGCTGTGGCTCAAAGGGTGGAGCAGGTCGTCCACCGGAACTCCAATCGGAAGGTCGGTGGTACGATCCCCGGCTGCTCCTGGTCACATGTCGATGTGTGCTTGAGCAAGACACTTAATCCCAAATTGCTCCCGAAGGCATAGCGTTTCCTTTAACCCCACCTCGCCTTTAGCTATTATACTACCACAATTTGCTTCAAAGTCCAGTGCTCTTCCTGGGGACTTGGCCGGCTCAGCTGTCGCCATGTCGAGAACATTGTGGAGGCAATAAAAATGCTCCCAATCTCACATTTCGCACCTTTAAGAGTGAAGTAGCTTTCCAGTGGTTTCATGGTTTTCACTGATTAAATGTTTTTTTTTTTTGCATTTTCCTCCGCCATAGCAAAGCCACAGTAGTTACAGCATGTATGTGCGTGTCATGCTCTCTGTACGCACACTGTCACATTGATCCGTTTTTCTATAACTTTCTATACGTGTTAGTATAAGCCACTGACACCAAGGCAAACTCGAGCAGGAACATAATCCCCGTGAGAAGCTACAGTACTGGATATGTGGAATTATAAATGTGTGCGAGTGTCAGAGATGCCTGAGATCAGACTGTTTGTCTCCAGCAGGGCTCTTGCTGTGGGGCATATGGTGCGCATGCATACTTTATATATCATGTACAGAAATCCAGAATGGTGTTCTGTTACTTATGTTTAATGAATGAAAGGTTATGATTCTATGATAGCCGCTGGCTCTACACACTCTTCATGTTTGTGCGTAGTGTATATGTGTGTGTGTAAGTGGGGTGCGGGTGAGGAGATATGTGCATGCTGCATTGAACTTCAAAGGTCAGGGAAGGTGATAGTTCTCCCTCGTTCTGTGTGTGTGTGTGTGTGTGTGTGTGTGTGTGTGTGTGTGTGTGTTGTGCTCCACATGGCGTCCAGCCTGCAGCGGGCGCGATGATTCAGAGGACACAGGCAGCATGACGTGCACTGTCTTTGACCCTTCTCTACAGCAGCTGTTAATATAACGCTGCAGCTGTGTGTTTGTTTATGCTGTTGTGTAGTGCTGATGATGAGGGGGGGGGCTGTGTAAGTGGGACTAAATATGTACGTTTGTCATACACTTGTCACTATTAGTATGCACTCGTTTGCGAATGACATGTACATCTTTGTGTGCTTTTCATATCAGTGTACAGCTGTGTGTATTTAGCGCCGGCTGGGTCACCCCAGGGCCCTCTGTGCTCTTGCCAGCGCCCTGCTTTGGCTCCCAGGGGCCCCGGAGGATTTTTGCCGGGATATGCTGACAAATTGATGCTGCCGGACTGGCTAACTGCTCCTTCTGTGGCTGGCAGCGGCCGCAAACGTACTCTGAATACCAAGCGATGGCCGTGAGCACTTTTGTGTCTCTTTTGTTTCCCACTAACACACACACACACACACACACACACACACACACACACACAACAATATGACATCATCGAGAAAACAGAGAATTTCAAATGGGCCCAGCTTGAGGAAAAAGCCCCAAATCCAGCCTAAAATCTGGATCAAAAGCCTAATCCTCAACTCTGGGGGATCCGATCCGAGTCGCTGCGGGGTCTGGCTATTGGCCATTGCTCCATTCCTCATTGCCATCTCCCTTTCTCTCCCCTTTTTGTCTCTCTTTCTATCCAGCTCTCTCAAATTTTGGACAGCTGTTTCACACTGTGAAAAGGGGGGGAAAGTAGCTTTAATTTTGCCTCAGTCTGTGCATCTGCTATGTCGGAGTGATTAGCGCAGCAGAAGCTGTCTTTACTATGGTGACAAGCCCATATGGTTTCCGTATGTACAAGTAAGCAGTGGGCTTGATCTGTCGCTTTGTATTAGAATTTGTTTTACATGGTAATATAATCGTTAAATCTTTCTCACAATACAGGGAGAGCAGGCCGAGTTTGTGTTTGATTGGTTGCTTGTAAGTGATTGTCCAGGATAGGGATGTCATGAGAACCGATACTTGGGTACCAAGTTGATGCCAAAATACTGCAAACGTGATGGGGCTCATTTTTCTACAGTACCGCACGTACCATCAGGTAGGGCTGGGCGATATGGAGAAAATCAAATATCCCAATATATTTGAGGATATTTTAGGGTTGACTTTTAGTGCTTTCACCAAATATTTACAAAATAATTAGAAAAATAAGGCAAATAATACAACAGTTAGAACAGTCTGGCAAGTTTAGAAATTGACAATACTGTGATGCTGCCTTTAAAACCAGGAAAAGACAGTACTTATAACATGCCATATTATGATATCCAAAATCTAAGACGATAACTAGCGTCTTATCACGATATCGATATAATATAATAATATAATAATAATAATATAATATCAATATATTGGCCAGCCCTACCGTCAGGGCTTGAGACTCACGGCGTCCGGTTGTTCCGGGACTATAGGTAATACGTTTGGGACACAGTAAACTCACTCGATGCCCCCTATTGTTTCCTTGATAATGCTACATTGTGAACAACAAATCTGTGTTGAAATTGGCAGGACGAGGGCTAGTTAACGTTAGCTGTTAGCAGCCGGTAAGCAGCACAGTCCTGCACGGAGCTAACAGCTAACGTTAACGGGAGGTGCTATTTATTTACATTATGATGCGTTCAAGCTCTATTCAAGTATTGGGCAAAGATAAATTCTAACGTTGTGTTCAAATGTAATCTTGTAAAATGTATTTTTTGTTAAGAAACTTGAATAAATCCAGTTGTTTGAAGGAGATATTTTCACAGCAATATAAAATAGGTAATAGAGAGGGAATTATGACCTGTTGAACTTCCTAACAAAAATCAGTATGCAAATGGTAATAAAGTAGTGTGTGTTGAAGTACATCGCTTTTATTGTTTTACTTCTTATTGTGGTATAGGCGGCTGTGGCTCAGTGGGTAGAGCAGGTCGTCCTTTAACCACAAGGTTGGCGGTTCGATCCAGGGCTCCTATTGTCCGCGTGTCAAAGTGTCCTTGAGTGAGACACTGAACCCCAAGTTGCTCCTTAGTTGGGTTAAATGCAGAGGTCAAATATCATGTATGTACCTATATATATATATGATAGAGTTTAAGTATCGAATTGGAATCGTGGAATTTCACTAGTATTGGTATCGACTACTTAATTTCTGGTATGGTGACATCCCTGGTCCAGGATGAGTTAACTCTTAAACCAAGAGTCTGTGAGGTTTTGGAGGTCAAACATGGTTTAGAAAAGAAGTCAGACATTAATGTGGATGGCTCTGAGTTAATCCAAATAAAAAAAAATTTGGGGTGGACCTTGGCTAGTGATTTGGTAAATGGGTGATAGATTAGATGTTATAGTGCGACACTCTTCAGTCTGATCTCACACACTCCCCCACACGTGTACACACATACACCCAAACACATACACAGAAAGCAGTCTTTACAGTCACAGTGTGACTGAACCCAGTGAACCTCAGCTATCCCTAACAAAGGTACTCCTTGCTGCATCTCACACATACACACGGACAGAGGGCACTCTGTATGGTTCTTTTCCTCTCAGACAGGGGGGGGGGGTTTACCTCCAGCCTGGTTTCGTTTTTTGCCACACAGTGCACCACTGTAGCCGGTTAGCCGGGCCTTCATCTTCCGGGGTACCAGTAATCAGCTCGCCTCCACCACTTGCCAAGGTTAACCACATAATTGCTGCACTCATCTGGCCGAATCTCTTCTCAATGCAGCGCAGAAGCCTGATCCTGCAGTTGCACAGAGCCGCCTTGGCCCGAACCCCTCGAGCACTCGAGACTACAAGGCTAGAGCTCAGCCCTCACAACCCTCACTGCAGTGCGGTGAAGATAGAGCCGACTTTCTCAGCTTATCTTTCTCAGGAGGTCATGGATTAGCAATCCTTGGGCCTTGTAGTTCTGACTCATTCTCATGGATCAGCATTGAGCGCAGTCAACAAACCAGTATTGCAGTAGGAAGTGCTCGGAGTTGTGGTAGGAAAGTCTGCTTGGTGGTGGTTGGACTGTGGTGGAACAGGATCTTACTGGCATTCCTCTGGAGGACTGGAGAGTCACTCTGCTGGACCAGTGCAGGAGAGGACCAATGATTGAGTTTTTGGGGTGCGTGGGAATGGCAGGTATATCTGCGTTTGCCTGTTTTTTTGAGTGCCTGTGCAGCCTTTTCATACCTTACTTGTGTGTATATACTGTATATATATACTGTATACTGTATATGTACAGTAGGTATGAGCAAGTGGACATAGATGACATAAGTTTCCCCTGGCTATATTCTGTCCCCTTAACAGGAAAAGAAGTAGACATAACCCAGCTGGGAAATACTTAAATTCAACGTCTCTGTGCAGTCATTCATGAAACATGGGGATTCCCCAGCCTTATGGTTTTTCCTGCATCGTACGTCAGAGTAAGGGGACGCTTTTTGCTTCACCTTTTACGTCCATTTTCCAAGTCTCCATGGACTGAGCTACTGCCGCCCCAAGAAAAGGGTCAATGTTTGCTGCTGAAACCCGGGATCTTTAGATCTTCAGTCTAACTTTGTTTAAAAGAAACTAGTCAATTTGTTACAAATTAGTTCAAAATCAGCGTGAAAGTGCTGCCAGTGTGTTGCTGTGACGATGACACTCCTCTTTCCTTTCTGTTTCTAATTAGTTTGATCGGTATTACTGACATCCACGCCATGCACGTCGAACAACCTGACAACAACCATAATTGATATATTTGCTTCATTTAAGTCTATGTGGAGGTAAAAGGAAGTTAACCGCTTTTATTGTTGTAATCTGAGTAACGTGACGTCATATCCGTTTTGTATCCATCAACCAAAACAAACCGCAGCGAGCTGAAACGCGAAAGCAGAAAACGGTGCAGGGTCTGCGTGGATACAACCTGCACCCTCACATTTTAAATCCAACATGGTAAACACTACACATACAGTAAAGTATGGAAACACTTTGGGTTTCACACATTGCCAGGAAAAGCAGAGCTAGTCATCACGGCTAAAGCTGCATGCTAACTCTGTCATGGACAGGAAACGTTATCGTATTGCGGTAACGTGCGGTCAAGCCGGCGGACACTACAGCTGTAGCGCGCCCATCTACTGAAATTTATGTTAAATGCAGTCAAACGGCCCCGATGGAGCTGACCATGGATGTATAAAGAGAACGGAGCTGACGGGAGAGCTAGAGACGGACTTGGCAAAGTTAGTGGAAGTATACACGTGTGACAAATGAACAAATAAGGTGTTAACAAAGGGAACTGCATATACAAAATACATGTATGTTAATAAGATGGATTGGTTTATATTCACCAGAAGTATAAAACATTATATGTCTCTTATGAATTAAAAACAAATTACCACTAAGTTTTGAGAGAAATGTTTTTATTCTTTGAGTTTTGGGTTGCTGGAAAAAAATTGATAAATAATTCCTGACATTGACTTCAGGACATCTCTGACTACATACATGCTGAAAATCAAACATTTTTACTGTATTAATTTAGATATTTTCCAAAGTAAAAGTCCCTAGAAGTGTATGATTCAACTTTTTCCCATGGTCCAGTGTTAAAAAAGTTTGGAATAAATCATAATATTGAATCACAATACTTGTAGAATCACAATACTTGGAAATTGCATACGTATCGAATCGGCACCCAAGTATCGTCATAGTATCGAATCGGGAGATAGGTGTTCTTAAACCAGAAAAACATCAACAACATGGATAACAAAGTCAGACCAGAGCCAACGGTGCTGTACATACCATCAAAACTACAGGCGATGGTCGCTTAAACACATTCAACGACCTCCAACAGTCAGCTTGCTGTGTTGGGGCGCTTACGCCTACTGACTGATCGTAAAAGAGAATTGCAACCAGAAAGGTAGTACCTCAGTTGTGAATTGGACCCCCTCAGCAAAGCACTTAAGTCATAGTAAAAGTCCTGCTGTGCCAATGGAAAACGTGTAAAATATTTTGCCTTGTCAGATGCTTTGTAGAAAAGTAATTTCCTCTTGTTTCTGTTGAGGCTGGAGATAAGCCAGGACTCCTGGCACACCGAGGAACAACTTACAGATTATACACACTTTCTGTTATAGTAGGGAACAAACACGCTCAAACAGCACACACACACACACACACACACACACACACACACACACACACGTTATAAGCCGTAGGAACCTTTTATTAGGTCTCAGGAACACACTTTTGCAAATCTGAACTCACACCCACACTGTACATGCTGACCTACATTAACATACCTGTGCACATATACAGACACTTTGTCAGCTGGCATCAAACAGAGCATCTAAAAAGTTGACAGGAGCGCTTCACAGTTCCTTTTTTTACAAATCTCCTAATTTTCCTCCAACAGAGGAACACTGAAAAAATAGTTATTTCTTTAAACTGCCCATTTATTTAATTCCACTATTCAATTATGTATTTACCTCTGCAGTATTCACATGTGGCAGCGGCAGGATTTGATTTGGAAAAAAAAACGGCGTACATCATTAGTAAGATAACCCGCTGAGCAAAACTGACAATTGCGAAAAAGAAAGGAAGGGGAGAGAATGAGAGACGAAGGAGGCAAATGACAAACATGATGAAATAAAAGTTTTTCGGAATAACGCTGCGTGGGAGGAGATTTGGAGTGACCTAATTAAAATGTTGGAATCCTGAGAGGAATAAATTAAGAAAATGTCAGTTAGGCTGAGCCGGAGGAGGGGAGATTAAGAGGCGCAAGCTCGAATACTGTCTTATTTCTTGCTCTCTTTTATCACTGCCGCATGGAACATTGGTCTTCGACAACAACATAGCGAGTTTGCCCGGATGTTAACCATTTGAGCACATGTACAGAGTTTGCAGTGGCATACATGAAAAGAAAGAGAAAAGAGAAAGTTTATAGCTTAAAGTGGCAGTAGGCAGAATGTTTTTGGCATCATTTAGCAAAAATTCAATAATAACCTTTCAGCATATTGTAATTCAAGTGTTCTGAGAGAAAACTAGACTTCTGCACCTCCTCATGGCTCTGTTTTCAGGCTTTAAAAAAAAAATCTACAGGTCATTTGAGAGAGAGAGCGTTCCTATTGGCTGTTCATTTAACGTAGGCAGCTGTCAATCCCTCGGAAACTCCAATCAAACGGTCAAACTAGGCAGCGCTGATCAAATATGAATTAATATTCTCTTACTGTAATGCCTATTTCACACCTCAAATGTTTTCAAAAACATCTTGTAGTGTACTGTTTAGCTTTAAAAGTTTGCCCGGCTGGTGGCAGGGCTTGGTATTTCCTCAACAGATCTCAACATGGCTGCCGGGTCACAAACTTTCTCATTTTACTGCGAAACAGTACACTACAAGATGATTCTGAAAACATTTTACGCGAGAAATAAGCATTACAGTAACAGAATATTGATTCATATTTGATCAGCGCTGCCTAGTTTCACCGTTTGATCAGAGTTTGCGAGTGATTGACAGCTGCTCAGAGACGTCAGGCTCCAGCTCGGCTCTTATTGCTTGTTTTCTTCTGGTCTGTGAAATCTTGCCGATGTCATTAGGAGCACCGGAGGACACAGAGACACATTATTTCTTTCAGATTACCTGTCTCATGCACTACTGCCAAAAAATAGTGACCGACTTTTTTTAATCATATTTGCTCCATGTCTACCTTCTGCTGCTTTAAGGTGTCATGTGAAAAAAAAAAAAGTTGAATAGGCCGTCTGACACGGCTGATGTTCTATCCTTCAGACTTCCTGGGGAAACTTTGAAACGAAAATGGAAATCTGAGAATAAGAAAGAAAGAAAGAAAAAGACAGGAAGCTACAGAGCTTCATAAAAAAAAGTCCCACCTTGCAGTTTAAGCAGCTTAAGGTTTCCACATCATTACTGTACGGCAGCTGTGTGAAAGCCACCGGTCTGTTAGCATCATGTAGCTATAGCGTCCTCGCTGACTTCCACCAGATACATTGTTCCCCTGTGGAGAAACTCCATATGGGGCCAACATGTTTCTGCTGTGCTGGGCAGGGCGGGACCATACGGATGCTGTCGGACCGCATGCAGCGTGTATTAGAGCAGCAATGGCAATGTGTCGATTGTCAACACGGAGGAGGGAGGAGATGGGATGAACAATGAGAGGGAGGGAGGAGAAGGAAGAAAGGACAGCTGGTA
The DNA here is from genome assembly GCF_043250625.1 of Sebastes fasciatus. Taxonomy (NCBI): domain Eukaryota; kingdom Metazoa; phylum Chordata; class Actinopteri; order Perciformes; family Sebastidae; genus Sebastes; species Sebastes fasciatus. The sequence goes on along the minus strand of NC_133797.1, from coordinate 11,218,668 downwards.
CCAAGACTGGTGTTAGTTAAGGATGACTAAGTGACATATTGACAAGAGACAGATAAGAGGACTCCGTGGAACAAAGATGAAAAAGGCAAGTATCAGTGATGCCAGTGTGCTTTAGTATAGTACACGATCTTTGCTTCCACTTCCCTTTGAAGTGATCCGTGGAAATAATACCATGTGGCATGCATGAATTTCAGCATTGGATGGAAAAAAGAAATAGATCCAGTCTGGCGCAGCATCCCTAATGCTGAGCCTTCACAGTCTACTGTACCTCAGTGGTTCTCGAACTTTTTCTTCTTTTCATTCCCCCCTTTGGACCAAGAAATATTTTCAGGTTTCGAGAAGAAATAAGTTCACATTTTACTATGATGGTTGCTTCTTATAGTGTATTCAGTCGGTAGTCCTAGCATGTTAAACAGGTTGGTAGGATGATGGTTAAACCTGATCAAACCACTGTTATTGACGTGTCTGGGATATAATGTTTCTAAATGTCTTCTTAATGAGTTGGGTGTGTCTGGTCTCTCCTCATCTCCCAATGCCTTCATTATTATTTATATTTATATAAATGTGATTTATGGTGCTGTTAGATTGCTGCTACCGCCCTGTTACAGCGGCATGCGGGGGATAGTTTTTAACTTCAGTGAAACTGTCGTTTTTGAAAGGCTGAACAACGAAAAATATGGACTAAAGCAGAATATTTCGTTAAATAAAAACATATAGTGAATTCTGGAAATAATACGATCTCTCTTTTTTCAATAAATTTTGACTTTTGGACGGACGACTGAGGCAAGTACAGAGACGGGCAGCGCACCACGTCGCTCGTCTCCCTGTGTATTTAAGAGAGAAGAGTGAAGGGAAGGTGGAAGACATGCTAATGTTTCTGTAAGTTTAATAATAATTACAATGTCAGTGTTATGAATGAAACTTTGAACTACTCAGTGCAGCCCTTCTTCGTCATATTTTCTTTCGATCACCTTCAGATGAGCATGTTGTCTTGTTTGTCTCCGAAGCATCGTCTGTTTTTCTTTTTGTCCCTGTCAAATATCTGTCCATTCTGTAAACCAACAGTCTGTCTGAATGGACACCATTGCTACCATGGATGTATAAAGAGACGATTTGTTTCACTGTTCCGCAGTGAAAAACGTCAAAACCTTAACTGCACATCACATTTTACCCCGATCACGCGCACCAACCCGTCATGCCTCTGGCCTCACTGTTTGAGTCTACATTGACTTGCACAGCCACAGCGTTTTTCCATGCGCTTTGACAACATTACACCCTCACACTGTTTGTGCGCTCACTTTACTCTCAATTGCAATCAATCAAGAAAGTTGGATTCCATCAAAGTTTTAACAATGAAAAACTTCTGCACTGAAAAGGATGTTATATCTAATCTATTGGACAATAATCGCTTGCAAATGAACAGCGGTTTCAGTTTATATTTTCAAGCGAGCTGAAATGAAAGTGAATTACCTCCCCCAACGCTCCACACTCCAGCACACAGACCCACACTGTGCAATCCAGGCGTGTAGTGTTTGTTCAGAAGGCATCCATTTCAGCGCCGCACTCCACAACAACAACAACAACAACAGCAGCAGGTCGTTTGTTTCAATCTAACAAGAGATGGTTGCAACAAAGGAGGAGGAATTTTAAAGTCCCCCCAAAACGTTGCGTTAGCCGGGAGAGGCTTTACATAATTTCTGTCATCATTCTTTATCCCAACCTTAAATCTCCTGTGGTCTCTTAGGTGTGTGGTGCTGTGCTCTCCTGTGCGGCAGCGCCATGCAGCAGCGGGTCTATGTTGGTGGTTATTGGTGATGGTGTAACAATGGCTGTGGGGCTACACTCCACTTAAGCTGTCACGCCTGTAATGAACAGCAGATTTCAGTGTGAAGCAGCTCGTCTATTGGTGTGTGTGTGTGTGTGTGTGTGTGTGTGTGTGTGTGTGTGTGTGTGTGTGTGTCTGAAAGAGAGAAAAAGAGAGGGCAATCTGAAGCATAACAGGGCAAACATTGTAGCTTACGGGAGAAGGTCTGACTGACTGCTGTGGTTTCACTTGGTAGGTTTCCATCCATCTGTTGAACGGCGCTTTGTAAATTTTCCCATTTAAATATAGGCTCAGATTTTTTAGCCACGATTGCGCTGTGGCTGTAGTGTTGTGTTTAGTGCTAATTAACATATGTTAGCATGCTAACATGAAAAACTAAGATGGTGCACACAGGGCAATATCCGGGTCTAATAAGTGAAGCCAATGCGTAAGCGCCTTAAAGGGTAACACCACCCAAATTAAGAGCGGATCAGTAAGGAGGCTAAATAATGCTCGAGTTAGGCTTTTGGCGAGGAAAAACTGGCATAGCGATATTCAAAGGGGTCCCTTGACCTCTGACCTCTAGATATGTGAATGAAAATGGGTTCTGTGGGTACCCACGAGTCTCCCCTTTACAGAAATGACCACTTTATGATAATCACATGCAGTTTGGGAAAAAAACAGGCAGCTTTTTAATGCAGTATAAATGTGTTATTTTCTCCTATTCTGAAAATGGTGTATTAGAATATTTCTGCATACTGGGGTCCCTACACAGTATTGGAATTGCATAAATTGGGTATCACTGTAACGCTGAGACTCTTGTGGATCCAATGAGTCAAATTGTATTCATGTGTGATGATATTAGTCCCCATAGTAGACATTTCATTGTAGTGAGGTTATTTTTTTAAACTTGACCTCACTGTATAAAATGACCTGTGGTGACCTCTAGGATAATCACAGCCTCATGAAACTTTACAGTCACAAACTACAGACCTAGGGCATTTAGAGGACTTTCCTAGGTAGATTGACAATAAAGGGGTTTCTGAGCAGTTTCCAGAACAGAAGTGCTCGCCATCCAATCACCGAAAAATGTAATTCTTGCAGAAATCTCCAAATGTCAAATGTTTTTGATATTAAATCACAGCATGGCTTTTTCTATGGTGTTCCTCAAGGTCCTGGTGTCTTAATGTGGTATTTTGAAGAGATTATTGATCATTTCTCTCAATTCTCAATTCTCAATTGCTAAATTTAGCACCAAATCTGTGTAACAAATGGTATCAAGCCAAAAATTGCTGCTACATAATAGAGACAATGTTAGCTTTGTGAGCAGTTTTACTCTAGTTTTCACTGTAAGTACTATTAGCACCATTAGTTGCCAGCCATCGCCATGTTGAGAGCCATGCCGAGGCGATAGAAATGCTTCCAATCTCGCATTTAGCAACTTTGACATAAATCTGAACTTATCAATCGAGAAAACGGCGGAAATAACTTTAAAAAACGGGCAAAATATTCTGAAAAGGTTTTTACGCTTGCTGATGGTAGAAAAGTTGTCATATTGAAGGAGAAAAAATGTGATAAAGGTAGACAAGAACACATTTTTGTAATACACCTTGACGTTGCAGTGTCTGAATTAGAAGTATGTGAATGTTGATTCAACGTACGTACAGTAGGGCTGCCCCCTCTCAGTCGATTAGTCGACTAATCAATCGATTTGGTCTCAGTCGACTAAGATTTCTTTAGTCGATTAGTCACTTTTTATGCTTTTTTTCATGCTGAATGACTTATTTCTATGAAACTTATGAGCACATCTCTGGAAAACGCAAGATTAAATGTGGTCTTTTTGTGTGATTCTTTGGAGAAACTCAGTTTTACAGATCTGTCGATTAAATCAACTAATCGATTAATCAACAAAATCGTATCTGTTAGTCGACTAAGAATTTCTTTGGTAAACGTATACTCTAGCTGCAACTTGCGTGCTCCGAGTCCGAACGGGTCCTGGGTGCATGTCAAATCCACCTCCTTACCACTATAGCAGCTGATAAAAACATCACATTCATAAAAATAAAAAAAAACACACAAATGCCCTCTTTGATGTGAAACGACGATGAAATGTCATCATTTATTAGAGTTACTGGTGCTCAACTAATTATGTAATCTTGTGATGTCCTCCTGAATAGATTCAATTCAACAGTATAGTCGAAGGAAACGTTGACATTTTATTTTTTGCAGAAATGTCATTGTAATGAAAACACAACCAGCGAGGCTCAACAGGATGTTCTTGTCCGGCAGAGCTCAGAAAGCTTTTCTGTCTATCCCTCCAGTTTCCCTTCCTTTTCTCACTAGTGTTCTTTTAATCATTTTTCCTCAATATGTGCAACACCCTGCATCTTTTTCTCTCCCGCCGTACGTCTGTGTCTCATTTGTCTCTTTTCCATCTTTCTGTTTCCCTCTTCTTTCTTTTTGCTTCCACTGACTTTCACCGAGTAGCTCTGTCGTCTCAGCACTTCTCCCACTGTGTGTGTCCGCTGCGCCCAGTCTGTCTGTGTGTGTGTGTGTCTTTTCCTAGTGACATTTCCGTGCCAGGTGTGACAAATGGCAGGCAGAGAGGAAACATTTATTCCCTGTGGTGAGCTTAATTAGCCTATCAGCTAAGCCTTGGCACTAGCTTGTTTTGAAAACCACACACACACTCTCACACACACACACACACACACACACACACACACACACACACTTGCATGCAAGTAAGAATCCACCAACAAGTGCACACACAAACAGCAGACAAATCACTTCAGCACATGAACCGCATAGATAATTGGACAGTACGATTAAATGATGTCTAAATCACAGCTCCAATCCTTATTTTTCTTCTCTGGCTTCACATCCAGAGGGACTCAACTGTAGCCAACCTCATCTTTTCTCTATTAAAAGGTTAAATCGTTTACAAATTACAGCTCTCTTCCAGCAGTTAGCATATGGTGGGTGTTGTAGAGGCCACACAAGGCCAGCAGGCAAGACTGGAGGAGAGACAGCAAAGAGATCGCATGTGTGTCTCTTCCGCGTGTGACTTCTGCAAGCAGGGTATCACATTCGGTGCCGTTTTACATCACATATCCGTCTGCGGGTATCTGTGTGTAAACATCTGTCCACTTCTGTGTCCGCACATTGTCGTGCCAAATCCAACATCTGCAGCCGAGGGAGGGATGTTTGGGGGGGGGCGATGGAGGAGAAGGAGTCCTGGCGTCCACTCACCCTGCAGCCAAACAACGGAGCTTTAACGCGGTGCTGCTAATTATACACACACACAAGTACAAAACACACATAAATGTGCTGAATAAGTGGTGTCTGTGGGCCTTTCTTTGTCTCCTCTCTGCTCAATCTGTGGACAAATTACAGACATTATTGGCTGCAAAAGAGCCTCCCTGCCTACCTCCGTTTCTTTCTCTCTTTCGCTGTGTGCCGGGGCCCTGGCATGTCCCTGTGCACCCCCGCTGAGGAGAAGGAAATGAAAGCCAAAAAATGTTGCTGATGTGTCTCCCTGCTCAGCACTGGGTTTCTGGGCTTTGATGCCAGCCAGGTGGTGGTGGTGGTGGTGGAGGAGGGAGGGGTATTAAGGTGCCCTTTAAGGGTAGAAACGGGGGGAGGTGAACATTGTAATTTCACCGGATTGTGTTGTGACTTGTTTTGGGTGTGGCCTGGTCCGGCAGCCCCGCTGGCAACAAATGGCTTTTGATGTCGGGGTTAAAAGGTTTGGTGGGATTTTAGAGAGACTTCACGCTGCTCTGAGGTGGGATTAGTGTTGGAAAGTCAACAATGAGAACAGAAACGCATGGTGCTTGTTGTTCTCGAGCACCTCAGCAGTTCAGCTGATTAGCTGTAATTGATGGAGAATTGGATGCTATGGCATATTTATGTGTTTATGGCAGGGGTTCTCAAACATTTTGGGGCCGGGGACCCCTTACGGGGGAGGAAAAATTCCAAAGACCCCCTCTTAATCGTAACACCGATTAAGCATAATGCTTACTCCAACTTGTACTCTTAGATGCCATTGCAACTATTTGTATTCTAAAACTTTAAAACCTGAATACTGTTTGATAGTGATGAACCGAAACACATTTCAGTTTGAATCATGTTAATACTAGGGCTGTCAATCGATTAAAATATTTAATTGCGATTAATTGCATGATTGTCATTGTTGTCATGATGAATCCCAAATTAATTAATTTCACTTTTTTATCTGTTCAAAATGTATCATAGAGGGAGATTTGTCAAGTATTTAATACTCTTATCAACATGGAAGTGGACAAATATTCTTGCTTTATGAAAATGTATGTATATATTTATTATTGGAAATAAATTGCCAACACAAAACAATGACAACTATTGTCCAGAAACCCTCACAGGTACTGCATTTAGCATACAAAAATATGCTCAAATCATAACATGGCAAACTGCAGCCCAACAGGCAACAACAGCTGTCAGTGTGTCAGTGTGCTGAGTTGACTATGACTTGCCCCAAACTGCATGTGAGTATCGTAAAGTGGGCATGTCTGTAAAGGGGAGACTCGTGGGTACCCATAGAACCCATTTTCATTCACATATCTTGAGGCCAGAGGTCAAGGGACCCCTTTGAAAATGGTCATGCCAGTTTTTCCTCATCTAAATTTAGCACAAGTTTGGAGCGTTATTTCGTGACTAGCTTGTATGACATGGTTGGTACCATGGTTGCTTCCTTAAGTTTTCTAGTTTTAAAACTGAGCCCGTTACAACCTCAGAAGACCGATTGTGTTAATGCGTTAAAGAAATTAGTGGCCTTAAAACAAATTTGCGTCAACGCATTATTATCGCGTTACCTTTGTCAACCCTAGTTAATACCACTTACATACTTTTAAACAGAGGGGCGATTTTATTCAAATTGCATTTGTGCTCAACTTGTTAGTATTTATAGCCTACATTTCAAGTAACTGATCTTAAAAGTTTTCAGTAAATGAACAGTTGCAAGACTGACACAGTCCTAATAAATCCAGATGTTTAAACTTACCAGTCTAAAGCTGACTTTCAGTTAGTGCTTCAATTTAAAAATAATGAACGTACTGCTGTGTGTCACAATCATATCAGTTTCTATTGGTCCAAAGCTAACGTGGGAGGGAGTAATGGACATAATATGCTTTGTTTTATTGGCGCAAATGGCCCATCTGTAGATATTTACTTTTTAATGATACAGCACAATTGTATGATTTATAGCTAATTATTTCGCGGACCCCCTGGCAGAGTTCCACGGACCCCTGGCAGTCCCCGGACCCCACTTTGAGAATCACTGGTTTATGGCATGCCTACGTTTTGTGAGTCTTTTTTGTCCTGTCCTTCTTTATCTTAGACAACAGCACATTTCCATTGTCAACATCCCCATCTTTCATTATCTCTACCCCTTCAAACTCTCCCCCCAAGCTGCTACTCTAGATGCAGCAGGAGTGGGCTCGTAGTCCTTGTTAAGAAGGAATTAACAATTAACATGTGACCCACTGGTTAATGAAGACAATCCACTTTGTCTAGTCAGGGTTTGGCATTTGTAAGAAGCCACTTGTCGGCTGCCAGGAGATTAAAAGTCATGATAGAGTGAGAGAGGAGAGGGGAAGAGCAGCTCTGATGTGACTTTGTTTCTGATTACAGAAGGGTGGAGGCAGCAAGGATGTCTCCACCTATTCACTGCTAGTTTTGTGTCAAATAATTGATTTCTTAAGTAAGTAGCCGTGTTATAATCGGAATAATGTACAGCTAGCAGGTTATTGTTGGGAAATAAACCCCTTTCTATCGGGGTCACCCCTCCGCTTTGTGTTGGGGTGCCGCATCGCCCTGTTGGGGTAAACGTTATAGTTTTTATCCAGTAAAACTGTAGCTCCCCCGTTTACATATATATGTTTACAGGCCAGTCCTGACCTCCCCACTATGGCGGCGACGTTGACGTACGATCCAAAGGCTGATGCGGCGTTTACGTATCTGTATCTATGTGGTAAACAACCTACCTGCTAAACAATAGAATGATGGCATTGTCCTTGTGAGCATGTTAACATTCTGACTGTAATCGAATCACTGCTGCACCTGAAGCCTCACAGCAGTGTATCTGAAATCATTAATAATCTCATAGTGACTTCAACAGCAATTTGGCACAGCTAGCTGTGCGACTGTTTCAAATAGACATCTGTGTTTGAATAATAGCTTTACACATTTTGAACAACTCCACCTCTTCATCCCTTTCTCTCTCCGTCACTGATATTCAGTTGGTTTACACTCGAATGATCACTCACCTGCAGTATTCTCATTAAAGTTGAGTATTAGATTTAAGAGCCTTATTGGCCTGTCTTCTCTTTCAGACAAAAGATGAAGTAATGCAGTGGTTGGAAATATAGTCAGGGTGGGGCCAGTGTCCAAATCACCTGCAATAACTTGATCCACAGAAGTCTATTGCTTTGAAAGGACAACACTGATCAGAGCAGTGTTGTAAACAAATCTGCTGGTAACTGGTGCCAAAATGTAATACCGGGGTCAAGCAGGGAAATCTCTGGCAGTGTCGTTCCAAACTGGATTAGAATGAATCAATAGCTCCTTTGATAAACACAGTAGCTGTAGTTATTGCAATAGAGGAACTTATTCTGTCACACGGAGACTTGTTTTGTTAGAAAATGACTGTATAACATTTTCACCCTGTAAATTTTATCATTGGACCTTTGATTCTTCTTTGGATCCATTTGTCCTTAAAACTATGAAAACAGCATGAAGTCTGAAATCTCCTCGCCGCTTCAGGATGCGCTATGCTGGACAGGAGGGGAGGGGAAGTCATTTAGGTGTTTTAATGATCCGGGTGTCAGACCAAAAGATCCTATCAGCCGTCTCTCCTCCCGTTATTACTAGCTTAGGTGCTGAACTCCTCACCTTCACTTTCTCCTCCTCACATTGCTTTCCCCATTTTCCTCTGATCTTTATCTCCCTGTCATTCCGCCGCACAGATAGACTGTAGACTTTTGTGACTTTAGAAAGTTGTCAACTGCATTTCTCTGAAACCATGGCTTGTTGTAGGAGTTTAGTACAGCCTCACTGGAGTACCGCAGCTGTTTGGAGAAAAGCCATTAGTTGCTTGCATTTGTTGTTTAAATGCAAATCTGACCACACGATGTGACTTTCAAATGAACTGATTATAATCATTTGGAAAATTATATTCAAGACAAATGGTTAACTGCTCAGCATGCAAAATACATTCATGCTTCTGAAAAAGTAATTTTTAGTGGGTTTCTGCTTCAGCAAACATGCTGCAGCCTGACAGATTTTCACCCCCAGTTCTCTCGGCGGATGCCCAACCAACAACTGTCTCTGGTTCCCGCAACACAGCCTGAACAGTTTTTTGTCTGACAGACAAGAAGTGATCACAAGACTGTGACCAAATTCAAAATATCCCCTCTGGAAATAATTGGAGCCCTATGGCGTCCTCAGTTGCACTGTAATGCATCATGCATTATGCATGCATGACACTTCTGTATACCGTTATTTAAATGACTAGTGCAATGCCCGTTCGTGGTGTACCCGTTCGGAGCGGGCCGATTGCTTGGCTCCCGGTAGCCTCTGGTATATTGCTGCTTGCAGCGTTACAGCACGCGCCCGTTCGGTGCATGTGGCCGTTCGGAGCGGGCTGATTCCTTGGCCACAACGAAGTGTCGTGGGATATCTGGCCAGCAAAGGTGAAACCGCAGAACAGACCTCTATATCACTATTTATTGCACTGAGGGCAGCTTACCTTTTATGTTATGGCCGCAACTCTTGAAGGACGTCAGTATGCTGTATGCTTGTCGAACAGTGTCTGAAACCTCCTCCACCATTCCAACGGAAAGACAGAGTGGAAATCAAGGAAGAGAGAGGTACGACATGCATCAAAGGCCCCAAGGCTGGAATCCAATCCGGGACTTTGCGGTAATGTGGCATGCGCTGTAACCACTCGCCTACCAAGGCACTCTAAATGTAGGTATTTTCAATTAATTTGTGTCTTTCATAATGTTTCTAGAAACTGGAGCCAAACTATTTATGGCTGCAAGCCAAGTAAATCCCTCAGCATCCTCAGCACTAAGACGTGAACTCAACTGTCTCGATGATTCAGTCATTCATCCTGAGCTCTCCACACAAACTTCAATGTCTTTTCCTCCTGTTTCGCCCAGGCTATCAGTATCTCATCTAAGCTTAGCTCAGTGTTTCTGTGTGTAGCCCAACTCTAATTAGGGTAAACTCCAACCCTTTCTAGTCTGTAGCGCTCTAAGTAACCTGCAGCTGTCTGTGCAGTTGGGCTCATAGGAGAAGCTCAAGTCTACACGCACAAAGCCTCAGGTGATGAACGGTGTGCCTCTCCCCAATCTTTTCATCTTGTTTTTCGCCCCACCATCAGTCTATCAGTGCACAGAAATTAATTTCCTCTGCAGGTGTAAACAGAGCAGATAGGGTCCTAACCTCGGTGCACAGTACGCGTGTTCTTTGGATTGTTGGAGTGACACAGGTCACTGACAATTTATGTCATTTGCAAAACTGTGTTCCCAGAAAAGTGCCTCTTGTTATTGCCTGGTGCATTCAGGTGTTCTTTTCCAGAGCTGAATTCTTCTTGACTTTGCATACAGATGAGAGAGACAGAGAGCTGATGTGTGACAAGGCATGAGCCTCAATTGAACCCATGTTGGGGTGTATGTTTTGCATCTGAGTCACCAGACCAACCAGGACACTAAAACATAATTAATAAATGTAATTAACAGGTGCCTTCCATTCCCATGACAGCAGAGATGCAATAGGAAATACATCAAAACAAATTAAAAGCAATCCCCTAGACTGTCTTTTCCTTGGATAAGTAGGTAATGTTTCTCTCCTGTTTGTTTGTTTGTTTGTAAGTAAGCAGAATATCTCAGAATGCTTCATAGTTCATTCTTGACCTTGGATACAGCAAAACAATCCCATCTCAAGGTCCACCTGCTTGTTCCTGAGCTTCTGGCCGTAGTGCACACTCCTTCATCAACAGATTGAATTGCTCAATTGTCGTCGAACTGTGAATGTTTAAACTGTCCATGATTCTGAGCACTTTTAGGACTCCTCGTCCGTGTTGTCAGTCTTTATCAACAGAATGGAAGACTATATATTATGGTTGAAATCTGTGGAACAAGACAGCAAGTGGGTCTTGAGTTGGGATTTGGTGACTAGTTTTGGTGACAGGTTTGCATCCAGGTGCTAATCAAGAAATTGTGTAAAGGATTTACATTACAATAGGGCTTATAGTTACTGTATATCCCATAATTGTATGTTATTATGGACATTTCCATTCAGATGCAGCTCCACAAGACAAAGAGTCTACCAGCCCGTTTGTACGAAAGACGTATAAATGCCACGATAATGCGCAAGGCGTTTAGCGTGCAATAAGTAATGACTGCAATGTAAACGCATCAGCGTATAAATGCTACGGTAAGAGTTGGTGACGTAGTATGAAAAGCGAGAAACAAACAAACACTGGACTTATAATCAGGAGACCCGTGTTCGAGACCATTGTTGACTGGTGTTTCGATTTGTAAGTTACGTTAGAGATGTTTGTAACGTGTTTTCTGTAGTTGGGTTACGTTGTTTCCGTATGTATTTTACTTAGTTAACGTACTTATTTTAAGTCCAACCATGACGTCTTCCCTTACCCTAACTAAGTGCTTTTCTTGCCTTTTCTTAAATAAACCTAACTGTGGACATTTGCATAGTGTACAGATGACACACGGAATGTCTGTGTAATATTGTGCTTTTTATACGCCTTCCTGTGAGACCGGGTTGAGTCTACAGCTATCCTAGCGGCTCTGTGAGGCCGTCCTTAGGTACAGCGATGCTGTGAGCTAAACGCTGATGTCGAGGAAAAACTGTCTTGGCCATTTTCAAAGGGGTCTCTTGACCTCTGACCTCAAGATATGTGAATGAAAATGGGTTCTATGGGTACCCACGAGTCTCCCCTTTACAGACATGCCCACTTTATGATAATCACATGCAGTTTGGGGCAAGTCATAGTCAAGTCAGCACACTGACACACTGACAGCTGTTGTTGCCTGTTGGGCTGCAGTTTGCCATCTTATGATTTGAGCATATTTTTGTATGCTAAATGCAGTACCTGTGAGGGTTTCTGGACAATATGTGTCATTGTTTTGTGTTGTTAATTGATTACCTTAATTTCAATAATAGATAAAACTACTTTGACAATAGAAAAAATAGTTGTGCAAAAAATAGTTGTGGTTTCAGTCAAGCTGAAATCTTTTTTTCACTTCTCCATATTATTTGTGTTACACAATAATGTGCTTCTGGTGGCCTGTCCTGCCGGCAGAATTCGTGATTGAACTGTGGAAGTGAAACCAAAGCTCTCGCCGCTGTGATATATTTACACATCATTTGCATGCTGTATTCAAACACAGGCACATGAGAGAAACACACACGCACACACACACACACACACGCACACACACACATCCACCTCATCCTGTACATGAATGACACAGCGAATGACTGGATCTTGCATAAATCCAGAGCTTGTCATTTTCTGTCTTGCTGTGACATAAAGGAGCTGACTCACTCTGACCTCTGCATCGGGGGTCACGCTGGGTCCCGTCGTGTCACCGCTATGTCACACAGATGCATGGAATCTCAGCTATGTTGCCTGACACAATCGCTACAGACCTTACATCACACATTCACATGTTGTTCCCACCGGCCCATTCATGCAGAAGAAAGAAAGGGGACGGGGGGCCTTTCCAGTCAGGGGTCTTTTACCCCATCTCACTCTCTCTCTCTCTCTCTCTCTCGCTCTTGTTCTTGTTCTTGTTCGCCTCCTCTTATCCGCTTTCTACTTTTTCTCTCAGGCTTTATCTTTACCCTTTCTCCTCCACCCTCCTCCACTTGTAATCTCTCTCTCAAAACCCCCTTTTTCTACTCTTTCTCTGTTATTCTTGACCCCTGGTCTTTTGGGGGCCTGTATAAAATGTTTATGTGAAGGGCTGTTTGTCTGTGGCACATACACACACATACACACATACACACACACACACACACACCTCCTTTGCACCCCTATAGATCAGCTGTATTGTCCCGCTATGCTGCCTGACCACGTGGCCTCAATGCACAGAAGGGACCCTCTGTTGCGGTGCCACTGTGCAGGGGCCCATGATGTCACAGGGAAATCACCTTCATCTCTCAAACACACACACACTAACACACACACACACACACACACACACACAGTGCACAGTGCGCAGCCCCTCCCCCCGCTCTCTTTTCTTCTCATCGCCGTGGTGAATGGAATTGCATGGCTGTGCAGTTCAATCACTGTCAAGTGCAAAGAAAAGGGGTCTCTTGTGCAAAATTTCATGATTCACAATTGATTAAATAGGGGTGTCATTTCATGGCTGAACAGGGAGGTGTGCGGCGAGGAGAGGAGGGGGGGTGTCGTGAGGCTTTTTCATGCCCTTGTGAGATATGGCTCAGAAATCGCCTGATGGGCCCCATTCAAAGCTGGAGATGTAAAGTTCTGGGGTTTATTCACAGGGGAAAATAAGAGGCCGGTATACGAGAGAGGGGGGGGGGGTAAAGGGACACAGTAGGAGGATTGCCAGTATCTTCTCATGGCTTGTTAAAGGGCTTTCATGCCCTTGAGATATGGACCTAATATACTGTATGTAAGCCGCATGATTTAGATTCCTGTTGTCATGTGGAAACTCCCAGGGTTCACCCAGTGGGGAGGCAGCAGAGGAGGGCAGAGGACAGGATGTGGTTACGAGAATAGAAGACGAGGAAAGAGGATGGTTTTGAAGGAGTGAGTGGGTGCATGTCATTTCATTGTGCTCCACAAAAGGACGTTGACTACAGTAGTAATGAGGTTAGAGAGATATATTTCAGCACTGTATTGTGGGAACTGTATTGAGTTGCAAACCTCAGCCTGCAACAAGTGAGGTTTCTGCATTGAAATCCGTGTATATTCAAGAACTGTGTCCGACCCTGATCGGAGGCAGAGTTGCAAAAGATTCAGGTGACCTGCACTCACCTGTTAAGACTACAGTGTCTAACCTTGTTAGACACAAGGTTAACCCACTTTATCCCACAAGGGTTCAAAAAAAGAAGACAATCTAATGCATAGCTACATTTAGGAGACTATTTTATTATATAGTGCTCCAGGGACGACGTATTTTTGTAGGCCAGGCAGGAAGTTAGCATCGCCCTGGTTCCCTCGACAAAAAGACAATGGGATTTTTCCATTGGGTTTTGGATTATTTTAGAAAAATAAGCTCTGAGGCAAAGGCACGTTTATGATATCTGTACGTTTTGGTCAGCAAGATAATCTTCACAAATGAACACCACTTTTATGATTTTTGAAGTGTGAATGCAATCGTCAGAAGTAAAAAGCTAACGTTAGGCTATAAACTAACACCATGGTCGCATGAGCTCGAGTATACACGACGAGGCTGTTTAGTAGTCTCATTGAGCCACTTGTTAGCAACCGCATTTTTTAAGACCCATTAAGGCTTCAATATTCAAGAGTGGAGTATTTATTGATGTGTTTTATGTCATAAAACAAACCTTTAAAATCTCTTAAGCTTGTGTTAACCACAGACCATATTTCAAGCCTGTAAGTAAAAACCCATTGACTTCCAGACGAGGGAACCGAAAGTGCTAAAATGCTAACTCAATTCTGGGTTTCAGGGCTCCTTCCTCTGTTGTCAATTTACCTAAATCTTTCACAAATGTTGTGATGTAGAACTTACCAAATATGCACTTCCCACAGGTCAAAAATAAACATTAGAACTTTTTAAAAAACTTTTTTTTTAACAGTGTTTGAGACAAATGTGTTTAATGTTCTATGTAATATCATTATATGACATCTATGAAACAAATCTTTCTTTAATGATTAGACAAAGATTTCAGGGTTACTACATTTCATTGTAAAATAAAATAGAGTGTACTGGAGGAGGAGGAGTTGTGAGCAGAATTAATTATCATGTTAGCATCAATAACTGCCAGTCTATAGAGAGGAGAAGTCCCATGGGACCTTATTTCTGAAAAAAATATGTACGGTAGTCAACGGTGAGAGACAAATATTCTTTTGATCCCGTTGGAATTGCGCCATGAATCACACATAATACATGCTAGTTTTGCAAGTCAAGAAAGTTGTAGGTTTGTCGTAGCATCATTTTTAGTTTCGTGTGAAACTGCTCAGTGAACTAAATCTCTCGTCTTGCACAATATGCGTCATCAACACTAGCTATATATATATATGCATTTTGTATCTGCAAAAATAGCCCTCGCCTTTGCGCTGCCTTTACTGCCTGTAATTAGCTATTTCAGAACAAAACACAATAATGAACACAGCTTTTAAACACAAAATAGACACATTTCTATTTCACCAGTACATGCCGGCCATGTCAAACAAACATGTCACGATGTTGGCATAGAAAGTGAAATTCCTGAAAATAGAATTCATGTTATTTTAAATGTTTATGTGACGGATTAGCGAGTAGCGTTAACATGCGTGTGAATGCCCTCTTGTTTTTTTAACATGGCGGACACATGTATTGAATAGAGAAAAGCTTGGTGAGCAAATTGTACTACAGTCTCTACTGTACATAAACACTGAGGCACTCACCCTCAGACTCAATACCCTCCCTGGGTTCTGGCTTCTGCTGCCTCCACAGCACAGAAATCACTTCACACACACGCACGCACGCACGCACACACACACACACACACACACTCGCAGACGGCCCCAGGATAAATGTGACTTGCACTAAACCAGTCTCACAAGGTACTAGTGTGTGTGTGAGTATGCAGACTTGTGTGTGTACAGTATGGTGTGTGTGTGTTAGAGGACAAGTGAGTCTGGAAATGCAGGTGTGTGTGTGTGCGTGTGTGTGTGTGTGTGTCTAGTAATCCATCTATGTAAGCTGTTGGGATGCCGAGTAAAGATTTTTAAGGGGAGAAGGCGAACCAAACCTCGTGAGACTCAGGCAGCCCGGCTTCACTTTTGCCACATGCTTTGGGGATTTTAGCTCTAACATTGTTCTCAATGTGCATTTCCTTGTTGTTGGTACACACTCAGAATAAATCTCTGAGGTTGTCTGAGTTCGCCTCTCAACTCTGTTTCTTCTTAATCCAATATAGGGGGGGAAGTTCCAGAAGATATCAACATATTTACGGTATTTCCTTCTTTTTCCCGCTGTAGCGTTCACTTCAGTTCACTTCCACAACAGTGAGCAGATTCTAGATCAAATTATGGCCCATTAAGTGACTCATTTATATTTCAAACATTTATCTGATGCTCTCATGCGGAGTGACTTGTACTGAGTGCAATAGACGAATACGCTTGAATTCCTAGATTTCCGATGCTCAAAACTAGAGTAAGAAATTTAATGGTCAAGAGTGTGAACGTAGAATACTAATGTGGGTTTGTGAAGTACTGGTGGCTAGGAAGAACAAAAACTTTTTTGCAATGTTACTGATAACAATAACGGTGGCTCTGTTCTAGGGCTGTCGATCGATTACAATATTTAATTGCGATTAATCGCACATTTTTTATCTTTTCAAAATATAACTTAAAGGGAGATGTGTCAATTATTTAATACTCGTATCAACATGGGAGTGGGCAAATATACTTGCTTTATGCAAATGTATATATATATTTATTATTGGAAATCAATTAACAACACAAAACAATGAGAATATTGTCCAGAAACCCTCACAGGCACTTAGCATAAAAAAAATATGCTCAAATCATAACATGGCAAACTGCAGCCCAACAGGCAACAACAGCTGTCAGTGTGTCAGTGTGCTGACTTGACTATGACTTGCCCCAAACTGCATGTGATTATCATAAAGTGGGCATGTCTGTACAGAGGAGACTCGTGGGTACCCATAGAACCCATTTTCATTCACATATCTTGAGGTCAGAGGTCAAGGGACCCCTTTGAAAATGGCCATGGCAGTTTTTCCAGTTTGGAGCGTTACTTAGCCTCCTTTGCGACAAGCCATCCTAGTATGACATGGCACCAATGTATTCCTTAGGTTTCCTAGTTTAATATGATACCAGTACTTTCACTCTAGCTTTAAAACTGAGCCAGCTACCACCTCCGAAAGACAGAATAGCAACTGGGATTTGTAAGAGGTTAATGAAAAATCGATACAGCCTTTTGGAGAATTGATACAGTAGTATGGAACTAAAGTCTGTTGATTTTTGACCCACCCATCCATCCTGACCTCCTCCCTATGCGTTTGTCACCCTTTATACTTCCTGGTTCACGATTACGTGGACATACCAAGTGATTTTGTGATATATATATACGAATTACATTACTTTCGTAGGCATGACTACGATCGGTGTATGAGAACAGCCTGGTGGGGTTCTTATATGAGTAGGCTCTCAGAGAACATTAATGTTTTTAGTGGGCTGAGTATCTTTACTCAAGCAGAGCTCTGGGGAATAACTGTTATGAAAGATCACAAAAGTATTGCAGTGGCATGCAGACACATTGTGCGGGAAGCAGAAGTATTTTTTAATTCCGCTGTGGTCTTGAACTCCTCTGAGAATCCCCCACAGTTAATACATTTCTTCATAATGTGTCCTTGTGGGGAGCTTTTCATCCAAGCTTTGCTGTGTTTAACAAGGTTACTTGTTTGAGGAAGAGGAACTCCATCTATCTTCCACAGACACTGTGGTTATGGGTCAGAGGTCTGGTTTTTTTGTCTCCTTGCCCAGTTGAAATCCTTGCACGCAAATATAGTCAGCAAAGCCGTATAATTACAATACAAGAATATCTGAAGGAAGTGAAAAATTCAACATCAGCTTGTGATGTCACCTCTGCCCTCTGGAATACCCATGAGTCTCAACCCCAGGATCATTGTCTCTGGAAGACTTTGATCTTTGTTCAGTGGTTTCAACAGTAAGTAGCCGATCGCAATCATTTGTCTGTTTAAGAAGATTCCCAGAAGAGAGGCATTTTTTTCATATTTTTGCTTCCTTTTTCAGATAACACATCCTTTCTCCAAATTTCATTTCCCCTAACGTAAAGCCGCTAAGTAGTTTTCAGAGGTTCTCGCTGTGTGTCTTCCACCAGGTATTTGTAGCACATTTGCACACACACTCACACAAAGACACACTCCCTTTTCACCACTTTCGCTCCGGGGCTTGTCGCAGGGCACACAACAAGAGGCTTCTGTGCATACCAAACCCAGACTGTTCATCCAGAGCTGCCGCTAATCGTGCATTTGCGCACACACACACGTACGCACTTACATTACATGTGACCAGCATTCCTCCAGTTTTAGCCGGTGGGGGAGAAGGGGATTGAAGGGATTGACCGAGGAGAGGGAGAAAAAGAAAGAGAGAGAGAGGTAGCGGCATCTCAGGAAATATAGAAGATGGAGTACAATGAAAACCCTAGAAAGTGAACCCAAGGGCAACATCTCTTATGAAATCAAAAAATATCTCGGTCTGTATTTCTATACCCTGTTTCCAACTTGATTGTTCTTCTATTGTCAGGTATAGTTTAGTGCGGTGGCCCTGAAGGCTCAACGCACTGCGAATTAAGAAAATACCTGCAAATAGACACAACACAATCAAATGGAGAAACATCTTCGCCAACCTGTCGAAACAAAAATCGCTGCAAGAAGAGATTTCTGTTAAGACTTGCATTTTTCGGCAATTGGATGGCACTTCTGTTCTGGAAACTGCTCAGAAATCCTGTTATTGTCAATCTACCTAGGAAAGCCATACCACCTCTGAATACTCTAGGTCTCTAGTTTGTGGCTGTAAAGTTTCATGAGGCTGTGATTATCCTAGAGGTCACCACAGGTCATGTTATACAGTGAGGTCAAATTTCAAAAAATGGTCTCACTACAAGGGACATCATCACACATGAATACAGTTGGGCTCATTTGGATTAACAAGAGTCTCAGCTTTACAGTGATAGCCAATGTATGCAATCCAAGACTGTTTAGGTACCCCAGTAGGCAGAAATATTCAAACACACCATTTTTAGTATAGGAGAAAATAACACATTTGTACTGCATTCAAAAAACTGCATGTGATTATCATAAAGTGGGCATGTCTGTAAAGGGGAGACTCGTGGGTACCCATAGAACCCATTTACAGTTACATATCTTAAGGTCAGAGGTCAAGGTACACCTGTGAAAATTGCCTTGTCAGTTTTTCCTCTCCAAACTTTGGAGTGTTGTTTAGCTAGTATGACCTGGTTGGTACCAATGGATTCCTTAGGTTTTTTCTAGTTTCATATGTTATCAGTACCTTCACTCTAGAACTGGGTTTCAGGGGTTAAGGTTTATTTTAACATTGTGATCACATGATTCAGATATTATTGCAGATATTTGCTGTACAGTTAACCTAGCGTTAGCCTTTTGCTTATTGTTATAATATCTAAATCATGTGATCACAATGACGGATAGCCGACTTCAATGACTTCATAAGCCACAAACCATGGCGGCAACAAGCATGTCCCAGCCGTGTGCATCACTTTTTAGTGTCCTCTGGAAACAGTTTCCATTGTGATGTGAGCTTCTTGCAGCACTTTTTCTAAATACTAAGCATGTGTTGTCAAATTGGTGACGATGTTTCTTCATTTGCTTGTGTTGTGTTGTTTGCATGTGTTTTCTTAAAGTGATATAATTTTCTGAACTTACCAGACTGTTCTAGCTGTTCTTTTATTTGCCTTTACCCGCTCAGTCATTATATCCACATTACTGATGATTATTTATCAAAAATCTCATTGTGTAGATATTTTCTAACAGCACCAATGGTCAACCATACAATATTGTCGCAATATCAATATTGAGGTATTTGGTCAAAAACATCATGATATTTGAATTTCTCCATGTCGCCCAGCCTCATTGAAGCTCAGTCTACTTTGTCATACTTTGTATGTGTTTGATACCCAAACTGTGAATCTGAGAAAGCAGAAAAGAGCAGCTGCTCTCGCCCCCAAACTCTGCCGCTGATGAGCTACCATAAGTAAGACTTCTAAGAAGTCACTAAGCATTTAGGTCGTCCCTGCTCTACCCTGGCTCATTTCTCCGTGAGGTGTCTTGAGGTGCTAGAGCAGCTGTGAACTAAGTCTGTCAGTGTATCAATCTCCCGTGTCATGCCAGACGCCACATCTTGCTCAGAGTATCGCAGGGACCCGGTCCAGGTAATTAATCTGAGCTCGTTAGCCACATGGCGTGCAGGTCGGAGCAGAAGCTGGCCCGCGCGCCGCAGAGGTGACTCAGCACTCACCTACTGTGCTCACACAGGAAGTACTGTATTTCTTAATAAACTTACATGGCGGTTGTCTGCATGGCGGTCCGTCCGTCCGTACGCCAGCTTGTGTTGACAGAGTACGCGCCGCTGGCACACGCGGTAGCTTATCTCCGCTCGGCTCCTGTAGGAGTGATGTCTTTTAAAGGAGGCGGGCGGGGTGAAACTGATATGTGCTGCTACCTTGCTCTCCCCTCACATCTACCATGGGACTGCACCAGTAAATGATGGCATTAGGGAGGAGGGGAGGGGGGGGGTGGAGCAGATGAACTGCTTTCCTTCCGAGAGCGAGGGATGATTCGTAGGCCAGGGGAGGAGGAGGAGGAGGAGGAGGAGGAGAGGGGTGAAGCTGGACAGGTGCTGAGAGAGAGATATGTGCTTTTTTCTCTCTCTCTGCTGCACAGGAGATTGGGGGGGAGAAAGGGAGAGAGGGAAAGAGAGAAAAAAGACAGGTGAAATATTTCCCCCTGTGGCAGAGGAAATAGGGGGAAAAGTGGAAAGGGCCAGCTCTGTATTGAGAAATGGACTAAACCATTCCCGGAGGGGGTGCTGAGAGTCCCAGCCCCAAAGGCCTCTCTCTAAATGTACCTACCAGTGATGGATGATATCAGCGTTTACCCCCTCTGCTTTTTCCTCACTCCTCAGCAGAGCTCAGGGAGGGCTGTTTGTGTGTGTGTGTGTGTGTGTGTGTGTGTGTGTGTGTGTGTGTGTATGTGTGTGTGTGTGTGTGTGTGAGTGTGTGTGTGTCTGCACAACCAGCACACTGCATGCCAGGCAATCCTGGCATTGGCCTCCTCGACACTCCCAGGGAGCACAAAACATCTCCCCTGTAACAATCGATAGCTACCCCCAGCTCCCAGCCCAGTCCAACTCAGCTCCCATCCTCAATAGCCGCACACTACTATTAATTCTGCTTCCTGCTTAGAGCCCGGTCCCCGAGATTAAAGAGCAACACAGCTACTGGAGTCCTTTGCTCACAGTAGGAGGGGTAGAAGGAGGGAGGAGGGAGCACAGTGTGAAGATTGTTTATCCAGAGGAATCTCCTCAGTTGCCAGTTTACAAATACTACTCATTTCCACTTCAGGGCCACATGGGGCTAACCTCGACTCTTATCCGTGTCAATTAATTTGCAACAAATCAACATCTTTGTGATGCTTTTTACTTTTTTTCTCCTCCCCCCGAAAGAAAACAATTACAGCCAGCTGGGATGCATTCAAAGAAGTAGTTTGAAACACAGCAATCTCTTGTAAAATTATAAGTTTAAGGGCGGGTCCATTAGTTCTGAGTTTTTGATATCACTCTGTAGCTTCACAGTGGTGTTCCTTATGCATTCAAATCCGAACATTCCACGTTTGGTCCAAGAATGTATGTTTTAGCGTCAAAATGCTATTTTCCCATGCCCTTCTAAAAACTTTTACCTAACGCCAAGATTCTTAACTGTGGAACTCGGGGATATTGCAGTTATCTAAAGACATAGTTATTTGCTCAAACTGATGTCTATGTCCAGCAGGGCCAATGACCAGCATCTCAGTTTTATCTGAATTTAGGAGCAAGAAATTACTTGACATCCAGTTTTTCACCGCAGACAGGCAGGCCTCTAATTTAATAATTTGGGATCGATCCTCCGCCTTTATAGGCATATACAACTGTGTGTCATCAGCGTAACAGTGGAAATTAATTCCATGACTACGTATAATTTGGCAAAGAGGTGCGATGTATAGGGAGAACAGCAGAGGGCCAAGAACAGAGCCCTGAGGTCCGCCATATTTCACCTCGGAGAATATTGATGTTGTATTATTAAAAGAGACACACTGCGTTCTTTCAAATAGATAAGATTGTAATCATGCAAGAGCAAGACGCCAAATTTGTGCTCCAATCGGTCAAGGAGTATACGATGATCAATAGTGTCAAAAGCTGCACTTAGATCCAGTAGAAAAATTACAGAGTCGGAATCTGAATCCATGTTTAGGAGCAGATCATTTACGACTTTAGCAAGCGCAGTTTCGGTGGAGTTTCAGATCCTGAAAGCAGGCTGAAAGGGTTCGAAAAGGTCACTTAATAATATATGGACTGAAAGTTGTTGAGACGCCACTCGTTCTAGTACTTTAGAAAAGAATGGAAGGTTAGAGACGGCTCAATAGTTATTTAGAGACCCTTGGTCAAGGTGTGCTTTTTTAAGTAGAGGTTTAACTACGTCTGTCTTGAAGCTAGTGGGAACAATACCAGTCGTAAGAGACAAGTTGACAAAATTCAACATTGTAGGTCCCAGCAATAGCCAGAGATCTTTAAAAAGTTTAGCTGGTAAGGGGTCGAGGAGGCAGGTGGTAGGTTTAGAAGCTGAAACCAGCTTAGACAAAATTTCAAGAGAGACCATCTCAAAATGTGTAAGGACAGAGACTAACTGGGATTCGACACACGGAAATTGCAGTGCAGAATTTACAGATGTACTGTAGCTGGGAACGAGGAAGTAATAGTTGAGTAATTGTTGATGACTCATTTATAAAGCAAAAATACCAAACATTTGCTGCCTGCAGTCGGCATCTGATTGTGACTGATTGGGCTGTTTGTATACTTGCAAAAATTCATAAGGTTTTCTTTTTTCTCAGCGTTGCAATGTGCTGCTGGCGATTAATTACTGTCCATATGATGTGATCAATCAATCAATGTCACCTGCTGGGCTGAATCAGACGTATCCCGTCTCGTTATCAGTTTAGTTCTAAAACAATCGTCTCACTTATTCAATACGTGACCTTTGGTGCGTGATGTAGCGCCAATGCTTGCTTGTTTTCCCTAAAACTTAAAATAATAGTTTTACATTTTAGGAAATATGCTTATTTGTTTTCATGCCAAGAGTTGGATGAGAAGATGAATACCACTCTCATGTCTGTATCATAAATATAAAGCTATAGTTAGCAAAGCTTAGCATAGCTTGAGTAGGAGCAGTAACATCCTGAAGTCTCTCAGCTGGCTGCCAACAAGAAACAGTTGTCATTTTTACGCTTCGTAATTGAACATCGGAGATTTGTTCCATCAAGATGGGTTGAGGGACATTCGGGCGCTGTTGTTTTTAACATTTGCTCACTTGGGCGTTTTTCCAATTTAACTGCATCCCTCATCTTGTCCTGTCTCTCGCAGTGGGACTCAAAGCGAGAGCATCCATTTCTCTAGGGCAAACACATGCTGCCTCTACTTTACTTGCTCTCTCCCTCCCTTAAGCACACACACAAGTGAACACTTAAAAAAAAAATAAAAGCCACAAAAAGCATTCACTGTACACACATAATCATGAATGCACACAGGCTCATTTTTACCTCCGCAAACATCCAGTGACTTGCACTGCATGGATTAGCCCCCCTAAAGCATTCCCTTTGAAACTCGGCAAGTAGGGATTTCTTTTTAGGTGATCACTGGCCTAAGCAGCTGTTACACGCAGGATTAGCAGGTTCTGCCATTCAGACAACATGGTCTGTTTAAACTGGCGGGGTGAAGAAAGTAGAGGAAGACAAGGAGCGGAGGAGGAGGAGGAGGAGGAGGAGGAGGGAGAGGTTATGACAGGCAGGAGCAGAGACGAAGTTGAGAATAAAATGAAGAGAGAGAAAAGGAGGTGTGGGAGACGTGAAATGGGGAACAGATGATGAGGGAAGGGGAGATGCGGAGCAGAAGAGATGAGAGGTGAAAGGAGCAGAGCAGAATCGGGATGTGTGAAGAGAAGTGTGAAGGGAAGGAGAGGGGGAAAAGGCGAGAGATGCATGGAGAGGAATGAGTGTAGAAGAAGGAGGAGAGGAGAGGAAAGGTATCCGGTGTTGTGTGAATCGGACCTCTGCCAAGGAAGCGGCTTAAAAGGAGCTGACAATGACAATATTGTTTGGTGTCCTCCTCTGTTTTTTCATCCTGTTTTTTGTGCCTTGTTTCACTTCTATAATATCATCCCCCTTCTGTCTCTCTGAGTGTGCAAGTGTGTCATCCAGCCACCTTTGTAATTGTGCTGGTACAAGGTGTTTGCAGAGAGGGGAGGTTGATGGGCTGATAACAGGCCTGGCTTTAGGGGTGGAAAGATATTTCCATGCTGCCGCGTCTGGCTCACAATAGCGTCTCACTTGCCTCCCGTGTGTCTCTTCACCTCTCCTGCTTCCATTCTGTCTCACGTACAGAAAGGGGTCTAACAAAATATTGATACACATGAATATCGAGATATTATGATTTGCGATACTGTAATGATTCTCCAAAACGCTGTATACATTTTTAATTAACACCTTAAAATCTGACGGCTCGCCGCTAGTCTTTATTCCAGAAGTTGTAGCAGGCTCCATTTCTGGCATCATACGAAACTAGAAAAACCTAAGGAATCCATTGGTACCAACCATGTCATACTCACAGTGAGGTGAAATAACGCCCCAAAGTTACGCTAAATCTTGGTAGCCATAGAACCCATTTTCATTCACTTATCTTGAGGTCAGAGGTCAAGAGACCCTTTGAAAATGGCCATGCCAGTTTTTCCTCGCCAAAAGTTTGGAGTGTTATTTAGCCTCTTTCGCGACAAGTTAGTATGACATGCTCATCCAATGAGTCCAATTGTATTCATGTGTGACGATGTTAGTCCCCATAGTAGCCATTTCACATCAGGACTTTCTTTTAAAGATTTTGTACGTATGGTGGTGTGTCTTTATACTATGACAGTTTTACTTAAGATGGATTTGAAAAGAATTGCAATATATTGCCTTGCTTACAGTATCGCAATATATTGTCTTGTATCATGATACGTATCATATCACCAGATTCTTGCCAATACACAGCCCTACCTCACATTGCATCCAGCTCTCCCTCCCACTTTCCCTTCCTCTTCTCTGTGTCCTGTAAATGGAGGAACACGTCAGGGATCCCTGTTGTTATGAGCTCTATCTTTCCTCGGCTGCTGTTTGTCGTTCCCTTCGCTTCCCCCCCCCCCCGTCCGCCTCTTCTCTTGTGTGTCTAGCAAGGTGTGCAACAGCAGCGCGGCAGCCAGGCAGCTTTCTTAGTTTTCCGTTTGATGCATCGCGGCACATTTCACTGGAACACGCCAGCGCTTCCTGGGAGCAGAACTCGTGTCAGCGCTCCGTCGCCTTGCACTCCCCACTTTCACTCATTACCCTTTTTCCCCTCTTTCTGCTCTCCGCTGTGCCCCTCCTTCGCTTTCAGCCTATTCTGCTGGAAAGATAGGGAAATTGTACATTCAGACGTTCACACACACACACACACACACACACACACACACTATCTCACATATGCAGACGCACGGCGCTGCAGCCTTTCCAGTCGCGCACTGCACCGCTACGATTTCTTCACATTCTCATGTGGCCCCGCTGAAAAAGGAATTGTACACATGCATGCACACACGCGCATAAACACCCACACAGTCATATTCTGGCCCGTTATCCCTTCTTGGTAATCTGTTTACGGAGTGCTGGGCCCATTTGGGGGAGAATTTAATTGAAACCGGGGCTAATCTGATGATGGCACGGAGCGGCGGAGCCCTCGGCCCTGCTTCACCTCCAGTTAGGTTGCACCTTGTCGTCCTCGCGCTCAGTACCTTGCTACTTCATTTCATGCCTCACGCTTCAATGCAGCGCTGCCCACTCATACATGCCACATTGATTGTTAATCCGACATTTGATATGCGCCGCGCTCACTCAATTCTGATCTTGTTTTTCTTGTTTGTGTCCTCCCTCCCCCTCTTTTCTCGCTCCCCACCACTTGTCTTCCTCCCCCTGCTCCCTTTCTCTGCATCCAGGATGGATATTACTCCCACCGACCGAAGGAGAAAAGTAAAGTGGACAGCAACAACGAGAACTCTGTGCCCAAAGACTTTGAGAACATAGACAATAGTAACTTTGGTGCACGCTCACAGCCGCACCGGCAGTCTGTAGGGGCCACCAGCAGCAAGCAGCAGCGGGAGCATCTGCAGGAGAAGGCCCACGCCCAGCAGCAGACCTGGCGGGACAACTCCCCGAGTCTGAGCCGCGGCTCAAACGAAGTGCTGCCATTAGGCCACCAGCCGCCGGCGGTCGGCATCAACACCTCCTACACAGGCGGTCAGGGCGTCGCGGAAGTGTCGCGGCAACACATCCCTGCCTTGCAGGCCCAGCAGGCCCAGTCACAGCACAGACATCAGCACCCGCACAGGAGGCAGGCGACTGTAGCGCCTTTGGAGGTGACCTACGACGAGCCGCCCAAGTGCGAGATCAGCGGCAAGGAAGCCATTTCGGCTCTATCCAGAGCCAAGGGCAAGGAGTGCCGGCAACAGATCGCTGAGGTGTACTGCAGACACAAGGAAGGGCAGTTAATGCCTGAGAAGGTCACTCGCTACTGCCCCCTCGAGGGTGAGTCCATCATTGTAATTAATTAATTTGATTGATTATGTGATTTCAGTCAATACAACTGGTTATGTCTGTGCAGGTTAGTGCGGTCACTTTGTATTCTGAACAAAAATGGTCTCACTGATTGGGTCGATATCTATCAAGCTTCCCATCACGGGGACACCTGAGTTCTGAACGGTTGTAGAGCTGCAAGAATTATAATTGCCAACTATTTTGATAATCGATGAATCGGTTTGAGGATTTTTTTAAGAAAAAAAATTCACAATTCTCTGATTCCAGCTTCTAAAATGTGAATATTTACTGGTTTCTTTACTCCTCTATGACAGTAAACTGAATATCTTTGAGTTGTGGACAAAACAAGACATTTGAGGACGTCATGTTGGGCTTTGATGGACATTTTTCACCATTTTCTGACATTTTATAGACCAAACAACTAATCGAGAAATCAAGAAAATAATCGACAGATTAATGGACAATGAAAATAATCGTTAGTTGCAGCACTAGATGGTTGTTATGTGAAAGCATGTTTTTGTACAACATCTGATGCCACTTGAAGTATTTCTTGATAATATTACATTTTCATGACTAAATAATAAGGCTGTCAATCGATTCAAATAGTTAATCGCGATTAATCGCAAATTAATCACACATTTTCTACCCATAGAACCAGTTTTCATTCACATACAGTATCTAGAGGTCAGAGGTCAAGGGACCCCTTTGAAAATGGCCATGACAGTTTGGAATGTTATTTAACCTCCTTCCCGACAAGCTAGTATGACATGGCTATGACTGACTGGTATGACTGGCATCATATGAAACTAGAAAACCTAAAGAATTCATTGGTACCAACCATGTCATACTAGCTTGTCGTGAAGGAGGCTACAAAAAGTTGCTCTAAAGTTGGTGAGGATAAACTGCTATGGCCATTTTCAAAGGGGTCCCTTGACCTCTGACCTCAAGATATGTGAATGAAAATGGGTTCTATGGGTACCCACGAGTCTCCCCTTTACAGACACCCACTTTATGATAATCGCATGCAGTGTGGCAAGCTGACACACTGACAGAAGTTGTTGCCTGTTGGGCTTGAGTTTGCCATGTTATGATTTGAGCATATTTTCTATGCTAAATGCAGTACCTGTGAGGGTTTCTGGACAATAGTTGTCTTTGTTTTGTGTTGTTAATTGATTTCCAATAATAAATATATACATACATTTGCATAAAGCAGTATATTTGCCCACTTCTATGTTGATAACAGTATTACATACTTGACAAATCTCCCTTTAAGGTACATTTTGAACAGATAAAAAATGTGTGATTAATTTGCGATTAATCGTAATTAACTATGGACAATCATGTGATTAATCACGATTAAATATTTTAATCGATTGACAGCCCTAGTATGTATGTATGTATGTATGTATGCACTCATATTACTGAGGATAAACAAATCCTCCAAATGCAGCATTTATGTGAAAGCAGTAAAAATAGATGAGACAGGGGAGCCATACTTAATCGCTCCGTGCTACAGCGCTCCTTAAACAATTGTTCATCTCAAGTCACTGTTAAAGAACTTCACAGATAGATTCACAATCAGGAGATCAATAAGCTAATAGAAGTTTTTGCTTGAGTTGATTATTCTAGCCGACTTACTAATGTACAAGATACAACAACAAAAAAAACTCCTGGAAATAATGCTGACAGGTTGTCAATGTCCTTTCCTCCTATAGTTTGACATTTCATTGTTTTCTCATTATTTCCTCCTACTCTCTGCTGTACCAGTAGCAAAAAAAGAAAAGAAATATAATATCCGCAAAGCGAAGTACAAAGAGCGCGGTGTGACCAGTCAGGCTTTAGTACATGGTAAAATATTTCCTGTTCCCATAATTGCAATTCTCGTCAAAGGCAAGAAACGTCTTTTTTTGTCGATACATAATTGGTGAAGTAAATTGTTGGGAGAAAATGGGGATGCTGCTTGTATTCTCTCCAAATTGGTTTCCAATTTTCATTTGTTTTGTCAAGCTGGCCACAGAACACAGGTTCTCCTTTCTTTTCGTCAAACAGACGCACACAAACACAAAGAACTTATGGACATCTGCAGTCTGGTTGTGGATTCTGTAAACATAATTTGTTGCGGCTGCCGCCATCGGTGGGCGGCACGCATCGGCAACCATGTTGAAGTGAACGGCACGTACACACTCGGGAGTGGACTGAATGCAGCGGGGACAGCAGGGGAGGAGGAGAAAGCCATTATGCATCCCGCCTGTTCTAGTCAGATACCTTCCCGCTCGTGTTTTTAGAACTAGAGGAAGCACCGTGACTTAGCAACTTTTTGCACATTCCCCTTCCCAAGAGGAGGAGTATCGTTTGTCTGTGCTTTAGCTCCTGTCATCTCACACAGCGACTCGCCATCCCACTCAAACTGACAGTTTGATCAAAGGAGACAAAGAAATTGAAAAGGGCTTTCCCCTGGTGGCTGGGCTGTAACAACACGACAGCTAAATTAAATCACTTTTCTTTCTTACTCTCCGTCTGCCTTCCTGCCTGCCTGTTATCTCTCTCTCTCTCTTCCCTCCTCTGTTCCCCATCCCAATTCAAGTCCTAACCTTGTTAGCAGAAAATTGTCCAATTTGGTTTGATCGGTATGCTGTCCTTGAGGCCTTGGCTAGATTAGCAATTGTGATAGCTCTGGTATTAGCATCGTTGAATACAGGAGGAACATGTTCAATCTCTTTGCCTCCCATATGCTAACTTGGCTAATAATGATATAAGTGGGCTGCGTTGCTCCAGCAGGAGTACTTGCTGGCAGTGACCTTGTACCTATGTTGCTTTAACTTAATGGCCTTATACTGAAAAGGATTTGTGTATAAATCATACTTCAAGCTGCTATAATCAATGTATTTATAACAAATTTGGGCTGTCAATCGATTGTCCAGAAATCCTCACAGGTTCTGCATTTAGCTTAAAAAAAAGCTCAAATCATAACATGTCAAACTGCAGCCCAACAGGCAGCAACAGCTGTCAGTGTGTCAGTGTGCTGACTTGACTATGACTTGCCCCAAACTGCATGTGATTATCATAAAGTGGGCATGTCTGTAAAGGGGAGACTCGTGGGTATCCATAGAACCCATTTTCATTCACATATCTTGAGGTCAGAGGTCAAAGGACCCCTTTGAAAATGGCCATGACGTGGCGCCCCGGTAGCTCACGTGGTAGAGCAGGAGCACCATGTACCAAGGCTAAGTCCTTACCGCACTGACATGACAGTTTTTCCTTGCCAAAATTTAGCACATGTTAGGAGTTTTATTAAGCCTCCTCGGTGACAATCTAGTATGACATGGTCGGTACCAATACATTCCTTAGGTTTTCGAGTTTCATATGATGCCAGTATCTTCTCTGCAGCCAACTACAATCTAAAAATCGAAGAAGAAATTAGTGCCGTTAAAACCAATTTGCCAGCCCTAATCTCGATATACGATTTCATCATGACACGATTCCATTGAAAGAGGATAAATTGTCAGAGTGAATCACCAGCCCAGTACTAAAAACAGCAGACAGAGTTAGTGACAGCTGGTGAACCTGTCGGAGCATTTAGCAGATAAAGAGACAGATATTTCACTCAGCAGGTTGTCGTTGGCTAACATCTTGTTAGCTGATGGTGTTAGCTGGTGATAGGATGTGTTGCTTGCTAACGTGAGGTAGCTGAGGATGCTTCTTTGGTTGTTACTTGAGCAGCATGATAGCAACATGCTAGTTTGCTTAACATGTTGTTGGTTAGCTCCAAATAAATGCTATTGCTGCCCTGTGTCTGCTGTAAATAGGCAACTGTTGGCCATATCAACTTAAGAGGCGATAGTATGTCAGTGTTGAGCAGAGTGTTGTGTCTGCTCTACCCCCGAGTGGCCCGTCATTACAGGTTTAAATAAAAGGAAACGGAAGTTGTTATTGCATTCATCGAAATCAAAACCCAAGGATATGATTTATATGTCTGCAAACCCGGCTCTGTGGACGATTTGAAGGAGCAGACGCCATCCCCGAGACATTTTCAAATACAATTTGGTACAAGCCCTTTGGGATATAGCTCAGCTCGTGTTCTAACCTCTCATATGAGCAGTTAAGATGGAGGGCGGGTAAGAGCCCGAAGTTACACACAAGATGATGGAGGAAGAGAGTCGGGCGATAGCAGATGAGGGAGAGGTAGTTTAAAAGATTGATGGAGATGGGAAGGATGATGAAGAGTGATGAGTTCACGAGGAGGGCTTCTGTTTTTTTTTTTACTGTCGGAAAAAGGTCTTCAGGTGCAGAGTCGGTTAAAAAAATACTACACATGAAGCTCGTTTGCGGATAAACACACATAGCTCGACAAAACTGACAGTAGAATTTAAGTTCTCTCTCTCTCACACACACACACACACACACACACACACACAGCAGTGCTCATTAGTTCAGCTAGCTAGCATAGCACACACTCTCAGAGTGCTTTGTGAAGTGACTGGCCAATTATCCGTGTGCAAAGCAAACCAGTGAACCTTCTTAGCTGGCCACCAATTACCGTTCAATCTGATACGGCCCACAGCAGATTTCCCCCCTGAGCTGTCACACACACATCCACACACACACACACACACACACATGCAGAGAGGGAGAGAGAGAGAGAGAGAAGCAAGGAATAAGTATGAGTGACTGACAGGAGCCACAGACAATTGGGGCCAAATGGAGCCACGGGAGCGTTTCATTAACCCCAACCTTGTGGTCAACCTTTAAACAAAGCCATGTTGGACACCTGCCTTTTAAATTTGAATGAATGAGATTAGTTAAACGGGAAGGACCAGGCCTACTCAGCCTGTCCCTGTCGACTCCTAAAGAGAAGACGTGTTCGGACACTTGCCCTTAAATTTTGAGTAATTACAGGAGCCTGAGGGGCAGACGGGTTGAGGAGCCGGGAGGGGCATTTTTGAGGTAAATGTAACCTCAGGGGAATGAACAGCCCCCACCTCAGTATCCCTCAGCTTCCTCTACATCTTCAACACAGACAGGCTCTCGGGAGCTGAAGTCACAAATTATAGTCATTAATCTCCTTAAGCCACGTTCTGTGAACAAACATGTCCCATAAACTGCGTGTGCACATGTGCTGTAATTACGGAAGATTTCAAAACAAACAATGTCTGCGATAATGTTGCGGGACTCGATGGTGCAGAACTGCTTCCAGCAAGGATTTCTTCAGGTTTGAAGTGCAAGTGTTTGTTTTTGAGCGGTTAAGAGTGGTACCAAAACCACACAATGGAGCTATGCTAGGTTACCAATGGCTCTCCAGAGATTGTTGGAATTGTTTAATTTGATAGTGGCTTGGCGGGCCACGACCGGGGGCGGTGTTTGCCTGCATGCTTCTTGTTGTCATTTGTGTGAAATCCAAGGCATCTTCTGGGAGTTTTGCCTGAGAGGAATGATGGCACATTGACAAAACTGTGCTCCACCCTGAAAGCCTCAGAGGAATCGCTTATAGGATTCCTGTCTGGATGAGGATAGTAGTTACAGTGTGTGTACTGTCTGGTTGAAATTGTCATAGTTCCAATTCAGTCACATAAGAAAAAGGATGAGTGAGTCATGGGTTTGTGGTTATGTTTTTGTTTTTTTATGTTCCTGAGGGCTGAGGAAGCTGTAGGACGTTTTTGTTCTTATTTATTCATTTATTTATTAATATCTTAATTGTAGCAAGGCTTTCTTTCCTTGTGCATAATCCTAACCAATTTGGACTCCTGAGAACATGCAATATACTGTATTTAAAGGGGACCTATTATGCTTTTGTATTTTTCCCTTTCCTTTAGTGTGTTATATAGTTTTTGTGCATGTAAAAGGTCTGCACTGTTACAAAGTCCAAAGTCCAGGCCAAAGGGAGTTACTCTCCCCCTCTGAACTGCCTGAAACGCCTTGCTTGAAGTCCTGCCTTTTCTTCCGTAACGTGATGATTTCACCTAGTAACACATTTGGATAAAACCTGCCTAGCGACTAGTTTGGCACGCCCTCAAACAAAGCTAGTTAGAGCAGACCTGGAGCGGAGTCAGAAGAGTTTGATTCGGTTGACCAATCATAACAGAGTGGGCCAGCTGACCAATCAGAGAAGACTGGGCTTTTTGGGAGGGAGGAGGAGTTCAAACAGAGCGTTTCAGACAGAGGTTGAAAAGAGGTGCTGCAGCACAGCAGGTATGAGAAAAATAAAGCATTTTTTGAACATTAAATTATGTAAACATGCTCTAGTCTAGTAGAAACCCAAAATACAAGCTCAAAATAAGCATAATTGGGGCGCCTGGGTTAGCTCAGTTGGTAGAGCGGGCGTCCATGTATTAAGGCTTGGTCCTGACCGCGGCAGCCCGGGTTCGAATCCGGCCTGTGGCCCTTTCCGCATCCACTCTCTCTCTCCCCCGTTTCAAGACTCTATCCACTGTCCTGTCATAAAAATGGAAAATGCCCCCCAAAAAAATAACTTTAAAAAAAAAAAAATAAGCATAATTGGTCCTCTTTAAAGGTCCCATATTGTAGAATGTGAGACTTCCATGTCTCTTTTGATTATGGCCTAGGTGCTATATAAATACTGTGAAAGTATCAAAACATCCGTACAGTTGTGATGTCACAACTATACTGTCACCGGTAGAAATGCCGCTAAACTCTGTGTAGTTGACACACCCAATGAGTTCCCGGCTGCAGTGACGCTGTGAAGACGGCAACAGCGCAGATGTAGAAAACTGGAAACAATGACCAATCAAAGCAGACTGAGTTTTTTCTTGAGGGGATCTTAAAGAGACAGGTACTAAAACGGAACATTTCAGACAGAGGGTGAATAATCTCTGTTCAGACAGACGGTATGAGAAAAATAATGTTTTTTTTTTTATATGAAAGCATGTAAACATGTTCTAGTAGAAACCCAAAACACAAGTATAAACCTGAAAATGAACATATGTCTCCTTTAAATGACAGGGGAGAACAAAGGGAAGTTACTCGTGATACATTCAGTGTTTTTCAAGGCATAATGGCTGTATTATAGTCTTTGTACATCTTCAAGAGAGCTATTGATTGGTAGTTATAAAACAGGTACTTCCTTAGTTCAGACTCTGGCACACTTAGAGACAATGTAAAATACCTACTGAATGTTCACTTGTGCCATAGCAGTTAATTATTATGAATATGCTAATCATACCACTCCAACTGCTACTTACCGTGTTGCCTAGCAGCCTTGTTAGCTATTTCCGTTTATTGTTTAATGAAAGAATAACATTTAATTATCATTAATAACTATATTCATTATGCATTTGCTTTCCTTGTCCCTCTGAGATATTTATAGGTGCGACACGATCATAGTGAGTAATAGCGCGGTTTGTGCAGCCTCTCGTAGATTATCAAATAAATAACAGATTGGATTTGGCAATCAAACCCCTGATTATATTACTGATGAAGAATCCATGCAACGTTGTGTGAATTAAATGTAGTTAATACAAGATGTCTAATCACTGGTATCATTGTATAAATGTTGTCTTTGTACCTCACAGGTAAAGCCAATGTTAATGTCCAGTGGGATGAGGACTCTGCTGAGAGCTTTCCATCAAAACCAGTCCGAATAGCGTTTGTCCTCGTGGTCCATGGACGAGCCTCTCGCCAGTTTCAACGCCTCTTCAAAGCCATCTACCACACCTCGCACTACTACTACATACACGTCGATCAGGTGAGTCACAGAGAGCCTGCAGACATGATGTATCTTTAGTGTGAAGCCAGTCAAGGCCTTTTAAATCCATCGTTTTATCGATGGAGGATTGGTTAGAATATTACAATTTTCTTTGTTGCTCAATTACATTAACCCTCTGAGATTCATAATAGACACGTTTTTGTCTTTTTTATTGGGGATAGGGGATTTTTAGGGGGGAGATAGCAGGTCAACAGTGTATGCGACACTGAAGTGGTGTACATCATCTGAAAGCTGGGAACCTGAAGATTAATTTGAGATGCAGCACTTGTTGGGTTGATACCATTTCTTAGACAGATTTGGTGCTAAATTTAACCATTATTTAACCAAAAGAGAATTGATAAAAATGATCAATAATCCCTCCAAAATACCACATTAAAACACCAGGACCTTGAGGAACACCAGAGAAAAAGCCTGTAATCTGTGATTTGGTATTAAAAACTTTTGACATTTGGCGATAAATTGGTGAGCACTTCTTTTCTGGAAACTGCTGCTCACAAACCTCCTTATTGTTAACCTACCTAGGAAAGCCATCCATCCTCTGAATGCTCTATGTCTCTAGTTTGTAGTTGTAAAGTCTCATGAGGCTGTGATTATCCTAGAGGTCACAACAGGTCATTTTATACAGTGAGGTCAAATTTCCAAAAATGGTCTCACTATATGAAATGGCTACTATGGGGACTAACATCATCACAGATACAATACATAGATCCAATTGTGCTCATTGGATCCACAAGAGTCTCAGCTTTACAGTGACACCCAATGTATGCAATTCTATTTCCATTTCCATTTTAGAATAGGCGAAAATAACACATTTATACTGCATGCAAAAAACTGCATGGTTTTTCCCCCAGACTGCATGTGATTATCACTGAAAACAGTAAAGTCGGTTGGGATCGCCCGCGATCCCGCGGGTCTCATGGGGTTTAACTTGTAAAATGAAATCTCTCTGTGTCAGACACAACATTAATCAGTGTGTGATTATTTCCTTTGTTTCAGCGCTCTAACTACCTGCACAGGCAGGTGCACGCCTTGGCTGCCCAGTATCCGAATGTGAGGGTGACACCCTGGCGCATGGCCACCATCTGGGGCGGCGCCAGTCTGTTGACCATGTATCTTCGCAGCATGGCTGACCTGCTGGCCATGAGGGACTGGAGCTGGGATTTCTTCATCAACCTCAGTGCTGCCGACTACCCCATCAGGTAACAAAGATGGATCTCACAGGAAGGGGAGTTCAGTAAAGGGTAGCGGATGCGACCTGAGGGGAAGGCAGTCAAGTAGTTTCTTTAAGAATTGTCCTGTAAGGAAATTAAGTGAGGTGTAGGGTGCAAGCATTTACATTAATATAGGTGACAAAGGCAGCCACCAGGCGTGCACAACAATAGTAGACCGCTCTCAGCCAATATGGAAGAAATTCAATACACGCTGGTCTGGGCTCCTGCGGTTAACTGTGAGCTTTAAATAAAGAGTCACTCCAAACTAAACAGATCGATGAAGTAGAACCTCTGCTTTTCTCAAACGCTATTCGTTCACACCTTCTCTTCCAAGTCCCTGCTTCCTTGCTTGCACTCCATTGAATAGGTTACATGGTGAACTGATTACAATTTAATTGCCCAGGGTCAATACCTATTGACTTTCCGGGCCTGTTGTGTACTGTACAGTCCGAAAGTCATCTCTCCACTCCGAAACATCCCCTTTAAGTGGCTGTAAGAGGTAATTAAAGCCACAAAGTCTACGTGAACTGGACATGAAGTCATGGAAATAGCCGAGTGG
Source organism: Sebastes fasciatus (assembly GCF_043250625.1). NCBI lineage: Eukaryota > Metazoa > Chordata > Actinopteri > Perciformes > Sebastidae > Sebastes > Sebastes fasciatus. The sequence goes on along the minus strand of NC_133797.1, from coordinate 11,182,675 downwards.
AGGAGACATTTTTGTGACTTGTACTTTTTTTTTTAATGCAAGTTTATAGTCCTCCTGGGAGTTCAGGGTCTGCTGGGTTTTTGATGTAGCTCTGCAGCAGCCAATTAAAATCCTCCTATTAAGGAGAGAGTTATCTCCTCTGCGCAGCCAGATGTCCACCAGTTGAGTTTAGACAAGCTGTAATGGCCACTGGGTAAAAAGAAGCTGGATCTGATGTCTCCACAGCTGGAGCTAAGATGCAGGGGCAAATGTGGATTTTGCTCCACATTTGGGGTTTAGTCGCGTTGTGTTGTTTTTCATCATATCAATGAGCGCTGCTGACATGCTGCCTGTGTATGTGCGTCTTTGTTTCTGCACCAGTGTGTGCACGCCTGAGCTTGCATAGTTCAGCGTGTCTCAGCACCTGTCTGTGTATATTTGTGCTTATTTATCCTGTCTGTCTGTCTGTCTGTCTGTCAGTGCATGATTAAAAGCATTTACGAGTGTATGCACCGAGACACTGTTTTCCTCCCATCTTTTGCCTCCTCATTTGCATGAGGGTGATGTTGTTGAGAAAAGGGCTGACAGTGGAGGTTTTAAGCCCCATCTGTTGGGAAACGAAACGATTGATGGAGCGAAAGAGGGAGCCGAGAGGCAGAAATGACAGGGAGTGGCGAGGGAGCGAGAATAAGCAGTTGGGGGGAACAAGAGGGAACTGCACGTTTTGGATCCATGCAATATGGAAATATGTAAATGGCAATCTTGTATCTTTGCTTAGCAAGTGCATTTGTAACCACAGCTTGGATTTGACTGAGTCTGCGCTCTACATATTCACTGACTTGAACTTGCAAATGTGGTCCCTTTTTAAGTGGCAGGCCTGGGTTTCAGACCCCTGTGAGAGGGAGCATAGGTGCTACTCGAGTGTCCTCGAGCAAGAAACTGAAACCCATTCGGCTGTTTTGTCGCTGATAATCCTCTCTGATTTCTTTGGGAATGGGATCAGGCGGAAAGAGACATTCTCCCTCAGAAATAAACACCTCAGCATTACATTATCATTATGGACTTACACTACAGCACAGAAAAACATGTTGGAATAAGCAGATGCCTCACTCTTGCCAGACTGCAAATGCAACCATGTGTTAAGCTGCCAGTGTGCTTCATCAGAACTGTGTGTCGGATGGTCGGATAGCTTTGAAAACCCACTGCCCCCACATATCGGGGTAGAGGGTGAGGGGGGACTGAGTCCGACTATTTCTATTACTTTTCAAAACCTGACATTCATACCCACGTCCCGATTGATCAGCTGACATTTATTCAGCTAAAAATATGTATCGTGAATCTTTCCTTAATGTAGCTTTAAACCTGCAGTAGGCAGAATTTTTTTGGCATCATTGGGAAACAATTCCATAATAACCTTTCAGCATATTATAATTCAAGTGTTCCGAGAGAAAACTAGACTTCTGCACCTCCTCATGGCTCTGTTTTCAGGCTTTAAAAAATGTAGCCCGTGACGGGAGACTTTGGCCAATCACAGGTCATTTCAGAGAGAGAGCGTTCCTATTGGCTGTTCATTCAACGGACGCAGCTGTCAATCACTCGCGAACTGTGATCAAACAGTCAAACTAGGCAGCGCTGATCAAACATGAATCAATATTATGTTACGTTAATGCCTATTTCTCTCCTCAAATGTTCTCAAACATCTTGTAGTGTACTGTTTAGCTGTAAAATGAGAAAGTGTGCGGCTGGTGGGCGGTGCTTGGTTTTTCCTCGACTGATCTCAACATGGCTGCCGGGTTACAAACGTTCTCATTTTACAACTAAACAGCACACTACAAGATGTTTCTGAAAACATTTGAGGAGAGAAATAGACATAACAGTAACAGAATATTGATTCATATTTGATCAGCGCTGCCTAGTTTGACCGTTTGATCGGAGTTAGCGAGTGAATGACAGCTGCTCAGAGACGGCAGGCTCCAGCTCGGCTGGGATTGGTTGATTTGCTCCAGTCTGTGAAATCCTGCAGATGCCATTAGGAGCACCGGAGGACACAGAGGCACATGACTTTTTTTCAGATTACCTGTCTCATGTGCTACTGTCAGGATATAGTGACCGTTTCATAAAACTAACTTTTTTTTTAACCATAGTTGCTCCAACCTGCCTATTCCAGCTTTAAGTTACAGCATTTTTGGTCGTAGACTTTCCAAATGGCACTCGGTTTTTCCATTTTGACCATACTGTGCTGGTGCAGGCACTAAATGGGGGGGCTTCCCTGCCCAGCGCTGCCCTGACTACTGCTGTTGTTATCAGTGGGACTGGAGACAAGCATTATTTCCCCTCTAATTCCCTGATAATGTCTGTCCTGCCGCATGGATGGCTCTCAAAGGCAAACCCAGAGCCCCTCACACCAGCAGAGGGGCTGTGTGTCCAGGGGGAGATATGCTGTGTGTGTGTGTGCTGTGTGTGCTGTGTGTGTGTGTGTGTGTGTGTGTGTGTGTGTGTGTGTGTGTGTGTGTGTGTGTGTCTGTCCAGAGAGGCCAGAGGATGAGTTACACGCTTGCTTTGTCAGAGTGCAACCCTCTTTCCCAGCTTTTATCTACACAGTCTCCATGCTTTTACCTTTTTTTTCCTTTAAAGCCCTTTTTCATAGACTTTACAGCAGCTTTTACGAAGTCGGAGCTTTGCCAAACAATGACTGGCTGCAGGCGTCATATCTTCTAATCTCTTTCACTTTGTCGTCTCTGTCTCTAGGAAAAACACGTTGTATCTCATATTTTTGCTTTGTTCCATAAGTGATAGGTGTCATTTCCTGTTGTGAAAAAAAAATACCCTTTATAACCCATTAAGAATTAAGCCAACTCATTTGAAAATGTCATTTAAAAAAAAAGTCTGGAATAAGAAAATAAAATAGTAGTATTTTTAAATTAAGATGCGGAAATTTTGCAGGTTTTTACAGGACAAAAGTGATGAATGTATGATTCATCTCTCATCTGTCTGAGTGCTGTTAGTAGGGGTGTAAATCACCAGTTTCATCCTGATACGATATTACATTGATTCACGAATGCTGCTAGCAATGTTGATGTTTAGGAAGGAGGTGAGCTCGGACAAAAATGGTGAAACAGACGTGCCATGGGAATGTCAAAATAAAGGCGCATCTTCAAGATGATGATACGTACCGATGTTTTCACTTTGCATCGATGATATTGGATCGTTGATCATTCAATCGATATAACGATCCAGATCGATGGATCCGTCACACCCCTAGTTGTTAAGAGTGTGCGTTATTAACCTGTAATTCACTGTAATTCCCCTCTGGGATTGTTTAGTTGAAGTCTGTGTTAGAAAAAGGCACGTCATTAATTTAACAGTAAGCCCATGGAAGTGAAACAGTGACATACTGATGAAGTTTAAATGGCTATGATATCGAAAATGTGCACATTTTGTAGGTACCAGATGGGGCTGAAACACACATCAGTGTGTGTGTGTGGTGTGTGTGTTACAGTAATGCGTGCGTGTGTATACCACTGTGAGACAGAGCAGCCACAGGGCTGACAGTAAGCAAACTAGACCCAGTGGACGGGGTGACCACTCAGGTGGCAAATCTGGAGCTTGACATGAATTCCCCTCGCTCTGTGGGTGTGTGTGTATTTGTGTGTGTGTGTGTGTGTGTGTGTGTGTGTGTGTGTGTGTGTGTGCGTGCGTGCCTACAAGCATTTGTGTGTGTCTGACTGTGCATGTATATCGCATTGTCTCTGTGCATACTAGCAGATACACAGCGCGTATGCGTGTGTGTGTGTGTGTGGGAAGTAGAGACAGAGAAGACTGCATGTGTCTGAGCAGCACATCATCAGTTAGGCTTTATGGCTCAGGACCTCCTAAGATAAGCCCCCCAGGCTGTGAAATTGCTCCTTGAAGAGAAAATGACATTAATATGCGCTTGTCCCTCCCCCAATGATCCTTGAGCTTTTTACCAGGGCCTCGCTGCTCTTTTAGAGAGGCAAGCCAAGCCATCATGAAAAGCCCCACCACAGATGAAATGTTAGAGCCATTGACTGTGGCACAGCCTGCAGAGCAAAGCTTTTAGCCTGTCTGGCCTGTGTATGAGGGGGTAGACTGCTCTATAATGTAAGAGCAGCATGAAGTCCTTTATCAAAATCATGGATAGCGCAATCTTTTGTATGATCCTAAATAGTTTTAACGGCGGGAAGGAACTGAGGGGCTGACACTGAGGTCTTTAATTGTGACTTAAAGCCCCAAATCCCGAGTATTTCTCTGTAACGTTAAAGCTCCCCTCCACACAGAAATGTGTTGTGCTTATTGTTACTTCACTTGGATGTTTGAGCTCGACTGTGCAGAATGATGCTGAGTTTATTTTCACATTCATCTGCTGAAGGAGGAAGGTTGCTCAGTGCTCACCTTAAATCAGAGTTTAACATGCGTATGTGTCAGCACCATTTGTGACATCACTATTAGTTTGGAGCCAATCCCGCTCCAGTATGAGACTTACACAAGTGCGATGTGGGAAATTGAAGGCTCCAGTGCACATAGACTGAGCATAGACATTTCAGTGAAGTAGGAGACGTCTTGTGTCCGGTAGTTTATGAAATTACCGGACAACAAATATTACGGATTTTTCAATGAGTGAGATGGACTAACATGAAATTGCCAGATGAAATCGCAAATTAGTCTGGATTGGAACCTCTCAGATCTTTTTCGATTTCCAAGGGGTGTAGAACAAAATTTTACATCACCTTGTTCCATCTGGGCCCCACCCACTTCTTATCAGTGAGAAAAGCAAAGATACTGTAAAAACTAGGGCTGTCAATTGATTAAAAATGTGCAAATGAATTGCAAATTTTGTATCTGTTCAAAATGTACCTAAATGGGAGAGTTTTCAAATATGTAATACTCTTGTCAACATGGGAGTGGGCAAATATGCTGCTTTATTCAAATTTATGTATACATTTATTATTGGAAATCAATTAACAACACAAAACAATGACAAATATTGTCCAGAAACCCTCACAGGTACTGCATTTAGCATAAAAAAATATGCTCAATACATAACATGGCAAACTGCAGCCCAACAGGCAACAACAGCTGTCAGTGTGTCAGTGTGCTGACTTGACTATGACTTGCTCCAAACTGCATGTGATTATCATAAAGTGGGCATGTCTGTAAAGAGGAGACTCGTGGGTACCCATAGAACCCATTTTCATTCACATATCTTGAGGTCAGAGGTCAAGGGACCCCTTTGAAAATGTCTCTGCCAGTTTTTCCTCCCCAAAATTTGGCGCAACTCTGAAGCGTTATTTAGCCTCCTTAGTGACAAGCTAGTATGATATTGTTTAACCAATGGATTGCTTAGTTGGTTAAAATCAGTTAAGTCAAGTTGTGTTAATGCGTTAAAGAAATGAATGGCTCTGCTAATAACACGCCATGAGCTGTGTGGGTATTATATGATTGGCAAGATTAGCTATTCGCCCCAAATCACACTTAATTGGATACATTTATGTACACGCCAAGTCATCAAAAGTATTTTAACGTTTTCCAGGAAGAGGAAAGAGAGGGATTTTGATATCATTTTACATATATTTAGCAAATAACAAAAGATAACTGAACATTTACACAGTGACTCAGGATTAGAACTTGAAACATTTATTTTTTATTTCACTGTGTCTTTAAGAAAGTTTGTTTTATAGCAACCACTAACAGATGGTTACATTTGCATAATTTTCCTCCAAAGCTCACATTGTACCTTTAACATGTATTGTGCCGCAAAAATCGATGTTCCAGCTAGGTCTCCCCATATGTTTCCCAGTCAAAAGAAAGTCCTTTTCTTCCATTTCAGGACCAACAACCAGCTGGTGGGCTTCCTGTCCAAATACAGTAACATGAACTTCATCAAGTCACATGGCCGGGACAACGCCAGGTGAGATGCATATCTTTTTCAAACTTTATTTTAGTCTCCCCACGCAACACTCCAGCCTCTCTCTTACTCTCTGGCTAGCTCTCTGTGTTTGTCTCACTTACTCACACACAGCAGCACCTAAGAGCGCACACACACAGCGCACTCCTGCCAGCACGGCGTGGTCACTGAATCATAATACAATTAGCTCCCATCTGTGGCTTCATTAATTAACCTTCTTGGCGGGGCGAGTTGGCGAGGTCGCTGCCAGAACGCCCTTTTCCTGCTGCCGGCGCCCTGCCGCCCTCTACTTTATGCCTCATCACACCCCCGCGACAAATCACCTGTAAAAATAACCCCGAAACGCACGAAAATATATATATTATTAAAAAAAATCATGGATGCATGAGTCAGCATGACTCAGCAGTACCTATTTGCAGTCACAGTGTTTTATTCAGTGCTGTTTGATGAGAGCTGTTTTGTTCCTGATTTAATTCTGTTTTTAACAACAATAATTATATCCGTAATCCACCGCTATATGCGTCTACGTATGAGTGGATGGAAAAATTAAAGTAATTGAAAAATATCTTAGTGCATTTTTAAAATGTAATCCGTGTATGTGTGTGTGTGTGTGTGAGCCACAAGGTCAATACATCAACAGTGTTTGTCACTGTTCAGATAACAGAGGGAACAGTCTGACCTGCTCGACCTGAATTTGACTCCCTCCATCTAACACTCGATACATTCGCAGGAGTAACACCATCCATTATGTATGCAGGGTGTCACTCTTCTAGTCGCTGATAGAAGTCTGTAGTGACAAGTGCGAACGACACATTTCTCAAGTCATTTAGGCCCAAGGATAGGAGACACATTCTGCTACTGGAAAGTCATGTTTGGATATATTGTAATACTAAACTAATCACAATTGGTTTTTTAAATGATGAATTTCTTCAGTTAGCTGTTAGCAGTTGAGTTTCATCAATTCTCAGTGTATACACTTCTCTTTTTTAGCTCATATCTTTCGTTATTTTTTTACCAATTATCACAAAAAAAATGCCTGATTTAAGTGGTATATAAATAAACTATATTGTTAGGTTATTATTAGGTATATTGCTTTTTAAATGACAAAGATTACCGTTTTAAAACGTATTTACTACTTATTTATTGTTAAATGCAGAACTCAGATGGGCGACGAGGCGCAGCCTTTTATTCAGCTGACGCACTTTGGTTGCATCACATAGGGAGAGAGGACGGACCCGCCAGTCTATGCGTATTCATTCTCCATTATTGTTGTTGTTCAGCACTTGTAGCCTACATGCAAGATGTGACAGTTGGTCTTTATGTTTTTTTTCCCGCCCCTCCTCCATTGTGATTGGACGACTGTGTTAAAAAGTGACAGCGCAGCATTTGACCCAAAGTTGAACATTTTTCAACTCTCTGCAACCAGAAAAAAACACCAAAAAGGCAGCGCTCAGTGCAGAATAGACTCGGGGCTTCTGGCTTTTTAGCGTAATGTAAATACGCGGCGCTCCCATTGCAAAGAATTAAAGAAAGAAAAAACGTGAACATAGTAGTTGTGGCGGTTGGCTTATCAATAGTGCGATATTGCAATATGGCGGTTATTGCGACAGCCCTAGCAGATACAGATTTTCACCCTGATTTTATTACAAGCACTCAAATGTTGTTTCCTACTGAAACAATGAAACAGTGTTCCCTGAAGTCAACAAGGGCCTCTTGTGACAAGCACAGCTCAAACTTCTTCTGTTTTATTGAAAGTAAAGAGAAAAAACGGGAGAAAATACAAATGAGCTGCTGATTATACACAAGTGTCCCTCTAAATGCAAAAACAAGATCTGCAGAGTGCTTGTTTTTATGCAAATTGTGTTTTCAAAGTCTAATTTTCACCTGCATGTTTCTATTTTTTTCCACCATGTAAATTCACAAAAAGAATTAGCCTTCACTGTTTTGTATATTTAGTTATATTTAGTAGTCGGCGGTGTAACTGTATCTTTGTGTGTGCTCGCCAGGTTTATCCGTAAGCAGGGTCTGGATCGTCTGTTCCTCGAGTGCGACACCCACATGTGGAGGCTGGGCGACCGAAAAATCCCAGAAGGCATCTCGGTGGACGGCGGGTCCGACTGGTTCCTCCTCAACCGCATGTTCATTGAATATGTCATCAACTCCAAGGACGACTTGGTCACCAACATGAAGCGTTTCTACGCCTACACTCTGCTGCCTGCCGAGGTAACACACACACACACACACACACACACACACGCACACACACCGCATTCACACTTTCAGGTGTTTCTTAACCTTCCACTGACAGCTGAGCTGCTTTGCACTTACACTGCATCACGTATAGAAACAATATCCACTGTTCTCTTTTCATCGCTGTGTTAGATGTGCAGGAAAGAAAAGAAGTCGGAGGCGGACATAAAATCATAATGTGAAGGCGAGATGTAAAGGCTGACTTTTCAACCGTATACAAGGATTGGATGAGAACTGAATGATCTCTGTTGGGAAATTGGATGTTTATCATGAGCTACTGTGAATCTCCAGTCTCTGACTCTATTTCCTCTCCGTGAATTGAATGGTGTAACGTATATGAATTTCTAATTTCGTCTCTCTGTGTCTGCTCCCCCTCCCTCTGTCTCCCTCTCCTGTTCCTCAATACCCAGTCGTTCTTCCACACGGTGCTGGAGAACAGCGCCCACTGTGAGAGCATGGTGGATAACAACCTGCGCATCACCAACTGGAACCGCAAACTGGGCTGCAAGTGCCAGTACAAGCACATCGTCGACTGGTGTGGCTGCTCCCCTAATGACTTCAAGCCTGCAGACTTCCACCGCTTCCAGGTGATAATGACACACAACACTAGTGTAGAGAAAATCTCTTTTTGCTCGGCAGCCTTCTGTGATCAATCTAGAAGCCAAAAGCAGAGTTAATGGCACTTGGAGGTCAGGGCCCATAATATTCAAGGATCACACTTTTTCTTTTTCTCTAAAGAAATTTGTTAAAAAGCTCTAAAATTGAAATTTATACAAAAGGGCTCTGAGGGACAAACGAATACTGAAGGCAGTGCTGACCATTGTCATATTTTTCGTGTGTCCTTTAACTTTTTTTATGTTTAGAATTGGAGTTAATTGCTCTCTCGTTGCATAATACCAGAGGCTAAATCCTTGATAAACTTGTGGTGCAGGTCGAATATCTCTTTGAAATACTAGCAAGAAATAGCTGCAGGCAAACCCTCCAACCAAGGACGATTGGACTGCAATTGCTAGTGAAACTGAATGAAGAAATTGGTCTTTAACTCAATTTATATAATATACTGGAAAAATCAACTATAGATATGTTAGTGTGTGTGTGTATAAAAATATATATATATATATCGATTAAAATATTTAATTGCGATCAATCACAAACTGTCCATAGTTAATTGCAATAAATCGCAAATTAATTTGGGGTAATGTTGATAAGAGTATTAAATACTTGTCAAATCTCCCTTTAAGGTACATTTTGAAAAGATAAAAAAATCTGTGATTATTTTGTGATTAATCACGATTAAATGTTTTTGAATTGAAAGACAGCCCTAATATATATATATTCTGAACTGCTATATAAACTGCTGGTTTCTGATCAGTTTCCAGAACAGAAGTGCTCGCCATCCAATCGCTGAAAAATGCAATTCTGGCACAAATCTCCAAATATCAAAAGTTTTGATACCAAATCCCAGCATGGCTTTTTCTATGGTGTTCCTCAAGGTTTTGGTGTCTTAATGTGGTATTTTGGAGGGATTATTAATAATTTTTATCAATTCTTGAGTGGAAAAAAATGGTTAAATTTAGCACCAAATCTGTGTAACAAATGGCATCAACCCAAAAATTGCTGCAACAACTTATGAAACATAAATCATCATATACGTCTATCATCATGTTCTAACCCCCTTATACAGTGTTACAATTTATTTTGATTCATTAAATCATTATATTTCTGATTTATGACTAGAACAGCTTGACACACTGCTGAGCTGCATCTCAAATTAATCTTCATGTTCCCAGCTTTCAGTTGATGTACACCACTTCTATGTGACATCTACTGTTGACCTGCTATCTCCTCCTAAAGACCCCTGTACTCCACTAAAAAAGACAAAAACAGGTCTATTGTGGGTCTCAGAGGGTTAGAGTATTTTAAGTAAAAATGAATTAGATTCTGTGAAGTAGGAGTAAAAGTGAAGGATTTGTACTTTTAGCATTCATTTAAGTCCAAAATGTCCCTTTTGGTAGTTTGATAAGTACAGGCTCTGGGCTTAACTGGGATAAAAGGCCATATCTTCCAGTAGATGTCAATCAGAGACATCAGACAAACCTACAAACATACAGAAATTAAAATGAGAAGTATGTCGTGGGAAATCAGCAGCAGTCAATCTCTAAATTCTCTGGCCTCAAGGTCTGTCCTCCCACCCTCAGCATCCAGCCCGTTCCCACAGCTTTCACAATCAATATGTGCAAAATTATGTCTCGATTAGTATGACCCTGAGAGGGAAAAAAATTAATAGTAATTAGATCCTCTTTGCCTTCAGTATGAGGGGGAGAGGAGCGTTAGTTAGCTTTCCGAAATGAAAGTGAATGAGTGGCAGTGACTCCAGTACCCCAGAGAAAGTCGCTATCGCAGTTTGACTTTTAATGTGCTCCTAAAAAGTAAAAGCTGCAGAACAAAGTGAAAACTGCCACAGTTAAATATCACTTTGAGTCAGATCCTTTAAGGTGCCGTGACTCACTTTGTCTCTCCTGTCCTTCACATACCAGTCAAAGCTGACCTCAGTTCTCCCTTCGCCAGACCCGTCTGCCGTCTGTCTCGCCACAGACTCTGGCAGCCCAGTGCCAACACATTACCACAGGTCCATGGCACTGCTGCTAGGTCTGGTTGGCACCCTGGTATCAGTGAAGTCCAACCTTGGGAACAAAGCAGCCCTTCCAAAAGCCAGCCAGGCCGCCGTATTAATAGGACTCAATATGCAGTTGAGCGCAGCGCACGATCAATGTTTCTCTTGGAACCTTAACACTGGGGAAGATGCAGACAAGCAGTGTTCATTTTGGCAGCTATTTTAGATTTAGTCTTAGTCTTAAAATGAAAATGCTCATTAGTTTTAGTCACATTTTAGTCATTTTTGTCCTTCATAGTTTTAGTCTAGTTTTAGTCGACGACAACTCAAAATGTTTTAGTCAATGAAAAGTCATTAGTTTTTAGTCAAAATGTTTTCTCTCTTAATTATTGTCAGCTAATTTTTTTAATTTAATCTTAGTCCTGTTTAGTCATCAGATTATATTGAACATTTGTCATTTTAGTCAAATTTATTTCACATAAAATTGTATCTTATCATTATCTGATGAAAGACACAGATTGATTGATTAAGAATGCAGCTTTGCAGTAAGTTTGAGTCCTACTGACTGTGCTCATTAATGATGCGCTGTTCAGTCACACCCGCCGGTACGTTATGAGTGCCAATCTGCCCATCCAACATGTAGAAATATGCGTTACTGAACCACCTGAACCCGACCCGCAAACCGTCAACTTTATGCATTATAGTAGCATAATTGTCAGGGCTGAGGTGTGAGACAAGAAGGACAGAGACGGACTGAGCGCCTCTACCGCCACAGCGTTTTGTGTGTGTGTGTGTGTGTGTGTTTGAGACAGCGAGAGAGAGAGTGACAGACAAAGGGGAAGAGAAAGTGGAATGTGACAAAAATAAAGCAAGATTTTGGTGCTGTTTTTATGTTTTTAAACTAGGGCTGTCAATCAATTAAAATAATGAATTGTGATTAATCAAAAATTAATTGCACATTTTTATCTGTTCAAAATGTACCTTAAAGGGGGATTTGTCAAGTATTTAATGCTCTTATTAACATGGGAGTGGGCAAATATGATTGCTTTATGCAAAAATATGTATTTATTTATTATTGGAAATTAATTACCAACGCAGAACAATGACACATATTGTCCAGAAACCCTCACAGGTACTGCATTTAGCATAAAAATATGCTCAAATCATAATATGGTAAACTCAAGCCCAACAGGCAACAACAGCTGTCAGCAACAGTTTTTCCTCGCCAGAATTTAGCACAAGTTTGGAGCGTTATTTAGCGTAAAAGCGTTCTTATTTCTAGTGTGAAATGGTTGGCACCAATAGATCCCTAATGTTTTCTAGTTTCATACGATGCCAGTATCTTCCCTCTGGCTTTAAAACTGAGCCCACTGCAAACTTCAAAAGATCATTTGTGTGAATGCGTTAAAGAAATTAGTGGCTTTAAAACGAATTTGCGTTAACGTGCATATCATATTAACTTTGACAGCCCTAGTTTTTAAACTACATTTTAGTCTCGTCTTTTTTTGTCAACGATATGCATGTTTGATATCGTCACCGTTAATGTTTTATGACCTTGTGTCATCTCGTCATTGTCTCATCTTAGTCATAGAAAAAAAGGAACATATTTCGTCATAGTTTTCGTTAAACAAAATTAACTCTGCAGACAAGTAAAATAGGCTTCCATTTGGTTCACAGATGACTAGAATAATTAAAGGTACACGTGTTCCCCCGCATAGTGATTTTGAAGTGCACTCACCAGGGGAGGGCTTCTGGAGAGGGAGAGTGGTGATGTGCCTTTTGTCTTAGTGCATCATTGTTTAGTAATGTGTTTCAGAATGAGGTGCATTTGGGAAGTGTGTTGGAAAGACAAGCTGTGACAGGTTGGTGCTTTCAGCTGACTGCACCGAGGGCATGTCAGAACACACAAAATCTGGGAATGTGTAAAAACCAAAGCCTCCCTCCCTTCGTGTTTCATTTGATATCTGTAGCCCATCACAGTGTGTTAATGCATCATCTGGTACCGTGTGAATCCGCACACCAACATCTCACTTCATAGCATGAGAAAAAGTCTACTTGATTAGGTTTTTTTTAGCTCGTAGCACTGAGGTGTTCTGTGCTGGGTAAAGGTATCGGCAAATAGTTTTGTGTCTGGGACTGAAAAGATGTCTTTGTGTGTAGGCCAAGCCGTGTAGGCGGCAGATTTCATGATGCACCATCAACCACACGAGCAAGAGTGTGGCAGGGACAGAGAGGGTGAGAAAAGGCATGTAGGAGGCCAGACAGAGCGACAAATACAAGGAACTGGTGAGAAAAGAGATGATGAATGGATGGATAAATATTAGGGCTCTCAAAGTAAAAATTTGTTTTAACGTCACTAATTTCTTTAAAGCATTAACTAACTGATTTTTAGGTTGTAGTGGATTCAGTGTTAAAGCTAGGGTGAAGATACTGGCATCATATGAAACTAGAGAACCTAAGGAATCCATTGGTACCAACCATACAGTATCATACTAGCTTTTAGCAAAGCAGGCTAAATAACGCTCCAAACTTACGCTACATTTTGGCGAGGAAAAACTGGAATAGCCATTTTCAAAGGGGTCCCTTGACCTCTGACCTCAAGATATGTGAATGTAAATGGGTTCTATGGGTACCCACGAGTCTCCCCTTTACAGACATGCCCATTTTATGATAATCACATTCAGTTTGGGGCAAGTCATAGTCAAGTCAGCACACTGACACACTGACAGCTGTTGTTGCCTGTTGGGCTGCAGTTTGCCATGTTATGATTTGAGCATATTGTTTTATGCTAAATGCAGTACCTGTGAGGGTTTCTGGACAATATTTGTCGTTTTTCTTTGAGTTGCTAATTGATTTCCAATTATAAATAAATACATACATTTGCATAAAGCAGCATTTTTGTCCACTCCCATGTTGATAAGAGTATTAAATACTTGATAAATTTCCCTTTAAGGTACATTTCGAACAGATAAAAAATGTAAGGACTATGGACAATCATGCAATTAATCATGATTAAATATTGTAATGGATTAAAAGCCCTATGGAGAACATAAACATTCTGAATGGGCCCCTTTTGTATTTCCTGTTGCAATGTTTGTTAATGCAGTAGCTGGCAGGAAGTAAACTTGGACCAAAGCTGTTGCCATAGCAACAGAATGGCAATGAAAAGGTCTATAGAGCGTTTTGTTCTGCAAAACGATGACAAAGAGAGACCGAGGAGAGAGTCATTTTTATTTAACATACAGTATGTAATAATTCATTCACATATCTATACAGAAAAGATTTACCTCCTTTTTATCTGCTACCTTCTACCACCTTCACTCTACCTTCTCTTTCTTCTCTCTTTCCACACGTCACTTCCACACACATCTAACACATATTTGTTCCCCTGCCATCCTGGCACACCACCATTTCCTAATCTTCTCTTTTTTCTGCTCTTTATCTCTTCCCTCCCTGCTTTGCTGTTATGCTCCCCTCCCTCCCTCCCTCACTCCCTCCTTCCCTCTCCCTCTGCAGCAAACGGTGCGGCCCACCTTCTTTGCCAGGAAGTTTGAAGCCAGCGTGAACCAGGAGATAGTGAATCAGCTGGATGCCTACCTGTTTGGACCGCTTCCCCAGGGAACGCCGGGCCTAAACTCGTACTGGGAGAGCGTGTACGACGAGCCAGACGGCGTGTCCAGCCTGTCGGACACGCAGCTCACGTACTTCCACTCCTTCACGCGGCTGGGCCTGGCCAGAGCTGCCGCCTCGCTGCAGGGAAACCCACAGGATCACAGCTGCAGGTTGGTCTCGTAAACACATTATGCAAATACTCGCTCATCACGACACACCTGCGCTGACATCCACAGGTGCACTTCGGTTTGTTTTCGCTCTCAAAAGCCTGCCACGCCCATGTTAGCACAAGAAACCACAACAGAAAAAACCTTTTGTATTGATGCGTCGTCTCTGCCTGGCATCATATGTCGTGGAAAACAGGATGACAATGAATAGTTCCAATCAGCAGCTGGGAACTCTGCGTAATGCTATTCATTTTGTAACACGATATGACCCTCCGTCAGTTTATCCCAGAGATAATGAGGCTATATGGGTCAGAGCATTGAAAGCTGTCCCTTCAGGCCAGTTTATTATTAGTGGAAATGTACAAATTCCAGTGCTGTTAACATACTGTATGTGGTTAAACGGGAAACCACACTCTGTTTTCATATTTAATGGCCAAATGGAACATTTAGGCTTCATGTACTTCAGTAAGGGTTTCGAACAGCATATGTTTTCAGTAGCATCTGGTGTTGGTGCATTTTAGGTTAGCTTCCCTTTAGTTTACTTGCACAGCGATGAAACCCAAAGTGATTAAAAAACAGTGACAAATGAAATATGCTGATTCGCAACAAAGGTGTAAATTGCTAATTTGTGTACGTGTGACAGAAAGCCCCGCGTGGCTCATAAAAAGCATCTTACCTCGAAAACAAAAGATAAAACAACAAACGCGACACCTACAATAGCAGCAGATGTTAAGATGACACCTTTATGTTCCTCTTAATGGCATCAATAAACATTAAGATGACTTTTCCCCACATGAAACAGGATAACGGGGAATGTACGGAACGCAGCATGATAGAAAGCAGTTGCTTTGACAATATATGGGGACACGCTGTGATCGAATCTGCTGTAGTTTTTGTTGGTTGTCATCCAAGCTGCCAATTCATATTGTTCTACCCAGGAAAGTTTCAAAACTCCTCAGGTGAACTGGCTGATAGCGTTTTAGAGTGCAGCGTCACTTGCTGTTGTATAAGGAGATGCGAAAGCGATCGCCTCGTGTCAGCTGAGATGGTTTGCTTACTGTGATGGTTTGGTCGTTGTAAGCAGGACTCCAGTGCAGCAGGGCGTCCAATGCTACCCCCACGCCCCCACACGCCGCTTCATTGTGGGTGTTCTGTAAAGTCCTGCGGGTAAAGCCGAGCAGAGAAAGGAAGCATGTTTCCATCTGTCAGACCTCAAAACCATCCATCGGCTACAGCTGTTTCTACTCATACATCTGTTAAAAAGAGAGCAGACTGGGGAAAAGATGGTCACATAGATGCATGTGTGTCTTTGCATGTATAACAGAGAGGATGGGGGCGTGGGGGTGGGGGTGGGGGTGGGGGTGGGAGTCTCCAAACCTCTGTCATTGCCAGGAAATGGGCCTGTGAGAAAAAGCACAAACAAGCAAAGCTCAGTCTTTAATATTTACACGTAAAAGCACTTTTAGAAAGCTGAGAGGCCAAAGGTCAAAAGGCAGGAAATAGAGAGAACTCATGTAAATGTCAGCGTGTGTGTGTGTGTGTGTAGTTTTGTATATATGTGAGTGTTTATGCAAGCAACTCAAGAGTGATGCTGTTGACGTATATGTGTATGTAAAGTGTCATCTTATGTATGTGAGTGTTATTAGGTGTATATGGGCGTGTCAACCCAGGAGTGATCCAGTTAGTGTGTCCGTGTATATATACGTCAGTCTATATTAAACACATGCATGCACATGTCGCACCTTATGTGTGAGTTGTATTAAACCTTTTGGGTTAAAGGGGAACGTCACCTAAATTAAGAATTCCAATGTGTTATTTCCAAGGCCAAGGAAAGTTCAATCAATAGTTGTGAAAATAGGGGGGTGCCAAAGATCACAGGGGGGTGCGCCAGGATTTGCCTGTTCTGAGGATGTCAAATTTAGATTTGCTCATGTGTAACTAAAATCGTAATATCACACTTACTGGATAATTTATATAAAAGTCTGTATATAAAACTATTTAAAAAGATATATATTTTTGCTAACGAAATATTTAGTTAGTTTAGCCTTTCAAAAACAGCATTTTCACTGCGGTCAAAAAACGATTTGCTCTCCTGCTTTACGTACCAGTGTTAACTGGGCGTTCTAGCAGCAATCTAACAACACCATGAATTATATTTATTTAACCACAATAACAAAAATTATATTTTGGCTCTAACTCTAACATAGTAAATTAATTAAGTTGTTACAAAAAAAAAATTATGTATTTGTATTTGCTTGTTGAATCCGTCAAGACGTCATCACTTTACTTATGTTGATGAAACTAATGAGTTCTGTTCATTAAAGAAAGATGATTTAATTAAAAAAACATGTTTCCTAGACTTAAGTAGGGGGGCTTTACGGGAACCATTTAAATTGGGAACCATTGTCACATGGCATAGAGTCTGGAGCTGCTCCATAAACAATGAATGGGAGACTGAATTTGTGGACCCACAGAATGTTTGTTTTCTTTTTTTATACCCAAAATTAACTTTATTCTCTTGTAGTGTTGTCAGTTGTGAAACAGAAAATGTTCCCAAATACTCAGATCATGCTCTTTGTGTCATTTATAGCATATATATATTTTGTCTATGGAGCAGCTCCACACTTTATACCCTATGACATCACAAGTTTGAGATTTAGCACTCTAGTTTTTGGATTTGGGAGAGAACTGTTCATGTTTACTCATATTTTTTGGACTGTCTTAGATCATAGGAATAACATGTAAGCAGTTTGAAAATGGGCGTAGTTCCCCTTTAAATCTCAAGTCCTCAGGATGGAGTCTGTGAGGTGTCTGAATGCTTGCAAAGCGGTTTTAATGGTGTTTGTACATAGCTGAGTCCACATTCTTTCATTCCATGTTATTTGGGACGGAGCTAATTGAACACAGATGAGATGCTGGTTTCATAATAAAACTAATGATTTAGGTGGTATGTGCTCACCTTTCTGAAATGACCAATAGCACAGCAGGACTATATAAATGTTTTTTATAGTACCCTGTAACTATCTGGAGTAAAAAAAATATATTACGTCTGCTGCACAATATCAAAGATTTTTAACCCGTTCCTGAATTTGCACCACTGCTTAAATTGCAGATGTGAAACAAAATTATTATCATCAGTTATTTTGGTAAATATGAACGCTCCTTTTACGATATTTTATATTAGAATGCACAATAATGCATTTATATTTTGACTGCGTTTGACAAAAAAGAGCAAGGATATATATCATCTACGGAAAGAAATACAGTCGTAACTTGAGGTACAGATTAAAAAACTGAGAATTCTGGAAATACTGTCAGAGCAACGGGAAGTCTAGTTAAACGACCTTGTGGGTTTTTTCAAACATCGCCAGGTGTTTATTTTTTCGGAAAGTCGGATGCTCTGTGACTTGAATGTAATGGTAATACATGAGAGGCACAAACTGGGGCTAACCCAACATTTCTATGTTATGTGTAACATATGCTGTCATATAATATTGTAGTCCACATTTTCCAAGGCTTAATAGGATGTCATAATTGAACACACAGTGTCAGACAGCCGTGCTTGGTCTGTGACATGTTCTTTCATAAATTAATCACTGCAGCATTACTGGGTGGAAGCCATGAATATTACACTCTTTCTCATAATTCTTGGCGTAATATACAGACAAAAAGGCATTACTAAGAAATGTCAATGTGTTGCAAGTGGGGCTGTCAATCAATTAAAATATTTAATCGTGATGATCGCATGATTGTCCATAGTTAATCACATTAATCACAAATTAATCACACATTTGTTCTGTTCAAAATATACCTTAAAGGGAGATTTGTCAAGTATTTAATACTCTTATCAACATGGGAGTGAGTTAATATGCTGCTTTATGCAAATGTGTGTATATATTTATTATTGGAAATCAATTAACAACACAAAACAATGACAAATATTGTCTAGAAACCCTCACAGGTACTGCATTTAGCATAAAAATATGCTCAATTCATAACATGGCAAACTGCAGCCCAACAGGCAACAACAGCTGTCAGTGTGTCAGTGTGCTGACTTGACTATGACTTGCCCCAAACTGCTTGTGATTATCATAAAGTGGGCATGTCTGTAAAGGGGAGACTCGTGGGTACCCATTTTAATAATTTAATAATTTTAATAATACACTATATCTCATAATGCTTGGCATAATATACAGACAAAAAGGTATTACTAATAATCTTCAATGTGTTGCAAGATAGGTGTGTGATACTAGATTCTGAGCAAACATCAGGAACTCATTAATGTGAGCTACAATGAGTCACAGCTGCAGTGAGGCATTGTTAAGATCACGCAGGAGAAGGTAAAATGAGCCTCGTGATTTTCTTTAATTCAGCCACACTCGGGTTTACAGGCCTAATAATTAAATACACAGCGTGTGTCTGACGTGGCCTTATTTGTGTTTTATTGATCTGGAACTTTACCGATCAAGTCAAGTAATTAAAACCGATCAAGGTCACAGCAGATAAAGTCCTCACTTCGACAACACATGTCTTATTCAAGTCAAGAGGCCTTTTCCATTTCCCAGTTTGTACATCCTCGGTTCCTTTCGCGAGGACAGAGGAGTCGAGGCAACAGGTATTTAACAAGTGAGACAATGTTGCCTCGGAGTCGTCATTTTAAAGCGATGTCAATTAAATATGGCATGTGGCACCGCTGCAGCAGCTGTCCATTGTTTTGTTATACCGCCGTATTTTATGATCAGGTCAGATGAGCAGAACAGTATTCATGACAACTTATAGGCTATATTTATTTAATATTACTAATTCAATTCACAAAGTGGCATAATGTGACAAGAATGAACGGATGTCAGGATTTTTTTTTTAACACACACATATTACATCCTTTATATATTTTATTGTGAAGCACTGCAGATGTTTGTATGCAAAGTACTATACTATATAAAAAAAGAGTGACATTATGTGAGTGATATATATCATCCTACACACAACACATTGCTGTCTATATGACATCATGAAATACAGCAAATTAGAATGTAAGAGAATGTTCGGAAACACTTCATTTTACAGGTCCGTAAATTTCATGGTAATTAGGTGATAATTAGCAAGAAACCTATTTGAAATTTCTTTGGAATTACTGCCAAATTACCCCAATATTTACCTCAAAATTGATCAAAAATTACTTTATTATAAACATTATTTAATAATTATATGCTAAAATGGCATATAATCGTTGAAATAGGGCCCTCAGGCTTGAGAAGCGGCCGTGTGCTGCTCTTCATCGGAGGTGGAAAACCAAAAATAATAGAAAAACACTTCTGATCAGGCACAAATCTCACAATTGTGTGACTTATTGTCTACACAAATTAAACCTGGTAGCTAATGTAATGATTCAGGGAGTTTTTTTAAGAAATTTTAAATAAGTTATTTGCTAATTATCATCTATTTATCCGCAGGCATGGAAATAAAGCATATAAATTATCTTTGTATTCTTTTCCTGGAAATGAATAAATTAATGAAATAAATTACCAGCTATTGGGAAATAGCGGAATATAATGATTAAATAATGTTTATAATAAAGTAATTTTTTATACATTTTGAGGTAAATATTTGGGTAATTTGGCAGTAATTCCAAAGAAATTTCTAATAGGTTACTTGCTAATATCACCTAATTACCATGAAATTTGCGGACCTGTAAAATGACGTGTTACCAAATGTTCTTATTGATATAATAATTTGCTGTCAGTAGCTGTTTGTACTTGTAAACATCATGTCACGACTATAGCACTTGAATTGGGTGTAGCCTACATTCAAGATAAAAACACAAGTAATATCAAGGTGAAATATCATTAAAGAACGTGGTCAGAACAGCGCCTACTGAGACGCTACACAAACAGTGAAGGGCAGAAAGTTTGATCATATTAAATAACTACACCTGATGAAAAGAAAAGGAGCAGTTACATTTGTAGAGTCCTGCCATGGTTTGAGATTATTCCAACTCTGTGTCGTGCCTGTTTTACGTCGTGGGTGCCAAAAACACTTCCGCAAAGGATACACCCCTCTTCAAGATGCATTTTAGGAATTGGGATGTCTCTCAAGATGGAGCGCTGAGATTGATTTCTGGGTCACAAACCAGAGGAGCGAGGAGGCACAAAATCGGGAAATGAAACAGCCCTGATCTTAGGTCTCAAGTACGGCCACATATAGCGTGCGTGCGTGTGTGTGTGGCCCCACATATTTTGCATGCATGTAGAATTCAGATGTGTTACCAACAGATGGGCGGGTCAGCCTCAGTGTGAGACTGGAGCAAGGGAGAGGAGAAGGCCACAGAGAGGGTTTGGCTCTTTTTAGCAGCCCGCTGTGACTCGATTGGCGCGACTGCGGAGTAAAAAGCCTGAATGGAGCTTCTGTTGCAGGCTACGCCCCGACCCCTTCCCGCTGCCTCTCACACTGGCAGCCACGTCTCTTTTGGGAAAGACGGAGCGGGGGGGGGGGTGAGAGCTGAGGGACGAGGACAGAAAGCAGGATGAAAGAAGGAGAAGAGGGGAGAGGAGAGGAGCAAAGACGAGGGAAAGGCAGATGGGGAAATAGAGAAGAGGATAAAGGGAGAAAGGGAGCAGGAGGGGAGGGGAGTTTGCTCGGCTCTCCTTGTGGGTGTAAATATTTGCTGTTCTGCTTGTCAGAGTAGCATTTACCGGGACGGGTTGACTCCTGGTCCTTTAGTGGAATACTGATGAGGCCATGGGCACTGGGGAGCAGGGAGGAACAGTGTGTGTGTTAATCCGTGTGTGTGTGCATGTGCAAAAGAGGGAGAATAAAGACGAATTCAAGGGAGACGAAGGATGAGGAATCTGGGCGCGAAGGAGTCAGGACGTGTGCAGAGAGCAGCTGTGGAGTGTTCCCCAGCAGTGCCCACCCTGGCCCCTTTTTCGTTTTTCCAGAAGTCACTCGGGCTGGCTGCCCCGAGGGCCGGCCCTCTGCCACGTATGAAGCCACATGCAAACAAACAACAGACTAATCACAGGGGCAAGACCTTCATTCGGTTTCAGCTGACTGGACTGACCCAGTTCAACTTTTTGTTTCCGCAAAACTTGTAATGTGTTTAGTCGGATTGTCTGTGTGTGTTCAGAACTCTGACTAATCTGAGTCCGCTGCCAACACCGCCCATGACTATTCTGTAATTTTCTCTAGCTTAGCAGAGCACTGTGGTCTCGACTGTCAGATGTCTTCTTTAACCATCATCTCCACTTCAGAGCCAGAGCACATGACGAAGCAACCAGCACACAGTAAAGCAATTATTAGCATAGAAGAAGTTTGTCATTTACTTACTTTGAGGTACTTGGGCTTTAATTAACTTTTCACTAGCTCATTACTTATCTTCAGTGGTGGAAGTACAGTTACTCAAGTACTGTGCTTAAGTACAATTTTGAGGTACTTGTAATTGAGTATTTCCATTTTCTGCTAATAGTTCTACTCCACTACATTTATTTGACATCAGTTACTAGTTACTTTGCAGATTCAGATTATTAATGAAAAATATAAATAAATGATGATGTATTAATATGGATTAACCTACCTAGTATTTAAGCAGTATTTAAAGTAGTTGAAATAGAGTGCTCCGGGAATGACGTATTTTTGTAGGCCAACCAGGAAGTTAGCATCGCCCTGATTCCCTCGACAAAAAAAGCCAATGGGATTTTTCCATTGGCTTTTGGATTATTGCAGAAAATAAGCTCTGTGGCAAACACTCGTTTATGATACTTACACGTTTTGTTCAGCAAGATAATCTTCACAAATGAACACCACTTCTATGATTTTGATTTTATGATTTTTGAAGTGTGAATGCAATCACCAGAAGTAAAAAGCTAACTTTAGGCTATAAACAAACTACACCACGGTCACATGAACGTGTGTAAACACAACAAGGCCGTAAAGGCGGACGAGTCGGCGTGATGACGTTTAGTAGTCTCATTTAGCCACTTTTTTTAGACACATAATGGCTTCATAATTCAGGAGTTAGATATTTACTAATGTATTTCATGTCATAGAACAAAACGTTTAAATCTCTTCAGCTTGTGTTAACCACAGACCTTATTTCAGGCATCTAACTAAAAACCCATTGACTGTGATAGTCTGGCGACCTGTCCAGGGTGTTACCCCGCCTTTGCCCGATGTCAGCTGGGATCAGCTCCAGCCCCCCTGGACCCTGAATAGGATAAGCGGTTACAGATAATGGCTGGCTGGCTGGCTGGATGAATGGATGGATGGATGGATGGATGGATGGATGGATGCTAAAATCCAAATGCTAATTCATTTCCGGGTTTTAGGACTCAGTCCTGTAGCACTCTATTAGCCCCACCTTTAGCAGCTGCAATGTTAATGATACTATTAGTGATACATTAATGTATCACTAATTATAATCCAGTCAGTGATATTTTGTTTTTCTGAAATTGGAAATTCGGCATAATGAGTACTTTTACTTTGGCACTACTTGGGTACAGTTTTAAATGCAGGACTTTTACTTCCAACAGAGTACTTTTACACTGTGGTATTGCTAGTTTTACTCAAGTAAAAGATCTGAATACTTCTTCCACCACTGCTTATCTTCGATCTACTGCGGCAATTATGTATAAGCATAAAACTCTCTAAGCGTGGGCATAGCAACCAACAAGCAATGCTTAATGGGAAATATCAGTGTACTGTACATGTCTTTGACCAATTGGTTTCCTGTTAAAGGTCATTGAATTAATGTCCACCATGTCACACACTCACAGAGCACATTGACTCCCCACTAATCTTCACTGTGAAGATACATTAGCATCCGGCCACATTAGCATGTCCAAGGTTCTTTCCAGACGTTATCCAGATGAATCAAGATACTCTCCTCCTCTTACACCGCTGGCCCTGCGAAGCGGCACAGCGGGTAGGTCAGCGGGTATCAGGTTTGCTAATGGATCCTCGCTCTCTCTCGCTGCTCTGCCAGGTACTTCCCCATGGGCCACCCGGTGTCGGTGCATCTCTACTTCCAGTCGGAGCAGTTCCAGGGCTACCTGGTCAAGCACCACGCCACCAATCTGGCAACGAGCAAGCTGGAGACCATGGAGACCTGGGTGGCACCCAAGAAGAACTTCAAGCTGACCGCTCCTCCCAGCAGCACATTCAGCAGGTTGCAGTTCGCAGAGGTGAGTCATTATATTGGCCTGCGTGGCGTGGCGTTTATTTTTTTAATTTGCATTGAAGTCATTTGTTTGGCACGAGCCGCGAAACAATCAGTCGGTCATTGCCAGTGTCAGGAAATGAGTTCCATTAAAACCCTAAGCACCGCATAGGAAGCACACACACAGCTCTTCAGCATATAATTAGAGGTGAGACATACAGCTCATTGCCATGGTGGCCTTATATTCATTGCTATGGCGACCTTGCCAAGGCTCATAGCGGCGCATCCCCACACAATTAAACCGGTGCCTGTAATGGCCTTGTAAAATGTAAATTGATTGAATTCATCCAAGTTTATAGGGATGAGCGCTTCATGTGCTGCTTATTTGTTGTTTCCTAATAGAACGTCTTCTCACCTTCACACTGGAATGCTTCCCTTGATTGTCTTGTTATGTTAATCTGTGTTTCTGTTTACCACGACGCCTGTTTGGGATACAGCAGCTCGGCTGTGATGTGACAGCCACAGAGTTGTCTTTTTAAAAAGGGACAAAATTAACTGAGTGAATGTAAATTGACCTTTTTCTCTGGTTTATCACACACAGCTTTGTAGGAGGCAGAAATGCCAACAAACTTGTGAATGAATTTGTTTGCTGTGTTTGTGCCGGTGA
The DNA here is from genome assembly GCF_043250625.1 of Sebastes fasciatus. Classification (NCBI taxonomy): domain Eukaryota; kingdom Metazoa; phylum Chordata; class Actinopteri; order Perciformes; family Sebastidae; genus Sebastes; species Sebastes fasciatus. The sequence continues at coordinate 11,158,306 of NC_133797.1, read as the reverse complement.
ATCACGCTCGTACACCTGAGGCCTGTACTACGAGGCAGGATTTGGGGTTAGCGAGGTAACTTCAGGGTGAACTCTGGGTTTTCAGTCTTACGACAGTGGTTCGCTTCTTACCGGGGTAGATCGCCATGGTAACTTATGCTGAACACCTAACCTGCTCCGGAGCAGGTTATGTTCCAGATAACAGATCACCTCGTGTAAAAGCACCGCCTACTGACCAATCAGAGCTCGGTGCATTGATCTCATGATAATATTCAAGATTCAAGAGTTTTATTTGCCATTTGCACCTAAGTACATTGGAATTCTGAGCAATACCAGATAGCGTTGAACTGGCTTCGTAGTACAGGCCTCAGGACGCACCTCGCCATGCGGGGGCCCTGTCTCACTAAGCCCCGTATACGTGTCTCGCCCGTGAAACCGTGAGTGACAGGGAAGCGATGTGGGCTGTGGCTTTTATCTGGTTGCTCAGCCTGAGAAAGCATTCACTGTCTGGCACCGTGCAGTGGCTGTCAGTCAGTCAGTTTGTCCATCTGTCATTCAAAATGCGAGCAGAAAGAGCCTGAATAAGACAGCACAGCGTAGCAGCAGTAACTCAGCGCTTTTTGTCAACTTAGCAGATATGACCCATTATACTAAAGCTATATGCCGGAGTTTGCTAGATAAACCATATGGTTGGCTTAACAATGTGTTCCCTGTCCTCCTTTAGATATAAAGGAAGACAGATATGTCTTTCTTTTCACTCCTCTACTGCCGCCTCCCAGCTGCCTTTATAGGCCTTTTTACAGCATGATTTAGTGTAGGACCACTTACAGCCCACACAGTTAAAATTAGTATTTCACCTCAAGTCAGACTTGACATTGAGAGGTATATTACTCTTTGTTGGACAGATCTTTTACAGTAGAATGACTTTGACTGATGGTTTAGTCCTTGTTCTACCGCAGTGTATATACACATGCTTATTGTGGTAGAGGAGGACAGGGGGTGACAAAATAACAGGAACACATTGTGATGTAATGTAACCCAATACAACAACCTATGGCCTTGAAAATTATGAAAGAGTGGAACCATAGACTGTAAACGGCATTTTGGCCTTCGCCATCTTGGTTTTTGCAACCAGAAGTGACACGAGAGGGTGGAACTAAGTACAACCGAACGCCGAATAAGACATTTTTCGGTGACCAAAAAAGGTTTTTATGTACTTTCATAAACTAAAAAACACTGTTAAAGGGTTAAAGTTGTAAGAGGAAAACACGGACAATACCCAGACCGGACAACGCCGTGGTAGAGACCTGTCAAACACAAGGTAGCCACGCCCTAAAGCATCCCCTGCTTTATGGCCTATTTGACTCTAAATGGGACCATAATTTACTAAATGAACATCATGCTGTATTGAAGAAGACTTGAAACTAGTGATTGAGACCATAAACTCATGTTTATAATGTTTACTGAGGTAATAAATCAAGTGAGAAGTACGGTCACTTTCTCGTAGACTTCTATACAATCAGATTTATTTTTGCAACCAGAGGAGTCGCCCCCTGCTGGCTATTAGAAAGATTGCAAGTTTAAGGCACTTCAGCATTGGCTTCACTTCTCAGACCCGGAGTTGCCCACTGGGATCAACATTTGTCGACATAGTCTCTAAAAAGGTAATATTGAGCTTCAAAAAGAAGACGGATACTGCAAGGTGTTCCTGAAATTGTATCCTCAATTGTATGTTTAAATATGCAAATGAGGCATTATTTTATCAAATATGTGCCTATTTGCAAACATTTCCAGAACAGAATTCTGAACATTGGCTAAAGCCAGGTTCAAGATTTTTGTTTTATTTTGTTGACATGTTAGAGTCAAAGCTTTTTACAGCGGAAATACTGGATATCTCTTTGTTACACTCCATAAATCAGAAAATACTGTCAGCAGCCATAAAAAAAAAACTATTTTCGCTATGTTTTAGGAATAAAATGTTGTATAATCAGGCTATGAATGATATATGAACAAACCCCTCTGTAAAAACCTTCAGCAAGTGGAGATATCTGGCTCAGACTATGAGAGAAAGCAGCCTTAAAAGATAAAAGATAAAATTACATACATTTTGAAGACACTACAGGTGAATAGGGTAAAAAACATGAATTAATAGATATCACCATGAAACTTCCCCAGTTGATTATTTACATTAAGACAATTATTTTTTGTATTACAATTTTTCTTAAAATTTGTCAATATGCAAATGAGGCATTATCTAATGCTAACGTTTTGTGAATTTAGGAGAAATCTACACACACAAATAGACGAAGTGAATTAAAATAAACACATAAATGTGGATTTTGGATGTTTTCTTTCCACTAGTCTGAAAGAAGACGTGTTATGGAAGCAAAATAGCCCCAAATCTCAAAATTGAACAGTGCACAAAAAAACGCTTTTTGCCTGGAGTGTCTCGCCTCAAGAGTAATCATTTCATTTACTAACAAATCTCCAAAATCAGAGCCTAAAAATTGGATTTTTATTTCACATGATATTTATCAAGTAGAGCCTCAATCTACAATTTTATCACCATGCTGTAAACATGATGTGCCTGACACACAAATGTCTTCTTCTAAGTCTAAAAGAGTGGTTGATTTAGGGCACAGACAGTTTGAGGAGAAGTTGTTTTTTTCCTGGAAATTGAATTAAATGCGACTGCTTCCTGCCTCATCTGCAAGAAGGAAGTTGCTGTTCGCAATATAATTTCAAAGTCTCGGCCAGGCTAGCTGTTTCCCCCCCGTTTCCAGTCAGCTCGGCTGTAGCCTCATATCTATCGTACAGACATGAAAGTGCTATCGACCTTCTCATCTATCTCCCTGCAAGAAAGCGAATAAGCACATTTCCCAAAATGTCAAACGACTCATTTTAAGTCGGTTTTGATGCATCACAGAAAATGTCCTGTTCTCTGTCTTGCACTCTCTGTTCCCCGCCCTTCCTCCCTCATCCCTCATCGCTCTGTATCTTTATTAGCTAGCGTCCGTCCGTCTTACCCATAGTCCCTCAGTAGTGTAAACGTGTCCCAGGGGAGTCCTCTGGTGCTGCTGGCGAGCACCTGTGTTTGATTACCCTCACAAAAAGTGCCACTAATAAGGCTGTGAATAAGGCCTCGAGGGGTGTTGGTGCCCTATGGTTTTGAGCAGGGCCAGATGTAGACTGGGACTGTCCATGCTGCTGCCCGATTAAATTGACCTGTCTTATTTAATGGAGGTGTGGGCGCCGGCAAGCCGGCAGGAAGGTGAAAAGGTCTGCAGGGTTGCCAGGTCAGATGGAAGAAATGGAATAGAGGTGGATTATGAGATGGGAGCGTTTTATGTTTTCCATTAAATCGGGGAGGGAATTTAGGATGAAGGAGGATGACACGAGTAATATATGTAGTCGACAGCAACCCGGTCTCACAGGAAGCCGTAAATACCACGACATTAAAGGAATATTCCGTGTGTCATGAGTACGCAATTTAGCCTTTTCACGTGTCATTTGTATGCCACGCAAAGGTCCGCAGTTAGGTTTAGACAAAACCACTTAGTTCAGGTAAGGGAAAACATCATGGTTGGGCTTAAAATAAGTACGTAAACTAGGTCAAATACGTACGGGAACAACGTAACCCAACTACAGAAAACATGTTACAGTACAAACGTCAATAAAAAACACACGACGATCGTCATGTGACAAACGACACTAACGTTACTTACAACACAAAACACCAGTCAACAACGATCTCGAACGCGGGTCTCCTGTTTAAATGTCTGGTGTTTGTTGGGCCCATCCACCTCCACACCCGCCCACCGTAGGTGGTCTTTCTCGCTTTTTATACTGCGTCACTAACTCTTACCGTAGCATTTATGCGCGGATGCATATGCATTATCGTGGCATTCACGCTTTTACGTGCGACCGGGCTGTCGACAGGATTGATGAGGTGTATGTGTAGAAAAGTTAAATGCATATAGTCATCAGATATGAGTTTCTCCTCCTGTTTGCCAGGTCGACAGCAGAGGATAGATGCAGGTTGAATCTGCTGAAATTAACAGTCAGTAATTGCTGCTTATGAATGGAAGATATGAGTATTTGGTTCAAGTGAGTAAACAGTGGGAGTAAACAGGCCAGTAGAGAGACGGGAGTAGCTGAAAAAAAACCGGGGTAGAGGTCGCAATGAGGTTGTCAGATCAGCATTACTTCCACAAAAGTGTGTTCTCCTAAGTACCGCTACGAGCGAAAGAAGGTCATAAGCCTCCTACTTGGTGAGCGGTCATGAGGCTTGATTGGGTATTGGTCTTAAGCCAAAGCTTAGAAGCAGCAAGGTGACAGGTTGAGTGTGGAGGTCATTGTAAACTGAAATGGGCCACAAGTTAATCCCATGTTGACCCACTGCCATACTGGCCGAAAGCATTTCTTGCTACTGGCGGTGGCTTCGTCTATTATACCTGTAGACATTCCTTGAGAATGTAGTTTCTGCAAACTTTTAGCTGATGTGGAAACAATGCCGCACTTTTGCGTGGGCATAAAGACCTCAAGCTTTCTGCATAGAAATACAATAGGTCAATACAATATGTATTTTAGAATTAGTTTAGTAGGAAGTGTCTTCTTCTGCCCAGTATTTCTGTGGTAACCAGGGTAGGGATTGAGCTTAATGTTAATGTACAGTATATACGTGTGTTGGTGCAGGGAGTGGATAGAAGCCAGTGGTCTGGCCTGAAACTGCTCGAAAAAAGTGGAACTTGGCACCAGTTGTGCATAATTTACGTTGCACTTAGTTGATGTTTGTTACCCGCCGCCGAATAAACTATGGCCGAGAACCAGATGCAAGTCTCGGGGGTCCCTTCCTACCCCACAGCATGTGAATATTGTCAGAATCTCCCTCTCACATCTCTAACTCTAGTCGGCCTCCTGCAGGCTCTCTCCCAGTGGATTACAGTGAGATTCCTCCATCAATACTCCCTTAATTTCTTTCTGGCGCTCAGAACGAGAGTGCTGCCAATCAATCGGGGATGTAGTGTGCGAGCCAGCGAGTCGGCCTTGAATAAAATAATGAGCTACAGAGGTGCCAGACAAGAGAGTTGATTAGTAATTTAAAGAGAAAAGAGCCAAGGTCCAAGGGGCAGAAATGGCACAGGTCAGTCCAATAATTGAGATAAAAGCGAGGTGTCTTTTACGGATGGCCAAGACACACACACACACACACACACACACACTCTCTAATTTATGCATGTAATGTCTATTTATACTGTACATTGCAATCTCGATTCTCCAAGGATGTAATACAGAGTCAGTTCCAGTCAGTCATTGATCGTCCGGCGGGGTGAGGCTGTGTTAATCAGCTACCATTGTAAGGATGAGCGCTTCCTAAGGCTGCTATCCCTCTCACATTTCTGCCAACACCCCAGACATCTTTCACTCTCTGTGTGTGAGTGTGTGATTGTGTGTGTGTGTGTGTGTGTGTGTGGCCTCCCCCTCCATCACCCCATCTCCCCCATCAATCTCGATCGCTTCACGTGTCTCATTTTGCATACCGCACCGTTTTGCGATCTCTGCAATCCAACACACACGGGTCGCGCCTCTTCAGTTACAGATCTGACCGCAGTGAAGACATTAACAGCAATTAGCTGGACTCATGTTTTCATGCTGCTCTTGTCATTTGTTCTTCCGTCCTTTGTTCTCTCTCAATCTTTGCAGAGTGACCGAATCAAGTCTTCTATTGTCAAAGTTCAAAAGACATGACCTATAAAACTCAGTTCAATTAAACAAACAAACGTGAGTGCGTGTATGCTAAATGTTAATTATGTAAGCTTACGGGACGTAATAGTCTTAAATTGGCTCAATGTTCCACTGGCAGTCCTCCAGTGTGCGGCAGCAGGCTGGCAGCTATTTCAGTGTTCTGCAGCCAGAGGCACTGTATGTCTCATAATTCACCAGAGATATATTTGACTTTAGTATTATCTGTTACATTTTTATATTCAGTTTATTTATCTCAAAGTTGTCACAGAGAATGAAGGATTCTCTGTCTTTGTTGACGCACTAAAACCTTAGTTTTATGGAAGTTGGCTCTCGAGACCCCCTTTTTTCTGTCAAAAGACTGCATATGATGTCAGTATGCATGTTGTCTTCTAGGGCTGGGACGATTCACCTATCACTATGATGATACTTGGGTGCTGATTCGATATGTATTGCGATTTTTAAGTATTGCGATTTAATATTACAATTTATTGTGATTTTTGTTAACTTTTTTAACACTAGACCATGGGAAAAAGATGAATCATACACTTCTAGGGACATTTACTTTGGAAAATATCTAAATTGATACGGTAAAAATGTTAGATTTTTCAGCACATATGTAATCAGAGATGTCCTGAAGTTAAATATATCAGTCATTGTCAGGCATTATTTCTTAATTTTTACCAGCAATTCAAAAATCAAAGAATTTGATTTCCATCACAAATTAGTAGTATTTTCTTTTTAATTTATAAGGGACATGTAATATTTTATACTTCTGGTGAATACAATCAGATCAATCTTATTTCCATATATGTATTTTGTATATACAGTTCCCTTTGTTAACACCATATTTTGAAAGAAAACGGAAGTAGTCACACATGTGTACTTCCGCTAACTTCGCCAAGTCCGTCTCTGGCTCTCCCGTCAGCTCTGTTCTTTTTATCCATCCATGGTCAGCTCCATCGGGTCGTTCGAATGCATTTAACATAAATGTCACTATATGGGCACGCTACAGTTGTAGCCACGGACGATTTGACCGCATGTTATCGCAATACGATAACGTTTCCTGTCCATGACAGAGTTAACATGCAGCTTTAGCCGTGATGTCTAGCTCTGCTTTTCCTGGCAATGTGTGAAACTCAAAGTGTTTCCATACTTTACTGTATGTGTAGTGTTTACCACTTTGGATTTAAAATGTGAGGGTGCAGGTAGCATCCACGTGGACCCTCTGCCCTTTTTCTACTTTCTCATTTTGGCTCAATGCAGTTTGTTTTGGTTGACGGATACGAAACGGATATGACGTCACGTTACTCAGACTACAACAATAAAAGCGGTAACTTCCTTCTATCTCCGCATCGACTCAAATGAAGCAAATATATCGATTACGGCATTAAAAAATCGATTTCAAAATCATAAAAAAATAATCGCGATACATATGTGTATCGATTATTTTCCCACCCCTATTGTCTTCCTCTGTTTGTTTCCTTTTAACTGATGTCAGGTTGTTATCTTCTCCACTGTGTTGAGGACAAACACTGCTCACACTGGATCCTGCTGTTCATTGCCTTCCTCCTCTCTTTCTATCTCTGAAATGTGTTCAGAGAGCAAACAGGCATGCTTTTGATCTTCACCCCCCCAAGGGGATGTGGTCGGGGTCTAGTCATGCGCCTTCCTCAGCCTGCCTCTCATGTTCCTTGTCAAAGATATACTCAGCCATACAGTACCAGCGACTGTGGACAAATAGACTGAAACGTGCAGGAAGAAACAATCAGGCTTGTCAGCTTCAGCATATTCTAACGTTATATAACGGCTGTGTGGAGGGTTGGGCTAGCGGAGTGTGCTGCTGTTTGATGAAAAATGCATGCTGGAGATTATTTCCCATGATAATTCAGCGCAGATATTGGTTATCTTAATAGTCAAATGGTGATGCATGCACAGAGTATGTTACTTATTTATGTTCACTGTGCACTACTGGGGAGTGAATGTATATCCCCTCATCTCTTGTGCTTTTTGCTGTCGCTCCTCTCCTTGTCTTTCTCCTTACCTCATTCTGTCACTCACTCTCGTCTTCCTTTTTTCTCTCCCCTCTCATTTCCTCATTCTCCTCTCTCCCGCCGTCAGATCGGCACTGAGTGGGACGCCAAAGAGCGCATGTTCAGAAACTTCGGCGGCATGATGGGCCCGATGGACGAGACGGTGGGCATGCAGAAGTGGAGCAAGGGTCCCAACGTCACCGTCACGGTCGTGTGGATTGACCCCACCAACGTCATCGCGGCCACCTACGACATCCTGATCGACGCCAGCGCCGAGTACACCCACTACCGCCCGCCGCTCAACCAGCCTCTGCGGCCCGGCGTGTGGAGCATCCGCATCCTGCACCACTGGAGCCCAGTGGCTGAGTTGCGCTTCCTCATCGCCCCGTTGGCCTTTAACAAGCGCCAGCCCATACGACAAGGTGAGAGAGAGAGAGAGTTTCAAACAGCCTCTCGTGAGGCTTATTTGTAACGAGCCATTTATTTCGGCTTCATCATAACACAAAATTACTATTGATTGTGTTATTTGTACAAATAGCTTTGTTAGAGTTATTGCACTTATGTGCTGTTCCTCAACAAATAATCATTCATCAAAAAGTACTTAAGGTGTCACTCTGAATGCCAAACATTTCACTGCATAGTTAGATGTTAGATTACTTCTGCTCCCCTGCATGTGAGAGGGTAATATAACATTGTACTTTATACTCCTACTACTACATTCACCTGACAGTTACTTTGTAGATTTAGATTTAACATAATCCACACAATTGCAATTATCTGTCTTCTATTTTCTTCTTGTCCTATTGAGATGTAAAAGTTAAGTTTCTTAAAAAGTGAAAAAACAAAAAAGCAGTCACTGCAGTGGGGGAAATTTCATCCTGTTTTAATAGAACTGGTTTCATTATTTACATGATTTGAGAGCAATAAGCTCCTTTATTCTGTCTTCCATCAAAAGTCTCCCATTTATTTATAGAGTGGATTTCTATAGAAAAAATCGTTGGAAATAATCTAACTAGACTGGCAGATTTCTTCACGAATAATTTTTTGAGAAAAGACTAACTACTGTAATTGAGAATTGCTTAGCAAATTTGTTATGCCTCCACGCTAGCAACAGCCGTGGCCGGAGGTATTATGTTTTCGGGTTGTCCGTCCGTCTGGTTCATTCTTGTGAACGCCATATCTCAGGAACGCCTGGAGGGAATTTCTTCAAATTCGTCACAAACATCCACCTGGGCTCAAGGATGAACTAATTCGATTTTGGTGGTCAAAGGTCAAGGTCACTGTGACCTTATATCCATCCCATTCTCGTGATATCTCAGGAACGCCTTGAGCTAATTTCTTGAAATTTGGTACAAACGTCTGGTTTTGTTTTGGCCCCTGTGATCCCGTCCACTGCCCATTTCGACATCCCGTTGCCATACAAAACAAATTGGCATACAAACACAGCCTTCTGCAGCCATGGAAGCAAGCAAACAAACTGGATCAACAGAGATAACATTAACATTACATTCTACCCGACCTGAAAAGCCTCGCCACATCTCCGTGCGCAGCTGGTTATCAAGGCAGCGAGTATTTGAGACACCCAGCCGGTGAAGTGATTCCAACTACTACTGGCCAGAGGCTAATGCGGTCGTGTCCAGAAGGTAACCCTCAAACAGCAAAAATTTGCACTAACTGGTATCATTTATACCGGAGGAACAGACAGACCGCAGCTCCAATTTTTTGAATTTTGACTACTGTTACCCATTTTAAACGCTAGCTGTCAGTCCTACATATTTTGACGCCAAAACATGCAGTATGTACTTTGGCCAAAATTTTTATATTGGGATTTGAATACATAAGGAACACCAATGTGAAGCTACAGAATGATATAGAAATTTTAAAAAAAATCAAAAATAATAGACCTGCCCTTTAAAAGACGACCCGCTCTACCCACTGAGCTAAAGCCGCCCCAGAGTGGAGTTCACTACATGTTTACTAGTACTTAATAATGATGGACAGGCTCATTTTAGCTTTGAGTCTTTACTACACATCAGTGGTTCATATATAGGATGTTGATAATGAAAATACAGAGCTTGAATGAATACACATAGTCTTTATGTTTGACAGTCTATATTCAGTGTACATTTTCCGTATTAATCATAGTGTCACAGAGTGACTTTGCATTTCCTGTGAAGTAACGATAGCTAGTTTAGGTGCTCTAAATGTCTGCAGACACACACACACACACACACACACAGACACACACAGAGCGCCTTGTATTTGCAGCGATGCCCTTTCTAATCAAGCCTCTGGGTCTCTGCAGACCCTGGTTGTTTGTCATCAAGTCACCCTTAATAACCCAGCGAGCTGCTCATACACACTAAACAGAATGTTAAACAACAGCGCACTTAGCCCTCCAAAAACAATGACACAATTAAATCAATCAGCCAGCATGGATAAGGGGCAACGCTGCATTGTTGTAGTCCGTAAGCAGCCAGTTTGCTCTGAAATCACAGGAGAGTTGAGACGCTAGCTTCGGCATAATCGCGTCTTTCTCCGTTTAGTAATCTCACTGAGCTGTTTTAATGATGAAGAGAAGCAACAAATAAAGTAACAGCTTTTGTCTCCAACCTGAGTCCCAGCGGGGCTGTGGGGGGGGTCTGTTGTGCAACAGTGTGAGTTAAATATTCATCTCTGGGTTTACGGCTATGTAGGTTCATTATGCTCCGGCTTCCTGTTGATGGGGGGGAAAATTTGCCTGGTACGAGTTAAACAGTGTGTCACCCCGACACGTTGTTTTCTATAGCGTTGTAGCTCAGTTATAAGATTAGTAGCATCATATAGAGTCAGTTGTCAGTTTATTAGGTACAGGTCTTGATTCATTGGTGATTTGTAAGTGACTTATTGATATAAATGCAAATATATTAGAAACAGTCCCACCATAAAGCAATACAATTCAGCCTGCAACCCAAAATGACCATAGAGATGAACCATTTTTTTTATTAAAAAACCTTCAAAATCTTACTGAAGTAAAAGTACACAAGTATTATCAGCTAAATTTACTTGAAGTAGCAAAAGTAAAAGTGCTCATTGTGCAGAATGTCTCGTTTCAGAATGTGATATTATTATATTGTATATTTTGTTGGACTACTGATGTGAAGCAGCATTTCACTACTTTAACTGGTAGAGGAGGAGCTGATTTTAAATACTTTCCACAGTGTTACTCAAGTCTCCCGTAGACCAATACGTCATATTCAATGAGGTAATCGTATGTTTTGTTCGTGAAAACTTAATGTGAAAAGTAACAAGTGACTCCAATCGTCATACATTTAGTGGAGTAAAAAGTACAATATGACCGTTACCACCTACAGTACTTCAGTACCACCACTGCCTGTTGTATTAGACCACATTAGTTTTATCTAGGTGTAACTAATAAACTGGAAACTGAATGTACTTTACATTTGTAAGCGCAAATTAATTGCACATTTTTTATCTGTTCAAAACGTACCTTAAAGGGAGAATTCTCAAGTATTTAATACTCTTATCAACATGAGAGTGGGGAAATATGATTGTTTTATGCAAATGCATGTATCTATTTATTATGGAAATCCATTAACAGCACAAAACAGTGACAAATATTGTCCAGAAACCCTCACAGGTACTGCGTTTAGCATAACAACTATGCTCAAATCATAACATGGCAAACTGCAGCCCAACAGGCAACAACAGCTGTCAGTGTGTCAGTGTGCTGACTTGACTATGACTTGCCCCAAACTGCATGTGATTATCATAAAGTGGGCATGTCTGTAAAGGGGAGACTCGTGGGTACCCATAGAACCCATTTTCATTCACATATCTTGAGGTCAGAGGTCAAGGGACCCCTTTAAAAACTGATCATAGTAAAAAATGTAGGCCTGTTTTACTCCTGTGGTTGCATACTTAAAATCACAAACCCAATCTTCCTCTTGCTAATGAAAGCTAATTCATAAGTCGTAAAATGCACCTTTATTCAATTCAGCACACTCCAGAGTATTCCTTCTCCAGCTTCACTTGGTCTGGTATGACTAGCAGCTTATGGTGGCTAATGTAATGACATTATTGAGTCAGTTCACTGACTTTAGGACTCTTCTAATCCCTATGTGTGACTGATACACTACATTTTAGCATTCAACAGATAAACAATTGACTTTGTTTTATCACAAAAGTAAAACCTAGTAATCCTCACCAGAAATAAATGGAAATTCAATGTTCCAGTATACTGTAATTGTAACTTGTGGCCACAGTTCAGCAAAAGTGAAATAGTCTCACTCTATGTGCATCAGAAAATATTAATAACTTAGATTCCTTGTTGCCTTGTGTTAGACTTTGTATTAGAATACCGATGGATTAGGGAGTGGCAGGCTCCAGTCATATATATGGATGTGTTTGTGGTTTACATCTTGATTAAGGATTGTGCCTTTTATTCACACCCCATAGGAAATGGGGTAGGGTTAAATCATAAACATATATTTTACATATTTTGCAATATAAGGACACATAATTATTAGCTGTACAGAGTTATCTATGTTTTAAGTGGAGTTTATAGTCATCATGTAATAATCTGGTGTGTGCTTGGCTGACTGTGCGTTGTAATGTTTGCTTTCGTCTTAGCTGTTCCATCCGCCTGCCTTTAATTTACTGCCATGTCTGGCACCAAGTTTCCCTCCTACATGCAGTGCCAGTAAAAGTTTATGACGTGGCCTTCCACCCGCATTGGCAGCGGCAGACGCATGCATATGCACGTGCACAAATACACGTTTTTATACACAAACGCAGAAGTCTGCACAGATGCATGACTTCATTCAGTAAGACCCGCTGATACCACAAAGCTAGCTGGCATGGTATGAACATCGCCTTGCCTGGTGTTGGAGCACCTCATGTCTGACTGCATCTTTTTCTGTCACCAGTGCATGAAAAGCACTGATGTCTGCTCAGCCATGCTCGGAGAGGATGGCTAGCGCCCCAGTTAGAGTACCAGTGAGGAATTTACAGCTTCAGTGGAGCTCGGGGTGGAGAAAGTGTTTTAAGGGGAAGTTGTGTCTACGTTTTTCTGCCTTCCTGCTGGGATTGACCGTCATGGGAAGAAAGAATGAGGGCGCGTCTGACCGTCAGCATTGCAGTGGTTTGACATACCACATCAAAGAATGGGATTTAGGTAGTCCAGTCGTAAAAATCAATCCAAGTAAATTAGCAACCAGTTTAAGCTTTTCGGATAATAATAAAGCAAATCACGTTCTTTGCTTTGATATTTTACAATTCACGTCCCTCTTTTTCCTTTTCTCTCTTTTCCTTCAACTCTTTTCCCCTTCTACAATCTCCGTCTGACCACTGATTATCAACTCTTCACACATCATCATTCTCTCTTTCTTCCTTCCCACATTTCTCCAGAGGATACCCTGAAGCTCCACAACGGCCCGGCGAAGAACAGCTACATGGAGCAGAGTTTCCACGGCCTCAACCCGGTGCTCAATATCCCTGTCAGCCTGGGCTACGTGGAGCAGGCCAAAAGGAACGCGGCCCTGACCGGCCCGGAGCTCGAGCGTTGGTCAGACAGCCTGGTGGGCGAGTTGTGGGAGGCGGCCGACATCTGCGCCGTGGGCCCCACCGCCTGCCCGGTCATGCAGGCCTGCCCCAAGAACCCTTGGAGCTCCCTGAGCCCAGACCCCAAATCCCACCTGGGAACACCGCGCGCAGACGGGCGCATCAGGTAGCAGCGAGGCCTCCAGCTGGACGGGAGGCCGCGGCACAGGAGATTCACTGTTGATTTTTATTTATTTAAGGGGTTTGCTGCAGGTAGGGGAAGGAAAAGTGTTCTTCCTCTGTCTCGTGAGGAGAAGGAAAGAAAAGAAAAAGTGGATTTTTTCGGGAGGTTGGTGAGGGTGTCTGGACAGAAAGCGAGGAGAATGATTTTCAGATCCTCCCACGGGGTTCCTCCTTTTAGGGGATTATGCTGGCTTTGCTATTTCAGTTTCTCAGTGTATTTATTTCTCTTCTCATGGCTGAGTTTTACTGTGATCAAACGTTGCAATTTTCGAGCATTTATTTTGCTGCTGAATGAATTATGAAGTCAGCTTTTAAAGCCCCGCACGGGGCACTGCGGTCATGTGACACTGGTAGCAGACGAAGCTCTGCTGCAAAAAAGGCCTTAGCTGTAAGACATATGCGAGGAGGTAGCCTGGTACTGAATTAAACGTGCCTCCTTAAGTGTTTGTGAACATAAACTAAATAAGAAGATATCTGAGTGGTCAGATGTACCCAAACAGTCGGGGGGAAAAAAGGATATTTTGATACGACTCAAATGCAGCACCATTAAAAGCGAACTCCCCGTTTATGGAGAAACTTTGAACAACAAATATTTTAGCATTGATAAAGCCAATTACTTCAAAACTTGAGTTTCTGATAGTTCAGTGACTCAGTTTGTCAATCAGTAGAACAAATCAGTAACAGCAGCACAACTTCTCTCAGTTCAGTGCCTGATCAGGATGGGGAACTGTTGTGGCCGAGCAGCCGATTAGACCGTCGTCAGGCTGTTAAATGGACGTTATCAGATAAGCCCCATAGATGTGGGTCAATAGGGGCCTACTACACCCATTAGTAGTTTTTATCATCCATTCACATGGTAGATCACCAAAAGAAGGTATAAAAGAACACGACAGCGACCTCTAGCGGCCGTAGTTATTATGACAGAAGCAGAAGCGGAAGTCAGACGCTGTAGTATAGACAGTGTGAAACTCAATAAAGAGTTGAGGATGGGGGCGAAAGATGGGTCACAAAACAAAGGGTTTTCGCACAGGAGACCCAAGTCCGCATCCTGTGTGTTGTTGTCTTTGTGTTCTTAGTTATTTTAAGCCAAAACACAATGTTTTTCCCTGAACTTAATCAAGTGTTTTTTTGCCTAAACCTAAAGAAGCCTTTTTTGTTTGTGGTCAAAACGTAACGTTTCATGCAGTTTTACAACATGTTAGAACATGTTGCTTTTAAGTTTCACTTTCACTTTTACAACATAGTAGGTCCCTACTGACCCACATCTATGGTGCTCATAGCAACTAATAACATCTATTTAATGGCCTGATAACAGTCGAATCGGTCGGGCCGGGCTAACCATCTGCTGCAGAACAGATCGTATATATGGAAAAAAAGAAATGAATAATACAGAGGCCTTTTCAGGATATTTAAACCTATTTGGATTATACTAAAAATTTAATGTAGACATTTTAGTGTTCTAAATTCATAAATGCTTAATTTGTGGTTGTTGTATAATAGTATTTTAAGACTTAACATTCACATAGTGTAGGTTTGTTTTAATAGAACCCAGATGTGACAGGCAGAGGACAACGAGAGAACTGCTTCGTCCGTCTCGGTTTTCTTACCAACCTGCCTCAAACTTGAAACACAATTATCTCAAGCTGACCTTAAAATTCTCATTTTCGGTGTACATTTCTTTTTTTTTTTACTTTCTTCCAGTCATTTCAATGACACTTTATGTTGTACATGATTATACAAGAAGTCTCAAAAAATTGTGTGAATGATGGGGGGAGGGAGTCCATGAGTCGCTATTTATTTATAAGTTTATATTAATACTGATATTTTTAGTCAGTGACTAAATAACTGCGACGCTGCCTTGGCAGCATGATAAATATTTTTTTGTAAAGAAAGCCGCCTTTATTTACAAAGGCCAACACCCCAAACTTATACTGTACCTTTTTATGGCCCGCACCTGTGTGTTAGTCAGTGTTGTCCTGTCTGAATAGATCTTCTTGTCTTGGTTTCCTACATGGCTGTTTGCCGAGCGCATCACAAGAGAAAGCCACTCTGACCCGTGAGGTCAGAGGTCAGCTGTACCTAACAACCTCGCCAAACAGCGATGGGGAACAAAAACACTCTTCACGACCGAACGCATTGGAACAACGTCTGGATCGAAGGAGAAACTGCTTTTCGGTGTTTTATGGTTCACGTCAGTTTCAGAATGATAGTGAGTGGTAGTGATCTTCATGCTGTGACAATAACGTACAATTTCAAGTGAATATTATATCGTGTCTTGATTGCAAAACGCATACTTAATTAGATCAACTCTATCTACATTTGAAGTACCTTTTCTGCCATCAAGACAATCTCTGGAGGGTAGCTCTGTACCGCAACACATCCTGAACAAGAGGTACGCTCAGATATTTGTTTTACTTTGAAATAAGTGTCATCTGGAGCCAATTAGGAGTTCAATCTGTGATTGTCAACATTGTTTAGCCACCACACGAGCTAAGTGAGTGTTTCTGCACCGGCTAATTAAGAGACATTACTGTTCATTAATGTCAAGTTCACCTTGCCTCTCTGTCGGATGTGTCAATTGCTATCACTCCTTCCCTCTCAAATCTACACTGTTTTCTGGGGTTGGGTTGTAAAGGACAATTTAGTTTTTTTTTCACTGGCCGGCTTCTGCGGCCACCTTTTAACTTCTAGTGCCACCGTGCTCAGAACAACTACTTCACACAATACATATTATTATGTAAGCTCAACGACAGTTTTGGAAAAAAGGTGAATTAAGTAAATGTATCTCAATGTGGAAGTCCTATTTTGTAACAAAATGATTAACAAATGAAGAAGATGTACATAGGTATTTTGTATTGAAATATTGTTTCAAAGGTATTGTACATGTAAATACAGATGTGGTAAAATGACATTGAATTATTAAGAGTTTTTTGAAGTGTCAATAACTGGGCACAAAGAGTGAATTGATGGTGTTTATTGATCAAAAGTACATAACCCGTTTCAGTGTTTTTGGACAGCCGTGACAACAACCTTGTCCTATTTGCCTCTCAGAGAAAATCACATGCCAGATTGTTGTTGTTCTTGCTGGAATGTATTGTCGAGCAACTGTTGCACAAATTTCTCTGAACCAACGTTTCCCCCCGTTATTTTGTTCCGGGGAGGCTCTGTGTGCCTTAGCTGACTTTTAGAACCTTCTCTGTCCATTAAAAGAAAAAAAACTTTTATTTTGTTATTGGTTTTGATCTTATGTGAAGAATACCATGAGTTTGTCGCGTGATTCACTGGTACTGCAACACCAAAAAGATGTCTGCTGTTGTATATATCATCAGGACTTCTGTCTTTATCAGCTTTTATTTTTTTTCTTCCCGTTGGGGGATTTGTTTTGTTGTACTTGACTGGCTTGTCTTACTTTTCTCTGACTGCTTTTTGGAAATAAAATTATATGGAAAATCAGCTCATGTGGATTGAAAACATTAAGTCTGCTGCAGCATCGTTCCACCATTACACTGCTGTTGCTTATGAAATACAAGTTGCTTTGCGAATGAAGTGCAAGTCCATTTAACTGCGTAACATTTAATACAGTGTATTTTTATTCACTCACCATCTTTAAACTTGAATCTTATTCTATCATTTTATTTTCAGGGATATCCATATAAAGTCCTAGTGGAAGGAAATTAAGTTAGTTTCAACTGTCGGGATGCGGGGGCAAGCAGGCTTAGCAGGGAATTGCAGACGTCCCTCTCCCCAGCAACGTTTTCCAGCTCTTCCTGGGGGAAGACATAATCTCTCCAGCATCTTCTGGGTCTATCCCGGGACCTCTTAACAGTTGGACGTGCCCGGAAAACCTCCAAATGGAGGCGTCCAGGAGGCATCCTGATCAGCTGGCCTCTTTCAATGCGAAGGAGCAGCGGCTCTACTCTGAGCTCCCTCCGGATGTCTGAGCTCCTCACCCTCTCTCTAAGGCTGAGCCCAGCCACCCTACAAAGGAAGCTCATTTTGGCTGCTTGTTTCCGCAATCTCATTCTTTCTGTCACTACCAAAGCTCAAGACCATAGTTAAGGGTTGGAACGTAGATGGGCTGGTAAATCGAGAGCTTTGCCTTCCGGCTCAGCCTCCCTCCTCACCACAACGGTCCTGTACAGTGCCCGCAAAACTGCTGATGCCGCACCGAACCGAGCCAAAGACTCACTCCCCAGCCGAAGGGCGCAGTCCTTCGTTTACCAGCAGAGCACCATGGCCTCAGACTTGGAGGTACTGACTCTCGTCCCGACCGCTTCACACTCAGCTGCAAACCGCTCCAGTGCGTGCTGAAGGTCATGGTCTGATGAAGCCAACAGAACCACATCATCTGCAAAGAGCAGAGACGCAATTCTGAGGTCCGTAAACCGGACACTCTCCTCATCCTGGCTGCGCCTTGAGATCCTGCCTATGAAAATCACAAACCGAAAAGGGACAACCTTGGTGGAGGCCAACACCCACCAGAAACGTGTTTGACTTTGTGCCGAGTATACGGACACAGCTCTCACTTTGGTTATACAAGGACCAGATGGCTCGTAACAGTGACCCCATATTCCCGCAGTACCCCCACAGGACTCCCGGGGGACCCGATCGTAAGCCTTTTCCAAATTCACAAAACGCATGACGTCACAGTCGTTGGATTTTCCCAGAAAAAACATCCCGCATTTTTCACATCAAAGCAGTCTACAGGCTTAAGTCGCAGAAGGTCTCATTTCACACAACAACCTGTTCACACAATGGCAATAAAAAACAATTAAAAAACATTACATACAGTCCCTTTAATGCCTTAAGTATTTCCCTCAGTCAAACTGAGGGAGTTGAATTGTTAACTGTGGTTACAGCTAGTTGCTTCCATATGTTTTCCACCAAATTAGCTTCAACAGTTGTCTTCTAGCAGAGATTCTCACCCAACGCCCACTTCATAACACTTTAATATGTGGCTACAGGCAATTTCAAATGAATGATGACTTCCTATAAACGTGACAAACCAAGTCATATTATTCAACCATAAACACAGTTATGAAGTGCAGTTACACTTGTTGTTACAGCATCTGAGAACAAAAGCAGAAACCTGCAATAGATAGGGAAACAAATCTTATTTTTTTGTTAACTCTGTGTGTGTGTGTGTGTGTGTGTGTGTGTCCCACAGGCTCTTTACCACGACACAGCGCTGTTGAGTGTTTGACAGGCCTTGATCAAAGGAACACTACAGTGGCAACAGATCCCATTTACTGTCCCATAAGACCTGGGACAGGCGGCCTAATTAGTCCTGACTTACTCTGCTGTATGCTTCAATTTGTGTGCAAATGTGTTTCCTGAGTAAGCATGTAAGTGAGTCACTAAGTGAGAAAGCAAAAAACATTGCGTGCAGGCTCACATGCATGTGTGGGCGTGCCGGATAAGGCGGATGTGAAGAGAAATGTGCAGCCTTGTTCACCCGCAGCAGGATGAGCGGTGTTATGTTTGTTCGACTGTGATGTGAAACACTAAAAGCTATGCTGCTATGTTGGGAGGAAATCACTCGCATTAATGGCAGATAAACACTCTGATGATCGTTTTCAGCTTTTAACTCAACCTCAATGACACACATGTTGCTTGATTAATTAGCACCCCTCAAATGGAGAGAGAGATTGGAATAACAGTGATAATAGGCGTCACTCTCACGACGGTAACATGGCCATCAGCACACTGAGCAGGGTGGATCACACCCATGTTAACCGATAATACAGATAATTTGCAAAATGGATGGTTTTTATTACCCTAATGGATTACCCAAATTGTATTTCTTGTGAACATAAAAATGTAACTTAATTTATATATAACAAAGAAAAATTATAGGTCTAAGTTTTTGTTGTTTTTTTACATATTATACCATGACTTTATTTCGACAACTATACTATGACATGTTTTCATAAAAATTTTCGACGTGCTATACTATGATTATTTTTTCATGAAATATTTCAACATATTACGCTATGATTTTTTTTCATGAAATTTTTCAACATACTATGACATTTTTTTTTTTGACATATTATACCATGACTTTATTTCGACATGCTATATTATGACTTTTTTTCATGAGGTTTTTCGACCTGCTATACTATGACATTTTTTCAGGAAATCTTTCGACATATTATACTAGGACTTTTTTATTTTTTCAACATTCTATACTTTGACTTTTTCCTCAAATTGTTTCGGAGAGATAAAAGGAGCGGGTCATTGAACTGAAAACCAAACATTTTAATGAATTGTTTAATTGACAGCGGGGCAGACATGACCCCCTTTGCCCTCTGAATGCATTCACCCTCTGATTCATACAGTAGAAAAAGAAGATGGAGACGTGGATGAAGCTTTTTTTTTTGTATTAAAGATAATTCATTTACAAACATTAAGGCATTGTAAAAGGCATTATCTAAACTCAATACTTCTAACATACAAGGCACAATTGGATAGAAAAGATAACTTAAATTATAAAAAAAAATGATATAATAACAAAAATAAAAGAGGCTAGAAAATAAAGGAACAAAAAAGAAATGCATAAATAAATAAATAAATAAATAATAATAATAAGACTGCACTCTTCCATAGTAGCTCTAGGGGTCATCATCATATATGTTCAGTTCTTCATAAGCTCTAAGGAGAGACTTTGCATGCTGTCCTTTCATTAGTCTTAAAGCACTGAGATGATTGTCCACAAGGTCCCTTTTGAAAACAGAAAATAGGGGTTTCATTTTCCTCCATTTGGATGCATGGATGAAAGAATTTGCCAGCAGTATCAGATTGTTCAATATCAAGTCACTCTTAATGTCCTTCATGTTAATACCAAACACAACATTTTCTCTTGCGAGAGGAGCAAGTAGTTGGATTTTGGTTGACAGCCAGTCCTGCAAATCTTCCCAGAATGCCGCAGAATATATACAGTGGAAAAACAGATGATCAGTCGTTTCAATCTCAGTCTCACAAAAGTTGCAGTTATTGTGTTAGAGTTAAAGTTATTGTGATCAACATTAAATCTCCGTCTTAGCAATTCATTGGATGGATAAATATTAGTCATTATTTTGAAATGGACTTCTTTTGTCTTGGGGCTTACAGGATAAGTGATGTATTTAGCTCTCCATTTCTTAATGTCTGATTCTGAAAATAGTTGGCTGATGTTGTTTCTGTTTGATCGTATTGGGTACAGTATGTTGGTCAGGTGATTACATAACAATTTGTTTGAGTTTTTCGCACCCAGAAAATCCTGACCATTAACTTGAAGCACAGGTAATTCTATTATACACGACTGTTTATCTATGTTTTGGACCAGTCGTCTAACTGGAACAGGGAACGCCCTGATCACTTAATGAAACTGGGCACGTGTGCAAACTATATCGTATTTTGAGTAGAAGCTTTCCCAAGACAGCAAGTATCCCTGATCATTCATTAGATGCATTATTAACCAGGTATTTTTATCCATCCAATGCTGTAAGCAGAGAGATTTACCATTACATAACACATGTCTGTTGTTCCAGATAGGGGTTTGGTGTGGGGTGAAACTGTGTCTGTACATGAGTTTCCAGCATAACAATACTTGTTTGTGAAATACAGTAAGGACAATTTGACTGGCAATTTTTCAATCTGAAAGTCACATTTAAGAACAAACTCAATACCACCCATTTTTTGAACAGACCTCTGGGGAGACAATACCAGGTACAATCTTTGTTTAGCAGAAAGATTTAAGCCATTTTAACTTTAGCACAGGGTTAGGGTTATTTAAACATTCAAAATCAATAGCTTACAGACCACCATCTTTGTATTCTTTAACCATTTCTGATTTCCTATTGTAATGAGCCAGATTTTTCGGGATAAAATTAAAGTTTAGTTGGTTTATGGTTTTTATGAACTTATTAGGTATGGCCATGGAATATGCAGGATAAATACACCTTGCTAAGGATTTCCATTTTAGTTTGGTATGTCCTTCCAAAAACAGATCTCTTTGTAACCACATATTCAGCTTAGTTTTACACTCAAGAATTTTGACTTGTATGTTTAAGGTCTCACGGATTTTATCATCTTTGGTTGTATGGATGCAAAGATATTTCACAGAAGATTTGATAGGAATATCATAAGCCTTTGTGAAGTTGCAATCATGTATGGCCATCAATTCACATTTATTTGTGATTGAGTTTTAAACCTGATGCTTTAGAAAACACATCAATTAACTCCAAGACCGTAGGGATTTGTTCTAAATTTTTCAAGAAGATGGTGGTATCATCAGCCAGTTGACTTACAATTATCTGTTGCTAACGTTTCTAGCAGGAGAGGACAGGGGGGAGTTGGAAGAGGAGCAGGAGCAGGAGCTTGAGCGGGCGCTGTTTCTGCATCCTAGTGGGTTAGGTGCACTTTCTCTCCTGTTTTTTATATATACATTACGTTAGTTTTCAGACTGAAGGGGGGTGAATTAGTTCCTTGCTCTATCTATGTAGCCTGCAGACTTTCACATCCCAGCTGGCAAAACTGTTCTGCAGTCAAACTTATCTTTAAACCAAGCCAGCATCCTCACGGCACACTGAATGCAAAATATCAAACATTTATGACAATTACAAATTGTATATCAAGGCCCAAACAAAGACTGTGTATATTTATTGTAAACAACTGTAAAGGACCCTACCTCTTCAATGGAAAACTAGATGAGAAAAACTAGACTAGACTATTCTTTCCAAAGAGACAGTGTCTGAAACTGGAAATAATTATGTTTTATGTGGAGGACGTTTTTTAAAATATTGTTTAGCACACCAAAAAGAAATCGAGTTGATTGTTACAATGAAACTTATAATAGTGTATTTGAGAGAACAAAGAAGTTAGCAGATTCCCAATATTATTCTAACTCTAGCACAGACATTGTGCTCTACATGATGTCCAGACTTCGAAAAGTCACTTTGCGTTTGGAAACAATGAGGACTTTATCAGTAAAACTTGCGACCGTCTGACCGTGAAGCTCGCAGCCAAATCAAGTGTCAATCCAATAAAGTATCAAGTGTCCATCTGGCCACTAGTGCCAGTCGGCCTGCCAACACGCACGCAGATGGCCGATTCTGATGCTATTCCACGTTTTAAGAGTCAATCAACTGTAAATCTAAACCAAGCACATGCATATCCAACATTTATTTTTGAAAAGCACATTAGAGCCATACTTATAATAAATAATACTTTAATAATATAAAATAAATCATTAAATAAATAATACTTGTCTTTTGCTGATGTAATTTTTTATGTTTCTTCCTTTCTTGCTTTGTCCAACTCTTAGATTATGACTTCCTTAACAATTGGCAGAGCCTCTCTACTAAGTACACACACATGCATACCAATCACAGACTGAGCTTGGGTTGTGTCCTGCTATGTACCTCAAATCACCAAAAGCAGCATAATGCTGCCTCATAAAATATACAACCCACTCTCTAAACTAAATGAAACATAGTCCACAGTCATCTGCAGTGCAAATCTAAGTAGACAGCGCTCGTATAATGTGTAGTGACAAAAGGTTTCAATTTCAAAAGTTTTAGAAAGTGAAAACTTTAAAAGTTTAAAAAACATTATTACAGGTTCACATTAAAACAAAAATGGTCGGCCAAAACATCTGCCCTCATTTAAAGGATAAGTCTGATCACATGCTATATTTTTCTTATGTTTAACAAATCCCATGAAAAGACCAAAACCAACAATGAGTTGATCCTAACAAGTAATGTCTGTGTAGCCAAAGCATTACCAGGAACATGGGCAGTGTATTTTATTTTGAATGAGTATTGTGTATTAATCCGCTGCTAAAAATAGTCCCGAACAAATACACTTTTTAATTCTGTTTCTGTAACATTTGATTAAAAACTACAATGCCCAGCTGTTTTAAGAAGTTATTTAGCCTTTTTCAAGAATTAAACTTCATATTTGTGATGCATTTTTGCAAAGTGACACTGCATTTTCACTGCCCCCAAAGTGGGGTTTCTTTACCGAGGACACTATTGATGCATCCAGAGGATGAAATTTATTCAGTTTGAAGAATTTGTGACAGCTCAAGGGTATGCGTGTATTCTTTCATCAGCTACACTGAATATGCGATGAGCTTCACTGACTTTCTCCCTGCGTGTTTGCTATGGTCCAACCCCTGTTATGCCTTTTTGAACAATTCCTCCTTGCAACATTCAGCAGCACGACTGAAAATGTTGTTTCTTTGTGACTTTTAAAAATCTACACTGTGGCCAGTGAAACACTCAAGCTGAGATGAGAATCGATCTGAAACTGTTGGTTGGGGAAAATACCATTTGAAGCCACCATCACCAGCCACTAAAAGATTTAAACGAGATGGAAATGGTTAGACTTTGATCACCAGCTGGCTGGTAATGACACTTATCTCTCTTATTGGTTCTCTAGTGGACAGAATAATGACATAATTTTTCAGGGCCAACACGCTCCTGCTACTCCGTGGAGAGCATCAGACTCTCAGCTGCACATCTGCCGAAAAAGATCCTTAACAGTCAAATCCGATTTGAAGCACCTCCACGCTGCACAGCTCCGACTTACACTGCTGGGCCAATATATTTCCAGCCAGGCAGAAGAAAGGCGGTACATGCTTGTGAGCTGGAGTGGGTGCTAAATATTTCAATAACAGCTCACTGACAGCGAGAAAGAGAGCGAGCGAGCAGGAGATGCGTCTGGGCTTGGTGCTAGACGCTGTGGGAGCAGCAGTGAGGGGTGACAGGTAGGTGCCAGTGTTACATGAGGAAGTGTCTGAAAACATCAGCAATCGGACGGATAACAACACCAGGAATGCTAAGAGCGAGAAGTGGGCCAAGGCCACATGGCACATTGATCAGAGAGGCTGGAGGAAGGCATCCGTCGAGTCTCTACTTATACACCTGCTGGTACAAGGTGTGTGTGAGCGGTAGAGACAAGCTTTTTCTCTCATGGAAAAAAACATGACCACAGGTGAGCAGACCTAGCTGAGATTAATCTGAGTTCATACACAGTTTTCATAAATTTATGTATGAAGAAGAAGAAAGCGTCCGTGGAGATCTGCTGTACATCAAGCAGACATGAAATCTAAAAAATAAAAAATAAAAACCAGTGGAGAAGGTTTATAGATGTTGGACAAAGATCCGCATTTTCTTTGATAGAATACAAGAAACTGTCGTTTATTATCAGGCTGCCTTGCTCAGTGCTAGTCATATATTTCAAAGTCTGGACCCAAATCATGAAAAACTGAAGGTAAACCAGTATAGAAACACAAGCCTGGCAGTTTAATTCCCCCTGCTTACCCATCCTTCACCCCGAGTCTTCGCCCCGTGTGTCCCAGAAAGTTCAACTTTGCTGGAAATTTTGACCAGCACAAACATTTGTATAGATCACACATTGTCCCTGCGGATTATCTTCACAGCAGCCCAATGAGTCTAGTTTGTACCACCCTAAATCTCAAGGGGAAAAGGGAACAGTATCTCTCTCTCTTGTAGTAACTACTTCACACACAGGTGATGGCAAGTTGTCGCATGATTTGTGCATGTCATAGTCCAGGAATAAGTCTGTGTCTGAGTGGCTGACAGATATACTGTATAATGCAGGACATTATGTAATATCACGCTGTGCTAAACTTTTATGAGCTGTTACATTTGGGTTATTTCCAGGCTGGGAAAAATGACATCATGCTGGGGAATATTAACATATAAAACTGGCACTCCATTAACACTTAAGTAATTGACTTCACAATTTTCAAGCAAGTAAAACTGTTGCTGTTCAGGCTGGTCTCATACGCAGTTCGTAGCTATAACTGCAAAAAGTGATGCACTGTAATTCGTGTGTATCCCACAAAATCAATTTGTGTGTAATGAACGTAATCGTGAACCAGGAAATATAAATAGTAAACGCTCAGAGAAAGTGGTGTGGTGACGTAGTTTAAAGAGCAAAAAGAAACACACTCACATAGGGCGGGAGGAAGGGGTGGTGGATGGGCCCAACAACACAGGGCTTTCATCCAGGAGACATTTGTTGGGATATAGATATAACCTACGCTCAAACTAGTCAACCTGAGAAGAAGGGTTGTGTCTAAGTCTACTGTAGATAACACCAAACAATACAATACAGTCATATACTGTAAAAAAAACAAAAAAAAACCTTGCCACTTATTAAACAGAAACACGTGTACGGGAAAAAGACAAGAGGATACCGGGGTTTTTTAACAGCCTTTATCCTAAAACAAAGCAGACATTTTCCCCAAGCCCACTGTGTTGAATTAACACATTAGGATTATTCAGTCCAAGTCTAACTGAGCCATCGATTCACTCAGAGCAAAGAGCCTAGGGTCGATTTTAAAATGCTGATCAGCTGTGTGTTCGAGTTAAGATGTACAGTGGAAATAAGTCAGGAGGGGGGAACGGAGGGAGACTGAGGAGGAAGCAGAGAGACGCAGACAGAGAGAGACAGGGAAGCAGTGTGTGTGTGTGTGTGTGCGTGTGTGTGTGTGTGTGTGTGTGTGTGTGTGTGTGTGTGTGTGTGTGTGTGTGTGTGTGTGTGTGTGTGTGTGTGTGTGTGTGTGTGGAGGGTGAAGCAACTGAGAAAGAGACAGAGACAAGGAGACAGCTCCCAGCAGAACTCTAAAACAACAGCGTGTCTTGCTGACGGATGATACGCACAGGCCGGCTGGCCAGCCATGCGAGCAACCCATTCCCTCCTGAACAACCCGTCACAGAACAGGATCCACATCAGCAGTGCACAAGAGGAGAGGAGAGGGGAGGAAAGAGAGATGATAAGGGGGAAAAGGAGGGGAGGGCAAGGTCAGAAGAGGAGAGAAAAGGGTGCAAGAGGAATAGGTGAGAAGGGAAAAGATGGAACGATAAGGCGAAGACGTAGATCAGGTGGGGGGAGATGAGGGGGAGGGAGGCAAAGTGAATCAGAGAGGAGGCCGGGGAGATTTGAAAAGGGCAGTTAAGCTGACTTTCTCAATTATTCATTTGGAAATCAATACAACCCCCATGCAAGCAGCGAGGGAGGTTAAAGAAAGAACGCCAGAGGAGATGATAGAATTTCACGAGATTTCATTTTTTAATTTGTGATCAATTATTTAGCTTTGGATGCTTGTGATTTCCAAACAGCCTTAACTGTACTTTCTGACGAGTTGGCCCCGGAGTTATTTAAAGAAAAATGTTGAGAAAAAGGGACGCGTGAATGTTCAATGTTGTGGCCTGAGAGGTCAGACTGTCCTTAGGCTGAGAATTGAAAGGCAAAACAACACGAGTGTTGTGTGAGGGATGTGTTCTGAAATGACCTGCCTGGATTAAGGAGAGGGTTGTAAAAAAAAAAGAAAATGGTTGTAAAAAATAACAGTAAAAATACGTCATGGGTTTACCTTCCAGAGTGCGCTCTACCTCTCGTTTGTTAAGTTGTAAGGCTATAGGAAAGCTGCTGACTGGTGGTATGACAAGAAAAATTACCCATGAATTGAGGGCTATAGCCTTTTGTTTGTGATCAGATCAACCCATTAAACCCCCTGACTCATCAGGTCCTCACAGCTTCCTCTCCAAACTTTTCCTTTGTGTGCCGCGGCCAGCGGGATCGAGGGATAGATCTCTTAAATGTCATGAAGACTGATGGCGGGTGTGTTAAAGTGTGGTGACATTACTGCCTCTACTCTCCCTCTTCCTAAGTCAGGCTTGTCTGCCTTCCGCACTGACATTTCGCCGGCCGTGTTTACGTGGGACTCGCCGGCCAAAATGCCACTCCAAGATTTATAGCTGTGAACACTGGCTGCTGGAGCGGAGAGAAGGTGTGTGCAACCAGGTAGAGAAAGGCAGAGAACAAATGAATTTGAGCATTCATTGGTTCTCCGTCTCCTCGCTTTCCTTTTTTAACTTTCATCTCCTCCCTCATTCCCTTGATATCCACTGCCATCTCCTCTGTACTGTGAAATTCTCCTCCCCTCCAGCCGAGCTTATTTCTTTTGTCCAAAACAATTGATTCTCTTCTCTTGTCCTCTTTTATATACATGTTTTAATGTTTTGTTTTAATGAGACAAAATTAGCATTTTATGTTTTTCTTTTCCCTCAATTGTAGTTTAAAGGATAAGGATGAATATATATATATATATATATATATATATATATATATATATATATATATATATATAAATGTTACACAAACAGGAATAAATAGTACATTTGTTGGGGACTTTTTTCAGGGGTGGATAAATCCACATTTGGTGCTCTAGTGAGTATTTCCAACAACAGGATATGTTGTATGTGGGATTGACTCAAAACAAACTGCAGTGCCCGTGTTCATCATAATGAAGGAACATGTCAGTGCAGCAGTGTGGCTCACTGCTACTACTGGAATATTTGGTTCTAACAGCTTGGCGATATAGTGACACAGGGCTAGTTGGTAAACAACTGTAACTGATGGCGAGCTAACAGTAGGCCTAGTTTAGCCTGCCATGCTAGCGCTAGTCAGTCACAAAAGGTTACCGAGTTCCTTTCTATTTTCTCTCGCTCCGTCCTGGATTTTGTTCTCGGGACTGTACATCATTTCATTCAATAAAGAGTTACTAAACATCGGGAAAAAGCTCTCCGAGCTTGAGCAAACTGTCAGCTAGTAAATAGTTAGCTTGGTTGAAAACAGGACAATAAGCGCACACAGTTTATTCAAAAGACATATTTGTAACATTAACTCCTGTCTCATAATTGTACAAAAAAACATTCTTCTTTTGTCAGCCGATTAGACTGTTATCAGGTCTTTAAATATGCATTATCAGTGGTTATAAGGCTCATAGATGTGGGTCAGTAGGGCCCTGCTACACCCATTAGTAGGTTTTATCATCTGTTCACATGGTGGATCTCCAAAAAAAGGAATAAAAAAAGACAACAGTGACCTCTAGTGACCGTTGTAATTTGGGAAACAAAACACAGGGCTTTCACCCAGGACACTGGGATTTAAAACTAACAGTTTCATACGGGATGTAGTTGTTTTTGTGTTCACAAGCGCTAAGTTTCACTTTCACTTTTGAAACGTAGTTATTTTAAGCCAAAACACTGTCTTTTTCCCTAAACTTAACTTAAGTGTTTTTGTTGCCTAAACCTTAATAAGCTGTTGTTGTTGTTTGTGTTCAAAACGTAATGTTTCATACAGTTTTACGTGTTAGAACGTGTTGGTTTTAATTTTCGCTTTCACTTTTACAATGTAGTAGGCGTAGTAGGCCACTACCGACCCACATCTATGATGGTTATGGTGAGCGATAACGCACATTTAATGGCCTCAAATCGGGTGCTTTTGTGGAGTAGTTTATACTTTGATGAGAAGGTTGAATAAAACAGGGTGGTGCAACACAGCTAGTAAACTATGTTAGCTTAATTTTGGACTCTTTGCCTCTCATAGAAATGGGTAGATTTCCCCATGAAATTTCTGCATTTTAAATGCTAGTGTGATCAGGCTTTTATTCTTCAAGAAAGTCATTTTGTCTGCTCATCTTTGTGTTCCTCCTCTCTCTCGTTTCTCCATCTTTTCAAGAGCTATTCTCTGATGAATGACCAACATTTTCCTTGCCATCATATTTTTAGATAGTCTCATTGAATGTGATGAAAGTTGTGATCACAGAGTTTCAAATATCACAGATTCTCTTAGCCTAGTTTCATTCCCTGGAGGGAAACACAAACCATAAGACAGGAAAATTTAAAGCCTACACTCGCAATGAGACTTCACTTCTGCTGTGGACACCGTTTTCCCTCTCGTAAAAAGACTCTTGTAACATTCCTGGTGGGCAAAAATGAGATTCAGTGAAAAGAGAATAGTCAGAAGGGATACTGAATTCGGGTTGGAAAAGGAAGAACACGTAAGAGCGCAACTTTTTCCGTGGTTCAATGTCATGGACGTGTACCACATAACTCTGCGTGGTGATTTCCTGTGAGACAAGCAGTCACATCTCAAGGGCATTGTTTTTCCTTCCTTTATGGGCTGCATGAAAAACGTCCTTTCTCTCCCGTTGCGCCCCAGTACGCCGTGTGTGACCCACATAAAACAGTCAAAAGGCCCCTGCCTATGTGCTTACTGTTTGTACACACATCATATGTCACACTGCACTGAGTGTCATCATTGCATGGCGGGGACATCAACTTCCTCTGTGGGAGCAGCTCTGCTGTATAATGTGTGGGATGCATCATCCCTCAGCCGCAGCACCAACCTCCAACCACCACAATCTCTCAGTGTGAAGAAGTGATCTGTCATGTTGGCAAGGTGGCATGCTGAGTCCCACTAAAACATGCACTGTTAAATTGTTTCTTTACGTAATGAACTACATCTCACGGATGGCATGTGTGACTCTTTGCTCCGAATATATTTATCATGTATCAGCACATCGCACATGTAACATGAGTGTATCTCCACATCCCTTTTTACAAGATCCATCTTCAGGAACGGGGAATGGGCCGACTTGGATGGAAATGCATTTTTTGACATTATTAAATGAGATTCGGAAAGATTTTATGAGCACAGTGGGTCACATAAAACTTCTTACACGCAATCCTATAATATCTTAAAACCTGGAAACAATTACAGAAACTGGAAACACAAGGTTTTCAACAGACAGCGACATCATCATTATCCATCCCCACAGCTGCAACCACGCTGTGCACCACTGCTGCCTGAATGCACACACTAATCACATGCTAAATGAGAGCAAAGAGTATTGGCTGCAATTGATTCTTTATACATGAATCCAGGGAAATATCGGAAGTCGCCATTACTGCGGTAGCATCTCTCTACAACACACGTTTGAATGCAAGCTTAACTTAGCTTAGTGTACTGTTTAGCTGTAAAATGATAAAGTGTGCTCCAGCTGGTGGGCGGTGCTGGTATTTCCTCAGCTTATCTCAACATGGCTACCAGGTCACTTTCTCATTTTACAGCTAAACAGTACACTACAAGATGCTTCTGAAAACATTTGAGGAGAGAAATAGGCATTACAGTAACAGAATATTGATTCATATTTGATCAGCGCTGCCTAGTTTGACCGTTTGATCGGAGTTTGTGAGTGATTGACAGCTGCTCCGGTCTGTGAAATCTTGCAGATGCCATGAGGAGCACCAGAGGACACAGAGGCACATGATTTTTTTTTCAGATTACCTGTCTCATGCACTACTGTCAGAATATAGTGACTGTTTTATAAAAAATATATGCTGGCATACCTAAATTATCCACTTGACATTAGTTACCCTATCTCCCTCTCATTTTTCTTATAAGCTCCATTTCCAGGTCATTTCTTGTCCTTGCTCCAACACAGCACAGCCTGCTGCAGAAGCCTTGTAAGTAAGACAGACCAGCATCATATCCTCTTCCATCCCTGTGAGGTTTCTTCCCCCTCTCTTGCCTTCCCTCCCTCCCTCCCTCCCTGCAGTCTTTCAGTCCAGCCTGCTCTCCAGGCTCACAGGCCCAGCCGGTCATGATGAATGTGGAACAGGGCCCAGCCCAGGCTCCTGCCATTACCCCTTGACAATTTATTACCCTTTATCTGTAGGCACAATTAACCCAGGCCCAGGAAATAGGGACTTATCAGTCCTTCATTAACAGGACCTGCCCATGTCCCCATCCCTCTTTGTCACCTGACACACACACACACACACACACACACACACACACACATGCACTTCAGTCTGTGTGGGCTTTCAGTTTCTCTTTTTGTATATGGCTCGCTGTTCTTACCATCTGCATAGACTTGCTCTCGCTCTCTCTCCACGCACGCAAGCACGCACGCACACACACACACACACACACACACACACACACTCTTTCCCTTTATCTCTGTCCTTTTCACATGTCCTTTTGTTCTCTGTCACACACACACTCTGACTTTCTAAGAGATTGTATTTTTAAACGAAGATGATGAACACCGAGAGTGACATTACAGTACTTGTGTTCTGATCTGCGTTTTTAGAATCCATTACATTTACACTCAATCGGCCTAAAAAAGAAAAAGAAAAGGTCTTCACTGTGGACAGTTTTCTTTTGAACTGACTTCTACTGAAGAAACAGTGAAATTTGTTGATGGTGTGTTCTGGGGATTGTCCAGAGTAGCTGTGTCCTAAATAACTCACTACTCACTGTATAGTGGACTATATAGTGAGTTTGCCATTTTGTAGTGCTGTCCGAATGTATAGTGAAAATTATTATACCCTATATAGTGGACTCAAAGTATCCCACAATGCAACGTGAAAAGTAGTGGACAACAATGGTCACTAACTGAGCGCTATATACCATCATGCATTGCGCTGAAGGAAAAATGGCAGACGGATGAGAGGAACGAGAGCAGCGGGATTGAGACTAATCCATGAATTGATTTAGCAGAGCACTGCATCACAACACAAACGGCCACAAAGTACTTTGTATTTATTAATTTGGGAAAATACGCTCCTTACCCCCCACATCCACAACGGCCGTTAATTCTTACCTTTCACAATAAAAGCCCTAGACATACAGTATACGTTGCATCACGGCTTACCAGGGGAACTTAAATGTACTCAGAGCATTTCGCTAAGAGACAGCTGAACAAAATAGCTTACATATGTATTTATCACACACAAAAATACATGTCAGTATGTACTATGGATGATCTACAAGCAGATGTTGATCTGGCACGTTTTAATTGTGCGATAGCAATGACGTAATTAACGGCTCCGAGAAAATGACCCGAGTAGTGTCCGAAAGTGTTTTTTGTTTTTTTAATTTTGCCGATGAGCTCACTATATAGTCCTCTACATAAAACTCCCTGGATAGTTAGTGGGGAGTGGTGAATGAGTGAATGATTTCGGACACAGCCTACGTTTACATGCACGCTAATATTCCACTCTGAATATGACAATATTCAGAATTTGCCAAATAGGTGCATTTGCATTCTTTTTGCTGAACAAGAGCAGACATCTTTCCTGCTGGAGTTAGGGCTACATGGGTAATTAAGCTACAGCGTCAGACGTATGCTACATGGTGTCACTTTTTTTTGATACGTCACAACGATGCAGTGAAGCACAGAAAAAGCAAGAGAAAAAGAGAAAGAGAGAGACTGAAGATAGCACAAAAAAACAGGTGTTGCATAATTGAATATCGTTCTGTTATCGTGGACACGCTAGGACCATTACTGTGGCCAACCAATATCTCGTCATATCGCCCAAGCCAAATGTGCAACACAATGCAGAAGTAAACCCGGAAGCCAGAAAAAGTTCTTGGCGTATGCACTGGGCAACAAATTTGTTGAAATGATTGGGCGCTATCTTGGAGTCCGATACCCAGTTCTTATAATACATCCATGCTGTGATCACATTTTGATTCTGAGTGTTACTGAGACCTGATTGGTGTGTGACATCACCTTTTTCCAACTGAGCCCCGTCCACTCCAAACCAGTGAGAAGAGCACAAAGAAAAACACAAAAATACATATAACTCTCATGTATAATAACCAAAGCTGTTCAAACTATGGCAGAAACATTTGTGTTTATGTAGAGTTCCATCACTCATAGTAAGAAGCTGATTGAGAAAATAGGTGTACAGGGCCTTTAAAGGTCTTATTGAAAACATTTTTATGCAGACAAATATCAAAAAAAATAAATAAAAAAAAACATCCAAAGAGCTTTTAGAAAAAAAGGCTTTTCCTGAAAAAAGAAATTATTATGACTGTGAATTAGTCACTTAAAAAATGTTGGCGGGTCCAAAATGAATATTTTGTTTATCTCTGTGGAAGATATCTGACGTTTGGTTCCCACTTCTAACAAGGCTTGTGAGCCAATAGTATAATGACGTTGGTATCACGTGGTATCTCTGGGTCGTCAGTTAGTGTAGAAAAAACAGATAAATGGCTGAGTGCCTGGCAACGACTTGTTGTGAAGTGAATGCAATGGACAGGGGGAGGGAGAATGAGACATCTAGTGGCTGAATGTTATCAAAGTTATCAATAGCACCTTTAATATTTGAAAACATGAAATTTAAGCTACACTACCGAATCCCAGATGATATACAGTCTCACACCACAGTATGGATAATATATGGGTATATTGCCCTCGGCTTCACAGGTACATTGCAGTAACATATTCTGTAGGAGTCCCTTTGTACGAATGATCGGACTAATCTGTCCACATTATCCATGCATGTCAAGGGGATATCCTCCTAGTGTGCATCCAGGCACCAGACAATAGCCTACTATGTACACCACAGACCAGAATGCCACTCAGGCTTATTCAAAGCTAATCAGTGCCAGTCTATGAGCGATTGCCATTGGCACCCGCAACTGGCGACTGCTGACATTTTAGGCTGTGCTGCTCCACTGCAAAATGGAGGAAGAGTATAAAAGCCACAGTCAGTCAGGTCCGAGGTGAGCCAGCTCCTGCAGTCAGCTCCCTCACCAGGCTTCACTGGAAGCACCCGGTCTCTGCAGTCACATATAGTGCTGCTTGTAAATATTATATAAGAGTATGAGGTTGACTAATGAATGCAGGCCCTGTCCAGTTTGGCAGGAACAGGAGGATGATGACAGCCAGGCTCAACAATACGGACATTTAGGAGAGCTGTTATGTATTTGTTTGTGTGGGTGTGAGTTTGGGAGGTGTTCTTCATTTGCAGCCTTACGGGCTTACAAAGTGAGCAAAACTAAACTCACATATTACATAAATCAGATATGATGGATAATTTATGAAATGCATCTGCCCTTTGCTCTCTGACTCTTTCATTCTTTTCGACAGCATCCAAAACTTTCTCTTTATCCGCCTTGAAATCTCTAACAGCCCTCCTTCCTATAGAGAGCTTCGCCCATGAACGTGTGTGTGTGCCTGTATATGTCGACATACATCAGAGTCACGTGCGGTATCTAAATCCGTTTCGACGATGATAACTCCCCGTTTAAGCTGGTGGGGAGCTGATCGAAAAAGCCATGGGGTCCACGTGGGAGCAGACTCTGGAGACGTAGAGTCGCTGGAAGCAAAGAAGAATCAGAAAAGCCAAGACTCCTGCTGCTAACTGATAACAACATAAACAAATAGTCCCAGTTATACATCCCTCTTGCCTTCCTCTCTGCATCATATATTCCACTGTATGTGGCTTACAAAATGAACGAGTGCATATATTTCAAAATGTTGAGAAGAGTCTGCACATGCTAAAATCTATCAACCTGTAGCCTCGAATTGACCCGTTTCGCTGCCTAGGAGAAGTCTGTTCAATAAAAATGGTATTACAGAGTTTACCTCCTCCTCTTGTCATCTCCTCTCTGTAGACTGCAGACAGAGACAGACAAGGATCTAAAAGATAGCAGGCAGTCAGTCATTTTGGATAAATGGATAAATTCAGCAAGGAGCACATTCAACCCCAAAAGGACGGGGAGCCGCGGCTTGTTATTCTAACAGAGATGCTCCCTCAAAGAGGCAGTTTGCGACATTCAAGCTCAGAAAAGAAATACGTCAAATGTCATCACGAAATGAGCGGGATCAACACATGAAACTCCTCAGTGAAAACAGCCTACATAATGGAACACCATTCCCATCTATAGAGGTATAGAATCTGGTGTCTTGACAAACACAAATAGAGGATCTTAAAGCTCATAACTCCTTCTCCCAGAGGCACGCCGCTAAAACTGCAACAGCTTGCGTGCGACTTGCCAGGAGAAGAGAAGAGAAGGTAGCAGGCATCAAGGCGTGCTGGAGGCAACATGCCCAAACAAACGTCCACTGGCAGCCGGCGCTTTCTTTACAACTTACAAACTGCATCTTTAAGCAAAGATTAGTTTAAGGATTACAGGGCTGGATGCTTTTAGCTCCTTGAGAGAGCTCGATCTCTTTCCTCAGAGAGTTATCCTCCCTCCCTTTTCACTCATCCTTTATAGTCATTAAACAGAATGGAGATGTGTGATAGAGTGGGATGGGAGAGGGAGAGAAAGACAGAGGGAGAGGCTGAAAGAGAGAGAATTAGATTCTCTGACACCCCGCTAATTGAGCGATCTCCTTTGTGCCCGGCCCAGCCTGCCGAGTTTTAATTAGCAACTAATCAAATCAATATGGAGGCTGCCGAGCGAAGAGGAAGGCTCCTAGATCGTGAGACGGCCGTCTGGATCACAGCTGCCTCTGACCTTTGCACCTGGAGGTGCTTTTTTCAAGGCTGTAAATGATGAGGGCCAGTGGCACTGATGGCCGGTAGATCTCTTTGTGAGAGAAGGACGGAGTGATGGAGAGGTAATCTGGCATTACTCAGCTGCTTCGACATTAAGATAATTGAACCGGAGGGATAAGACCTGCGAGCTGATGTTCAAAAGGAAGTCTTTTAAAATGGCCATTTGCATGAGAGGGGGAGGGATTTTTTGAAAAGCAGAAATGTCCACTTTGTAACCTTTACATGCATGCCTAAATACCAAGGGTATTTATTATATGAATGAGACAAAGTGGAAGGTGTATGGATGCACAGCTGCTCTGCAGGCACACACTTTTAAAACACAAAAAAAATAATTTTTAGGGCTATTTAATCGCAATTAATCACATGATTGTCCTTAGTCCAAATTAATCACACATTTTTTATCCGTTCTAAATGTAACTTAAAGGGAAATTTGTCAAGTATTTAATACACTTATTAACATGGGAGTGGACAAATATTCTTGTTTTATGCAAATGTATGTATATATTTATTATTGGAAATCAATTAACCACACAAAACAAAGACAACTATTGTCCAGAAACCCTCACAGGTACTGCATTTAGCATAAACAATATGCTCAAATCATAACATGGCAAACTCAAGCGCAACAGGCAACAACAGCTGTCAGTGTGTCAGTGTGCTGACTTGACTATGACATGCCCCAAACTGCATGTGATTATCATAAAGTGGGCATGTATGTAAAGGGGAGACTCGTGGGTACCCATAGAACCCATTTTCATTTACATATCTAGAGGTCAGAGGTCAAGGGACCCCTTTGAAAATGGCCATGCCAGTTTTTCCTCGCCAAAATGTGGCGTAAGTTTGGAGTGTTATTTAGCTTCCTTCGCGACAAGCTAGTGTGACATGGTTGTTACCAATGGATTCCTTAGGTTTTTTAGTTTCATATGATGATGTCTCTTCACTGTAGCTTTAAAACTGAGCCCTCTATACCCTAAAAATCACAAGTTGCGTTAATACGTTAAAGAAATTAGTGGCATTTAAATAAATTTGCATTAACACATTATTATCGCATTAACATTGACACCCCTACTATTTTTACATGAATTGATGACATGTGCCTACACACACACACACACACACACACACACACACACACAATCACACACACACACACACACACACACACACACACCTTCTAACGCCCATCGTCAGACACACCACCTACCCTTCAACAAACCCTTGAAAAGTGTTAATTACAGATCAAACCTGATGTGATGCCTTGTGCCATCTTCAGAGTCATCCACATGAGCTGGAGATGAGAGGCAGAGCCACTTCTGCTCCGTCATCTGCCTCAGGAAGCTGTCAACACACCCTGACCTCCCCTGGAGGCGTCCAGCTGGGTTTGACGTCTTCTGGAGCCCGGGGGCCCCCTGGCTCCTACAGCTGCTACCTCTCACTCTCTGTCAAACACACACAAATACATAAACACTCACATGAAGTCACATAAAAGCACAAGCATTCACATGTGCCCCAGAGCACTAATATCCTTCTGATGCTTGCGTGCACGTGCACGCATCTTGTCACACGGGCCCTCAGACCATTAGTGTTCTTCACTCTCATCAAACACAAAGTCAAAGCATTCGTCTGCTTTACTGGCCAGCGACATTTGTGTGTTTCTTTTGCCCGCAAAGGCAGGATGATGTCATCAGGAAGTGATGTCATTTGAGTGTTGAGAGGGCACTGACAGCAGTGCAGGGGCCAAATTACACAACTGAAAAAAAGATCTTACCACAAATAGACTCAGCAGCATGAGCTCTGTCTGGCTAAGTGGAAAGAGAAAGAGTCCGTTAACGTGAGGTTCATTTCCTGTGTATCCATCAACTGCCAGTCTGTAGTCCTCGAACAAACAAGACACCAAACCCAAGCTCAGTGTGAGTTATTCTGAGTAAAAGCATCAACAAATTTCCCAATAACTGTGAAAAATAACAAATACAAGCATATGCCAACAGCAACAAGTGCAGCAGATTGTTCTAAAGCAAAGATAAGACAATATGGTAAAATAAAGGAGGGATGCCAATCTGAAAAAAATGGGAGTTTTCCTATCATTGCAAGTATTTTATTGTCTAATGGCCCCGAATCCCCAGATTGCTTGGGGGGATGTTGAAACTATTAACACATTTAGTAAAAATCCTTGGCTTTCAGAAGGCTGTGTGTCACTTTGATAGGTATTTTCATAATTTTGTAAACAAAATGCTTATGTTTGGGGGGCATAATAGAAAAAAAAAAGTTTTGTTTCTGGTATACTGAGAATACACAACCTTAAAGAGGATGATTCACCACCTGCGAATAACAAACTGACTCAGATATTGGCAGATGGGAGCCTGCAGCGGTAACTGCACAGAAAATGTCCATCAAGTATATGATGCAAGGAGATGCTGAGAAGATGCAGCTCTCTGACACCCTTTACAATAATCCTCTAGTATAGTTTGATGATTCTAGTATTTGATGATGTAATGAAATGCAGAGATGAAATGCAATGCTATACAATATGGGTACTTTGGGTACGATTTGATTGATCTTTTGTTCAAATGCGTGAAACAACCTATTTTGCCTGAGAAATACCTCTTGTAGCTGTGTGAATTACAACCATTGTCTGTGAGGAGCTCAGGTGGGAGTAGTGTGATGTAGAACGCTGGAGAAGCTTTTGAGGGAGGAGGTCAGGGTGGATGGTTGGGAGGACAAAGTGTACGATTTGACACGGGAGACCATTTAACTTTTATTTATGACCAAATACTTATCAGGATACTGGCAGAGAGAGCGAGATGTCATCGAAAACTAGAAGTGCAACCCTCCCAAATAAACAACTAGTGTTCAGAGTGCTACAGTAGTAGGCCTACAAACTAGCAAATGTTAGCATGCTAGCACGCTAATCTAAGATATTGAACACATAAACTGTATATAAAGATGGATGACGCGTCTCCACTTCCTCCCCACTGTGAAAAAAATTAAGTCAAAATATCCCAGATACAGGGGCTGCCATCTTGACATTTTGA
This sequence comes from Sebastes fasciatus, assembly GCF_043250625.1. Lineage (NCBI taxonomy): Eukaryota > Metazoa > Chordata > Actinopteri > Perciformes > Sebastidae > Sebastes > Sebastes fasciatus. The sequence goes on along the minus strand of NC_133797.1, from coordinate 11,119,573 downwards.
CGTCATTTGGAGCCAGAGTCTGAGCAGTAGTGAACGCGGGGGCTGGAGCCGCGGTATCGAGGTCACCCGCCCGAACCAATCGCGAGCCGAGCACGGCCGCAGCTCGTCAACGAGAGGGACTCACAGCTGCCAATCATGACGTCTCACCCCCTTTTTATAGCATCAAATACCTAATTAAAACCAAACTTAGCAGAAAAAATAACACTTGAACACACATCAGTGTGGTAAGAACTACCTAAAATGACAGAAACCATCTTTTGTAAAAATTATTAGACGTGGCCTTTGACTTTTAAGTTTGGCTCATGTCCCATTCGCTAACATGGAGGGGGCGGGATTTATACTGCAGCCAGCCACCAGGGGGCGATCGAGATGTTTTGGCTTCACTTTTGGGGAGCTGTCATGTCGTCCAATCTTTATATACAGTCTATGGGTGAACATGGTAAGCATTACCTGCTTAACATTAGCATGTTAAGGTTGAAATTGTGAGCATGTAAACATGCCCAATAGCCTCAAGAGTCACTAGCACAACTAAAAGTAAATTAAATCCAACCTGTTTTGTTTAATTTGGAGTACTTGTTGGGTCCAGTAAAATGCTATGTGATGTGATGTTTACCTTAAAGGGGAACTACGCCCATTTTCAAAATTCATACATTTTATTCCTATGGTCTAAGACAGTCCAAAAAATATTAGTAAACAAGAACAACTCTCTCCCAAAAACCAAAATAGAGTGCTAAAACCATAAAAATAAAATAGGAGTAGAAGGGTCCTTGAACTGTTTGCTGTGATAATTTGACTAGTACAAAAGAAAATGGCAATTGTTGTTAGTTGTTATGGTAACACCGGAACCCACATCTGTGGGGCCGTGAAGTGTTTAGTCGCAGCTCGCCGGGAAGAGAACCACCATGCAGCTGTTCGGCTCATTTTCCGTAATCAGTGCTGCACCAAAGACTGGCGGAACCAGCCCAAAAGCTGATCAGCCAGCTGTCTGCTGTAGTTAGCTAGCTAGCTAGCTTTCTAATTCTACCATGCTTCACACTGCTTACAGAAAACAAGCCAAACAAAGTTGTCACTCATCTAGTGATAGCAATATGCTTTCTTCACTGTGACAAGAGTGTGTGGATAAAGCATTAAGTGAATGTGCCTCATAACGGTAGGCCTACTACTCCACTGCTCATTTAGTCATTGTTACTGCAAAACCTCAGCGCAGAGTCCGCAACTTACCACGAGTCAGTGTAGAGTATAAAGTGTGGAGCTGCTCCATTGACAATGGAAACATTTTCTGTTTCACAACTGACAACAATACAATAGGATAAAGCTTATTTGGTTATAAAAAAAAAAAGAAAACAAACATTCTGTGGGTCCACAAAATCAGTCTCCCGTTCAGTGTCTATGGAGCAGCTCCAGACTTTATACCCGATGACATCACAAGTTTGAGACTCACTTCTCTGGTTTCTGGCTTTGAGAGAGAGAGTAGCTCATGTTCACAAATACTGATTGAATTTTCCTAGCCCATGGAAATAACATATTGGAATTCTTAATTTAGGTGGTGTTCCCCTTTAAGTAACATTACATACTCACTCATTTATTATTTAAGCCTAAACAGTAATCACTTCTCGGGCTGTGATTTACCGCGGGGCATGCTGTACATCATCCACATAAGAGGCCAAACTGCACCATAATGCTCAAGGTGATCTATAGCGGACAAATGAGAGGCCTAATTAATAACGGCAGCCTCTCACTGGCACCTCTTGGCCTCCGTGTTATTATATGTACATTAGCAGCTTGTGTTCATTGCCTTCTAATTAACCATTGCTTGGCATGTGGCGAGGGGGAGCAGGGTGTGCTGCTGTGTCATTTACCTGGACGACGTCTTCTCCACAGCAGCAGCAGCAGCAGCAGCAGCGGCGGCGGGATCCCCAGTGATCCACCCTAAGATGGGACCCGGAGGAGCATGATGCCCTTGAGGACAGCCGGGGACTGCAGGGCAGAATGGATGGCTGCATTCACAGCCATAAATTCACTGCTTCCTAACTATCTCATTCATCATATGCACACCAGACTCCTCCGCACCGTGAATACACCAACACATGCACACTTCCCACCCACCACTTCTACCTCCCTGGTTCGTCCTAGTAAATAAGGCATACAGACAGAGATAGGGCAGAGAGTGAAAAACATGAGATAAGTGTATCAGTGAAATGACCGTATGACAATGCACAGCCCTCTATTTCACCTTGGAATGTGTGAATTCATTCGTATTGGGGGGAGACAACAGTCCTCCTCTCTCTCTCTCTCTCTCTCTCTACAAAAGATACATTTTCATATCTTCTTCTCAGCTGGTCACCATTTATTCCAGAATTTTCTTCTGGTCTTTGTAGATACGGCGTCTGTCGGAGCTGTGTTGGGTGGTGGAATAAATCACATGGCTAGAAGTAGAAGCAAAATATGATCTTCTCATGCAACACCAGAATGGTAACATAAGCAAGACGTGTTTGCTTTGGTACAAGAAGCAGCCCTTCCTGAGACTTTGTAACCTCATAAACTTGAAATCACTTTTATGTTGTTGTTTACGCTAATGCAAAGGGTATTGTCTGCTTTCGATTGCGGTTACTGATTCTACTTTTTTTTCCCCCATAAATGCAGATTTATTGCGACAGAAGACGGCTTTGATCAAAGTTGAAATAATTCCTCGACTTTATTAGGAAAAAAAACTCTGACTGAGCTGTATTGTTCCCTGAAACAACTCTTGTAAAGATCTGTCAAGGAGTCAGATTTAATATCCAGCCGACTTTGTTTCCCACCCTGTGTCTGAATCTTGATATTAAAAGTATATTTAATGAATAAATTTATAAGAAAATTGCCTTTTGCACATCCACTTTTCACTTTTCTAATCGTCTTTGTTTTTCTTCCTCATTTCACTGTGACCCACTAAGTGATTTATGGTGGCAGAAGACAATGTAAAAAGACTTGGTAAAAAGAAATTTCTCTCCTTTGACTGAATCCACATTTCATACTTTTACTGCTATTCCAATATTAATTCTGTTATCGCTGAATCAATCATAATTAGTATTGCTTCTTGCCAACCAGCCTGGCCTGAATGCAATATGAGGACCAAGACCTGGAGGAGGAATCCTGAAGATGAGACATGTTTCTACTGCCCTCAAGTGTTCAGTGGGGGAACTGCCATCAAAGTACAAATAGAGCTGCTGGTATTAGACCTTACTGACACCATCTATTATCCACAGTGCAGCTGGACAAGGGGGCTCTGTGAAAACTGATGACATTATAGCAAGCAGCTAATAAGTTTCCAGACTCCAATGGTCCATCTCAGTTTTCCGTGGTAATGGATGTGATGTTTGCACAAGGACCTCGGTGTCAACTGTAAAATGCTTTCTTCCTGCCAGGAATTCGCAGCATTGAATTGCTTTGCTCGAGCTCCATCAACATCACACTGGGAAAGAACACCGAGAGACCAAATCATCTCACGGTACTCTCATTTCTCAGCAACAAGAAATTACTCGAGGCAATGGAGATTTTGTCTACAGGAATGGCAGAGGTTAGCAAGTGGAACACAAGGCCATGTGGATAGAGCAAAATATCTCCCATTTACTCCACAGACTGACAAATGTAGACTGGAATTCTTGCCATTGACAAAAACTTTTTTTTAACGCTATAATAAAAAAAAAAAACACTTAAAGGTAGGATGGGCGATCTTGAGATACTACCAAGAGTACACTAGATTTAAAAAAAATGATCCAACTGAAAAACTGAGCCCAGTGTTGCCAACTCTTTTCCAATTAAAGTAGCTAGCAGCAATAGCTCCTAAAGTCCCTAAATCTAGCGAAAAAGTCGCCAAGTTGGCAACACTGACAGTCCGCTGCTTCAGGCCTCCCTCCAAAGCCACTCCCCCAAAATTATAAACATAAACAACGAACATGGCTGTTCTTAGTACTCACAGCTGTCAAGCCAGCAGCTTGTGGAAGATTCTGGTGGCGCGCAATGAGTGTATGGGCAGAGTGCACGCAGGCTGGCATGTAGCCCGTCCAATCATTTCATTCAGCCTGTTTATTACAGTCCTATAACAGCCACAGACACCGTATTTTTTCTTTGTTTTTTTGACAGAGCATTTGATTTATTGATTACTGTCGGGATGTAATGAGAATTTCAACTAATATAACAAAACAATGTTTCTAAAATCTTTACCAACCCTGCCTTTAAATTCAGCAATGAATACATTCTGCAGTGCAATTGCAACATAACTACTGTTTGTTTTGAGATATTCTCCCTTTCATGGGAACAACGTTCTGCCAAAAAAAACAACAGTCCCTAAAATTGTTGGCTGTGGATTATCCAGAGCAATCGAGGTTTTGTTTCTAGACAGACGTGTTGCATGAGTGGGGGGGATTTTTATATGACTTTTAAATGTTTTGAGAAGCACAAACAAAACCCAGTCAGCATTGATTTGCAAAAGACAACTAGTCGTCAAGGCTAAAACTGGGTTAAATATGGTTGAAGTTAACTATATTTCAATGTGTAGTTAAAACCTGCTTCACATTGGAAATACAGTTATTCAAAAGTTTTTTCTTTATACCTGAAAATGGCCAAATTTGATGATTTGCAGGTCATTGATTTGGCAAATCAATGCTTATTGGGACTTCTGTTAACAACTATTCTATTGTTTGGTTGGCATAGTCCAAAGGTGGACATCACCGTGCTTCAATCTAGGTTTTTCTTCCAGGTCAAATGGTTCACCCATCTTTATTTTAGTTTGTTACTTAGATTCTGTGCTAAAGAAACTATTAAACACATAAGTATGGCATCAGCTTCAATATTTTCATACTCACCCGTTCTTCGAAGACACAACCAGGTTTGCTCTCTCGCTCCCTCTGCCTCTGGCTCTTTCTATCAAAGCGGGCCAAACAGCAGAATTTGTGTTTCCGTATTAATGTATTCTATTTGTTTTGAGAGCTGCACGTCTCCTCTTCTCCTCCACAGCGGTGCACTGAACCCTTCGGGGACATCTCAGAGATCCAGCTGACATATGGTACAGACTGGAGGAACATGTTGGAGGCTGCCAGGCTGTGGACCCTGGTCCCCAGATGTACGGTGGCATATTGTCTTCAAAAAGACTCTGTTGCTGTGGCAGAAACAGTGAGAGGTTTGCAAGGAATGCGTTTCTTCTGACTTCACATGTTTTCCTCCTCAAGCCATTTTCAGTTTGAAAGAGCCTCGGGACGTTTGTCTCTACTCACTGCGGCTCTCAGTGCTACTTAAGGCTCTGCTAGTTGTCAAGGAGAGCTAATACAGGTTTGAAGTGTGCTCCTGCTGCAATTTCTACACTTATTATAGGCTAATAAATAATGGAATAACATTCACTCATCAGCAGAATACAGGCAGGACTACATGAATGCTACCGATAACAAGCTTTTATTCCACTACCTAGTAGGCCTACTAACTCAATGCTATTGCTCATTTAGCATTTATTCACCCTAATCCATGATATCCACCAGCAATCTCTTCTAAAGTCATCTTTCTAACTTTTCAGTTGTAAAGTTACTATCTGTGGTCAACAAATGTCTTCACCGTTCAGCCCCTCTGTCTTGCTTGTGTTACAGTCATGCTCACGGCTGCAGCTATCATTGAGGACACTGAAGTTGTGTCCTCCGTATTATTTCTCAGAATTTGGGTCTTAGCAACCTAGCAGGAGTTACATTTTACAGGAAAAACTAGAATCACCGCCTCGTGGTTGCAGTTTACATCCATATCTTGTCCCAAATGTCATCACTTCATTATTTTATCCTGGTAGACATTTGTGTTAAATTGGATATGAATTCTTAGGTTATGGCCAAAAATGTGTGTTGTGAGCTCACTGTGACCTTTGACAACCAAAATTGAATCAGGTCATCCTTGGGTCCAAGTGGACGTTTGTGCCAAATTTGAAGAAACTCACTCAAGCTGTTCCTGAGATATCACGAGAATGGGACGGACATGAGGTCACAGTGACCTTTGACCACCAAAATCTAATCAGGTGATCCGTGAGTCCATGTGGATGTTTGTGCCAAATTTGAAGAAATTCCATTAGTGCGTTCCTGAGATAACGCGTTCACAAGAATGGACCGGCGTACAGATGGACAACCCGAAAATATAATATATATATAAAATACCCCATATACCCTCCACTAAACCACTGATTTAACCGCTATGTACAGATATAAATATATATATAGTGCAATGGTGCAGAGTAATGTAAAGGGTGTTGGAATAAATATGAAATGATTAATGTTACACGTTGCTTTATATTTATATATATATATTTCAGGACAACTTTGAATAAGCCAAACAAAATAAGCCAGAAATACTGACCATTCCTATTTTGTGCAAAATATTTTTTATACTATCTGGAACTTACGTACATTCCTATTTGATATTTTAAAGTTCTTGTGGCATTTCATTTCATACCTGTATATTAAATAGACTGGGTAACATGCTAATCTTTTTGAGCTGTAAGCAGCGTATTGCTCTTTATCCCCTCGACAGGGTAAGTAAATGCCACTATCCAAAGTTCAGTAGAAATTTATTTTTAAAAGCATTTTCTTTTTTTTTTTGCACAACTTTCTCCCCAGGGGAGCGTGTTTCTCCTGAAGTCTGGCAGAATTTCTGGTGAAGTGCTCTTTCAGAGATTCTTTATTAGAAAGTTCACAGTGAAGAAAAAGACATCATAGATGGGAGAGAGGGAGTGTTAGAGGCTTTCAAGGTTCCTGACAGATTTTAAACTCACAATATGGTCGGAGCCTTTGACCAAATCAGTCGATAAATTGCTCTTTGGAAGAATTTGGCCCCGCTTCTTTTGGTCTGAGCTCTTTGATACTTAACTTTACAGCATCCCCTCCATTTAAAAGAAACTGCAAGTACTACCAAACTGTTTACGAGCTATCTGATCAAGTGGTTTATTTCTTGCTACCAAGACAGACGACCTCAGACGTATTAATGTCAAAATGCTCAGTGCTAATAGAGCATGAAAGCCGTACTTCTCCAGCCGTTGTGATCTTTCTGAGCTTGGTATCCTGGCCGCCATCCCTGATCTTTAAAACGGCCGTGGCATAACAGTTTGTTTTTCTTTCTTTTACAAGGCAGCGCTTGAGTGCTGTGAACCCATGAGGGAGGCAGGCAGTGTGTGTGCTCTTAGCCCACGAGGAGCACTTGGACAGAGATGTTGCATTAGCAGGCTGTTACCTCGCCTCTTCAGAGTCTAATGTGAGGTCAGCAGCCAGACTTTAAAGAGGTTGGGGACAAGACAAAATACACTGAGGACCCAGGAAAAAGGTCACACTGGCGAGAGGATTGCAGGGGCAGAAAGCCAGGGCTTTTTACAAGCTGGCAGTCGTGATCGCAAAGATGTGGCTTAATAGCTGCTGGGGCCACAGCGACAAGGATGTCCTTATTAGAGGTTTGTCTGGCGTTGGAGCACAAGTCCTCTCCACAGTCCGGTATATAGTGTTTATGGATGCAGTTCCCTGAGGAGTGTGTCCCGGTCGGTCTCGTCACAAACTTCAACCACTTGCAGTACATTTTCTGTAATGGTTTTGTGGTCTTAAAAGGTATGCGCATGCTTCTCATGTATCTTTTTTCTCAACAGCTGCTGTCAGTGGGTTGACTGATAAATGTAATTTTGCTAAACCACTTAAGAGTCTTAGCCAAGGCAAAACAACATGCTGATAGAGTGTTTCATTGTTGCATTTTCTTCTTGAATGAGGTGAGGAGCAATGACCACAGCATCCCATGTCGACATTTTGCCTAGTTAGAGTCCAAAAAATTCTTCTCTTTTCCGTACTTACATTGTTTGGACTATTGGCTTAAGATCGGTTGTCTCATGTTACTTTGAAAACTGATGTATTGTAGTGCCAATCTTTTTTTTTATATCCGGATATATACCTGCATTTAATGATATTTAACATCATTTATCCCATTTTTTTCCCTTTGATTAATATTTTTACTATAATATACACTTACAGGTGAGTGTAGAGTGTGTATACACACAGTCAATTATCCGCTTAGTGATCAATTTGACCCGGATAGACATGCTATGTAAGGGATAATGTGCCGCAAGCCGGTCATTGCTGTTAAATAAACGCCAACAGGGTGATGCCGGGGTCTTGCATCACCCTGAAGGTTTATTTTTACACAAAAATGGTCCACCAGAGTCTGAAATCAGAACTGTGTCCATACCAACAGTCTGCTATAAAGAAATAAGACCATAAACTGCTCGTTTTGACCAATCAGAATTGAGTATTCAACAAAGCCCTGTTATAAAGGATATACATTATTGTTTTGCATTCTAACTGTTGACACATGTGACTGATGATCACTACATTGTTTTATGAAGACTCACATGGTTACCTTGGGTTATAGCCAGTGGCTTTTCAGTTTTGGTCTCACTGACATCTTCCTGAGATACACATATAGACATATGATTTTTTAAATGTATATCCATCTCTATACTTATGTAATGTTTGGTGCAACAAAGATCCAATTGATCGAAATGTTGCACAGCAAATGTTTTTTTAATAAAAGAATAAGAATAATTGTGGGAGCAAAGCACAGTGTGCGGATTCTACTTTGTGCTTTGTTCATCCGTGTCAACCTTCTATTGTTTAAATGTTTTGTCTATTATTATTATTATTATTATTAGGTTACTTGTTTTCCATGACATACATGTTGTCTAGCCTGTGTATTTCTGTGATGTTTCTTAATCACAATATCAAATGCTGTCCCAGGTGTTAGGTTGTCTGTGTTCATCAGGCAACCGTAACATACCAGCACCCTCGTGCACTCTCCAGACTTTTGTCTGAACCTGAACTGAACCTGCGACATGCGCTGCAGTCTTTTAAAAAGCTATCTCTCCACAGACACCTTTTCGTATGAAATAAGTCACAGCAGACTTCCAGCTTTCATCTGGTGGTTTTTTTATTTGCAGTTCTTTACATTTTAGAAAAAGAATCCAAGGATTTTGCCTCCTGTGTGTTTCCGTCTGGCCTCTTCGTGGTCCATGATGCCAGCTGAGGTGGTCAACACAATGTATCTGTGAAAACAAAAATCAGCATGTCAGCATGAAACTCAAATTAATCCATCACACCGCAAGCGCTCAAGATAAAGACAAGCGGTTTGTGATACATGATCAACATCTTTCACACGGATCGCTTTAGTTATCATACAGAAACTGGTACTAACTATGGGGTTTGCTAATAACACATGTATCATCTATCAAATTTTTTTTTTTTAAAAAGGCAACCAAACAATTTAAAAATCGTTTTCATTGTCTTGACTCCAGTCTAGTTTGATTAAAAGGAGCAAAATAAAGAGGCCTCCCAAAACACATCTACATTACACCTGTAAAACTTCAAAAAGCCACAGAGTACCTTCATATTCAACCATCTGATTAAACCCTAATCCATTTATTAAGTCCTTTTATTAAGTTTGCCAAAGTAATAACTGCTATAAAAACCCATTTTATGACCTCCTATTTCACATTGTGTATTGTAGACGTGTACAAAGTGGGGCGATTCTCCGAGTCTGCAGTACCCGGTAGGTCATACTACCGTATGACTGCTTTTAGTGCATCTCAGACTGCAACTGTCCCATTCAAGTATAGTGGAACCGGACAAATGAAAAATAACAAAACTGATAATTCTTGAAGTAAGACAATATGCATCATGCAACCAATCACTACATTGATGACCATCTACAGGCGACTGAGTCAATGAACAAATTTGGGAGAAAATAAATGTTTTCTTTTACAAGCGTGCTACTTTGCTTGACAGAACATTTGAAAATCATTAAATCTAAGCATGATACCAGCTTTACAGATACCCTGTAATCATCAATGTCAGCTTCAGTCTAGCTCATGACCTTTACATACCACTCCTTGTCTGCTACTTTCTCTGATTAAACGAAAATGGCCCTTAAATGCACATAATGCAGAGTAGGGCTGTCGAGATATCAGATTTTCACTACACAATTATCTAGGGGTGTCACGATTCTCCAAATCCACAATTAAATTTCACTTTCGCTTTTAAGGTCACGATTCAATTTGATTTTAACATGCCATTGTTACTGTGGAGTCTTGATTCATAAAGATCAACATGTCATTGGATTTATGCCGACAGCTGTCATTTACACTTTCAAATTTCTCTTTAAAAAGAGAACTGAACTCCCATTTTTTTTAGAAAGTGTTTCAAAAATTAGACTACAACAGTCTACAATATAAAAAGCTGCATCTTTTCAATCAGTATCTGTGACTAAACTCTGTACATAATGATTACAAAAACAAATCCATCTGCACTGCTTTACAAGTGTGCTATAAGCTACAAAAATACGGTTTTATTGTTATTTATTGTTGCACTTGTTACTCCTTTTTTCTCTCTGCGCTGATCGCTGTGTCATTGAGAGCAGAGGCGGAGTCTGTGTGCGCTGAGATGCAGCACTCAGCAGTCCCACTAGCATGTTGCTACCAATATCAGTTACTCTGGCAGCATTAATAAATGCAGAGAACGTAGTTGCTGTAATAGTAAGGACTTTCAAAAGAAACACCCACTTTCAAAAAGTACCATCTATTGACCATAGTTGTCCACACATATAGCTCCACACTATCCCACAAAGTTTCTACAGCTCAGCTACACCACATTTTCTCTTTACATAAACACTTCAGTGTTTTTAAGAGTTAATGGCAGCCTGTCATCAAAATTAGTAAATGGATTTAAATTAGTCATATTAACATATAAGATCTAACTAATATAGCAAAGCCTTTCCATATTGCAGCCTCAACACATACATAAAAGCAATGTATGAACACCAGTCCCTCTCTCCACACAAATTAACTATTTCTCCTCATGACAAAGAAAAACCTGGCTTATTTGAGGCTTAATCTCATTCTGTATCTGCAGCGCATTAATCCCTACCTGTAGATACAGAATGATAGGCATACAATATGCACTGCTTCTGAGAAATTCCTCCCATCATTCATACCTACTTCCAGCCTCAACCACTGATCAAAATACTTAGCATAACTTATGTTCAATACACCATTGACCACTATGGAAGAGGTAAGTAATTTTGTTCAGTACTCTAAGCACTTAAAGGGCGGGTCCATCTGTGTTCCTTTCAGTTTTTTCCAAATACTGCACTTTCTGAGTGGAAAAAACAATCTTTCAATTAAGAGCTGATAATCAGGGAATTGAGACATATGTTACACTGTTCTTCTTTTTAGTATAGTTCTGGTAAAGCTTACGCTTCAATTTATGTTGATGCTTTAGTCTATAATTGCATCATATTTATATGAAAATAACAAAGCTGCATTTTTTGTTTGCACTTATTACTGTAGAAGACCTATTCTTCCAAATAAGATTTGACAATGAAGAAGTGTTTATGTTCCTTATGTAAGCCATACTTTTGTTAAGGCAAACATTTGTTAACTTATTTTCGGCAAATAAATGAAAAGCATGTTGAATTCAGAACATGACATCCTCGCTGTACCGTAAAAGTACCAAACCGAAAACCGTGACCCCAAAACTGTGATATGAACCCGAACCGTGAATTTTGTGAACAGTTCCACCCCTAGTATATATACTGTTCATGTAGCAGTAGTATCATGCAGAAACCTATATCATGTCACGTGAGGAAATGTTTTTAGAAGGGCTTGGGAAACTAGCACTAAAACATACATATTTTGACCAAAGGAATGTTCGGATTTAAATACATAAGGAACACCAATGTGAATCTACAGAATGATATAAAAACCTCAAAACTAATGGACCTGCCCTTAAAGTTCTGTTATATCACAAATTGTTTCAAATATACAGCATATTGGCATTCTGAGTCATTTACAACACTACCTTCAAATCTCTTGAATGAAAAACCAAATAAACTATTTTTCAAACACACTGGCCAACTGAGAAAAAGCAAGCATCACAGCAGGTAAGTTGAGCAAGAAACCACACCACTGCAGTAACTAAGTGATCGAGAGCAAAACTGGAAACCATTGGGTCTTAACTCTCCAGTGGGTTCAGCACTACATCACTGCCACCGTTCAGTTTAAAAAGTTAGTGCATGTGATTCTCACCCAAACTGTCTTGAGGGCAGCAGGTTGTTCTGCCACTTCTCCAGATCCTTGAGTTGGAGATCAAAACGTGGACTGATCACACCACACTGAAAAGATAAAAAAACACTGGTTAATACTCCACATTCACACAAAGTTGCAAGCAGGAACTAAAGCTACAGGTCAAACACTAAGATGCACCACTCTTTAGACTAATGAGTTCAATAAAAAGTAGCTGCTTAGTAGGTGTGTGAATCTTTTGTTAACTCAAATAAATTTCAATTCTACGATTCAATTCAAAATGTAGTCGATTACAAACGATTTGTAGTTATGTAGATATAACGACGGTAAAGGTAAATAATAGAACAGCTAGAACCGACTGGTAAGTTGAGAAAATTACATCACTTTACTGTGATGCAGCCTTGAGAATCAGGAAAAGACCACACTTATACCATTTTACGATATTAAAAATCTAAGATGATATCTAGTCTCATCACAATATTGATATAATAGATATACTACCCAGCCCTAATTCCAATTTAGACTATTTGTTGACAGTCCTATTGTGTAAGATTACTGTCCATCAGTAACAATATCTAGGTTCTTTTGTATTAATTAATTGATACTATATTAATTGATATGAATCGATTTTTGGAAGTTGTTAATCGATTCAAAATCTTGATTCTTACATGAAACCATTTTTTTCCCACCCCTACTGCTTATTAAATAAATTGTCTGGAGGCTCGTTTAAATCATTTGGAAGAGCAGACCAGTGGAAACTGTTGCAAACAGCTGCAACAGAGCCTTTACAGATACAAATTTCTAGTGTAATTCATGTTAACGCTAATGCTAACACAGCCAACTTAAGCATAGTTAGCATTTATCTGAACTTGTCCTACATACAGTGGTGTAATGGCAACTATGGAGCTGGGTCAACTGAGAGACTTTACCTTGTTCAGCCTGCCTGTGAGATTGACGACAATTTTTCCGGCTCGGTGGTCATCAATGATCTCAAACTCACCAATGTAACCTGGAGGTACAAATGACAAATATCATTAAGTAAAACACTCACTTCAAACTATTACCTTTTTAACCTGAAGAGCTTGGTGTCTCGGATTTGATCCGACGGTTTCACCAAGCTCCACGGTCATTACCACTCTTCAGCTAGATGCTGACCATACGTTCTACCAAATATACACTCTTTTGTAACTTGCATTTCCATTCAGCTTTACGACAGAACATATATCGATTCGACCAAAGCGCTGCCACTGTCACATTACCAAAATTATTAGCTTAGTGTGTCATTATACCAAAACATCACTCACTAACAGCCACTCACCGTGCTTCATCATGACGGTTAGGAAGCGCACAATAACCTTGGAGCAGGGCCTGAGGAGGACCTGGCGTTTCCCACGCTTCTCAGCATTGTTGATGCATTTCAGAGCATCCGCGAGAACGTTCATGCGCACCATGATGCCTGCAGACACAAAAGAGAACCATTAAGTGTTTATAAAGTGACATGTGAGCTTGAAATAACAGAAATTAAGCTGTGGGCGGCTGTGGCTCAGAGGGTAGAGCAGGTTCCAAACGGAAGGTCGGTGTGTGACATCAGTGTGTGAATGGGTGAATGCTGAAATGTAGTGTATAGCGCTTTGAGTGGTCGGAAGACTAGAAAAGCGCTGTATAAATGCAAGTCTATATACCATTTAAGCTGTGCATAATATCCCATCCCACTGTGGTGGGACTGTTTTTCAGTGCCCCCAAACAACCTCATTACAGTCAACGCCTAACAGACTCTAAAGAGGAGACCTAGGCTGTGTGTTCACATCACAAATGTCCCTCATTCATTTGATGAGCCATCACATTTGGCTTTTAAGTAGAGTCATACTCTGAATGGACACAAATGTTAACCTCGCCTGCCCACACATTAGAAATGTAAGGATCAAGAGGTGAAGCACATAACACTAATGATAATAGCACTATTTCCAGTTAGCAAAGTCTAACCTAACCCTAGTTAAGTCGAGACGCATACATTTCCTATGAGCAGGTATTAGCATCTTTGATATTTTTTCACAATATCCCATCCCACTGTGGGACTGTTTTTCAGTGCCCCCAAACAACCTCATTACACTCAACGCCTGACAGACTATAGAGAGGAGACATAGGCTGTGATCTCACATCACCAATGTCCCTCAGTCATTTGAAGAGCCATTACATCTGGCTTTTAAGCAGGATCATACTCTGCATGGACACAAATGTTAACCTCACCTGCCCACACATTAGAAATGTAAGGTTCAAGAGGTGAAGCACATAATACTATGTCTAGTTAGCAAAGTCTAGCCTAACCCTAGTTATGATGAGACGCATACATTTCCTATGAGCATGTTTTAGCATCTTTGCTAACATTAACAAGTTACATTTGGGTCAATACTTTGGATAGCAGCCGATTTTCACACGCAGCAGGTAAGTAAAAGCAGCATTAGCTTGAGGGACACTGAATAAGTGAAACGTAGAGACTCCCACCACAGCATGGTCCTTCACAAGCCATCAGAGCAGCTACCTAGCCTAGCCTAGCAGACTACATGGACAAAGTGGCTGAGCAAAGCATCTCCCAACACCTGCAGACACAAAGCTCAACGCTGTGTCACCCATATACAACATTAATACACACGTATATCACCGGACAGCGTTCAGGTCTTGTTAGTTTTAATCAAAACGACACTTCTGTGGTGTCAGAGCTAGCCGTTGTCAAGGCGCCGTGAGCGCACCTTGACTACCAGGGCCGAGCACAGAGGACCGCTCGATGTGTGACTTTGTAGCCTAAGTGTGTGTAACTCGCCTCACCAATCGAGGCGATAATCGTCTCAAATCATTGATATGTGTTTTTGCTTCAAGATGATTCCATAAATATAACATTTAACGTTCAGATGCTTTAGATACTTAGAAGATTGAAGGTGACGAGAGTAAAAAGGCATCTTACCGGTTCTGCAATATGGCGGAAAGAGGAAGTGGAGGAAAACGACAATGCATTATGGGAAAAAATCAGAGAGTTTATCAAGCCGAGATGACCCACTACCACCAACACAGACACACCAACAACGAAACCACTGTGTTTATGTTTTATGATATGTAGCCAATGTAAAAAGACAGACACAGAGAGTATTTGCACATTTACCAAGTTTTTCGGTAACGTGGCTTAAAATTCGTTCAGCAATTAATTACTTTGATTTATTCTGAAAGGTTTTATTGCATATTATTTGAATACATTTACAAGCTGCCTTTATATCTAAAAGGAGCTCTCCGAATAAACTGTAGGCCAAATTATTATTATTATTAACTGTACAATAATGTTTGCAATAATTCAACTGTGCAATACTCTTGTCATTAATAATGCATTTATACTGTAAATTTCAAGAAATATTCTTATTTAATTCTTATTTATACCATTCTGGCATTTATATTTAACACACTAAATAGATCCCTCTTCTTGACATTTTGTATTTAATTATAATACTTTTGTATTTACTTATTTGCACTGTGGCTATGTGTTAGATATTGTACTTGTTAATGCAAATATTTGTACATTTTTCATAATTCTTATATTCTCATTTCTTATTTTTTATTTTATTACTTATATTTCTTTACATATATTGTGTTTATACTGTAGCATTATATACAATATTGTAGCATTATAATACATAATTTACATGTTACCTACTACTTTATTTCTATTTTCTTACATTTTTTTATGTTTATACAAGAGAAACTTGAATGCCCCTTATTTCCCCCCAGGGATCAATATAGTATTTCTGATTCTGATTATAAAAATTTGCAAACTTTGCAAACTGGTGTCACTATCAAATACGTGCAGGATCTTTGGTAAATAAAGGCTATGTCAAATTTAAAGCAGCGCCACCCAGTGCATAGGATGAATCATTGCATTCATACATATCTATCCATTCTCATGCATTTGGCTCGGCTGAAACTGTTTGGTTAATTTGTAAGAAACCAAAAGAAAAGAAAATATGTTTAGCGCCAACTATATGCATAATGTTTTTTTACAATCATATTTAAGTTTTCTTACCAGACCAGAGTATATATATAACCTACTGAGTGCAATCAAAGATGTGTTGATGTCCCACATTCAATTAATTTTCAGCGTAATAAACAACGAAGCCTAAGTTTCTTGGTTTATGCACAACACATTTTCAGATTCAAGATGGGGAGGATATGACCATGTGATTTGGCAGCAAAATATGATTTGTTAGGACATAATCATTGCCATTTTAATTGATTTCCAATTTTAAATATATGCATTTGTTTGCAGCAAGCATATTTGTCCACTCCCATGTTGATAAGAGTGTTAAATACTTGACAAATATCGCTTTAAGGTACATTTTGAACAGATAAAAAATGTATGATTAATCACGATTAACTATGGACGATTATGCGATTAATGGTTTTTAAATATTTTAACAGATCGACAGTCCTAATTGAGACATAAATGCTCTTCAGACAGATTGAGTATTTAGGTCCCTGTGGCTCCTCAAATAATTATCATTGCCCTATTAGAAACTTAGTGCTGCTATTTCAGTCTGAAAGAGAACTAGAACGGCCGTAGAGACAGAGGACATGCCTAATGCATCTTCTAATTGCACCTTCTCACATATAGATTATGATTGTGGTACGATAAAGATGTCAATAGAGAACGAACAAACAGAATCGGATGAACCACAAACTCATGTTGTCAGAGCAAATTCATATCTTTATTCCCTGTTTCAACATGAGCAACAACTCAGTCTGATGCTTGTTAACAGCAGGTACAATTCTTGTCAAATCCTTATCGCTTGACACAGTTATTACAGATGAAAATAAAACATACAGTTACAGTAACATCTATAAATGCCTTTCAATGACATTGTGAAAGAAGCACGAGTTTTAAATGTTGACAACAATTAAGGATTGCAATACATATTCTGTATTATATCCATATATGTCACTATTATCCTGACAGCTGAGTGGTGAATAACCACAGCATTGTTGTTGCTTTTTAGGGAAGCTTCTCTATTTATTACAGACTTCACATGTCAAATAAGTGAACTCCTGCTGGCCTACACAGAAAAATATCAATAACTAATCACACATGCATGTGTCTTATATGCACACAAAATATGTATATATATTATGTAATACATATATAAGTTAGCATAGCATCAGGAGCTGGAGACTAAAACTAAGTCACTAAAATCACAATCAATGTCTTTGGAACTGTGTGTGCAAAAAATGATTGTGTGAGTACAGTTTTTTTCTGAGTTGTACTTTTTTATTATGTAAGAATCCGAATACTCAAATGT
Source organism: Sebastes fasciatus (assembly GCF_043250625.1). Lineage (NCBI taxonomy): Eukaryota > Metazoa > Chordata > Actinopteri > Perciformes > Sebastidae > Sebastes > Sebastes fasciatus. Next base: position 11,102,128 of record NC_133797.1, on the reverse strand, counting down.
TGGCACATCGTGAATAATTCCTATTGTATGAAAACACTGTTAGGTAGAGAGAGCATGAATACATCTTTCTTTAATTCAAACGCTAACAACTACAGTATATTGTGTGCAAATGTTTCTTTTTTTATGAGTCCTCTCCTGTCACATTTTGCGGGAGCCTATATTCAATAAAAGTATTCAACTCTACTGCTGTGCTCTGAAGTGATCAGGATGAAAGTGTGTTGTAGGAGGTACAGTATGTCCTGATAAAACTCAAAGCTATTCAACCAGTAAAAATGAAACACCTTTGATTTAGACCCAAAGCCTTTTCCTCTAGTGTCCAGTAGAGGGACAGCCAAACCACTCGGACACAGCAACATATACCACCAGTCAAGTCACCAATTTAACAGACACATGAAGCATAATGGAATGCTGAGCAGCACAGGACGTAGTAACCAGATTTCTGTACTATTTCTATGGTTACATTAAAATTTCGACACCTTCTTTCCTCTTGTAAGCCCTTGCATGGCTACCTCTCAAGCTGCTATTTATTTTTACACTTAGCCACCATCGCTGACCATGCTGGCCAGAGAATCTGCATCTCCCTGGGGATCCAGGCCCAGCCTCTGGAGGTCAAGGCCCATGGCTACCAGCATCTGGATTAGGGTGAGCTCCTGCTGGGTGGCCTGGTCCACCAAGGCTGGGCATGTGGGGTTGCACTGGGGCCACTGGCAGGTGTCCACCAGGTGGAAAGGGCAGCCTTTGGCTGGGGTTTTGTTGTTGCGGATCGCCTCCAGACTCCTGTCCCAGCAGTGCAGGGCCCGTGGTAGAGAAGTGCCTCTAACTTGGAAACTCAGCCAGTTGCTGGAAGAACAAGACAGGGACGTTAGGGATTAGATATAAAAAGAGGCAAAGAACAGAAAGTGAAGGGAAAGGTTGGCAGAAAGCAAAGGAAAGACCAGGAAGGTGTCATCAGTGATGTCATGGTCTGATCACAAGATTTGCAATAGAGAGGCAAAGTCCCGTCCCTTCCGGTGGACCCCATGGGACCTTATTACTGAAGAAATATGAACGATACTCAACGTCGAGAGACAAATATTTTTTTGATCACATTTGAATTGCGCCATGAATCGCACATATGATGTTTGTCAATTTAAAAGTTAATTTTGCAAGTCAAGAAAGTCGTAGTTTGTCGTAGCATCATTTAGTTATGTGTGAAACCGCTCAGCGAACTATATCTCTCGTCTCGCACAATATACGTCACCAACACTAACTAACTTAGCTATGTTCCACACACAAATGAACCGTTATCTTACCTGATGTGTTTTATCCAGCGACTCCTTGTCTTTTTATCAGCTGGGAAGCGAAAGAACGAGCGAGACCCGTTGCTTGTGTGAGTACATCCCAGAACGAAACACAGAGGCATAGTAGCTTCAGAGAGAGAGATGCCACTTATGCAGCGTTTGAGTGTGTAGTCTTTCTAATTACGTATTTTCACAGTCTTATACTTCAAACGTTTTATAACAAACTGAGACTTTCTTGACTTGCAAAAATATCATTTAAATCAAAAAAATATCATTATGTGTGATTCATGGCACAATTCAAATGAGATTAAAAAACATTTTCTCCCTCACCGTTGACTACTGATCATATTTTTTCCAAAATAAGGTCCCATGGTGGTCCACTGGAATGGGCGGGACTTCGCCTCTCTTTTTGCTTTGGCCACTTTGGGCTCATTATCTTGGTGCAGCAAGTGTTACATCACAGAACAGCCACTGCAAAATTATCTACAAAGACCTTGAACCTTCAGCTCCTCCCGTAAAGAATCATCACCCTCAATAAATACACCTAACTTAGCCTGAGTCTGTAAACCGAGCTAACACTGCACTGACCCATCAATGCCCACCTGTGCAGCAAAATAATGAGTGTGTTCAGGGGGCACCGAGGGGTTAGGTAAAGTGTGAAATGGCATTCGGTGACATGAAGAATGTGGCGTGATGAACGAGCGTACAAAAACAGCAGCATGAGCTCACTAGGTAGAGATGACTACTGGTAGAGGCGAGAATAAAGTGAGGGGCGCAAGGCGTGAAAGTGCACTACCGCCACAGGAGTCAAATATCCATTCTGCCGTACCTTTTGGTAATCACTGTGTGGGAGAGGCAGGACGGAGCGAACACAGCCCTGAAAAACACACACACAGAACAAAATAGCCATCTCTAGATGTTAGTCCATCTTTCATTTGACCCACCTGATTCATATTAGATTTATTGTTATCACTTTATATATCTCTTCCAAACAGGTTTTTGGGAACTTACGTGACATCGCTTAGTGAGTTCTTGAGCTCCGTGCCCAGGTTCTGTATGTACTGCCACTGCTCCTCGGACAGACTCTGTCCTCCCATGTAGATGTTCTCCACTCTCAGCTGCTCCTCATCAAACAGCCACTGCACCACAAACAGAGGGGCTACAGGGAAAACACAGAGTTCAGTGTTAAAGATGCTTTAATCAATATATTTACATTAACAATGGGCAACAATGTGCAGTGTGAAACGGGATGCTCATAGTGACGAACCTACAGAGAATTTGTCACCTGCCTGCAGTTCCCCTCAGCTCTATGGAGCTTTATAGCTTGTTTCAGCTCATTGTTTTGGTTTTACTACCTGCAAATGTACTATTTTGATTCAATCTTACGGCTCTCATCAACAGGAAACAGCAGCCTGCAGCTGTTTTTAGCTTAAAGGTTCTGATAAAGGTGTTGTACACTACCTGCTACGAACCAAACGGCAGACAAGCAAAGTTAGGGACCAGCTGGGGAACATATAGTATTTAGCGGCTAAGAGCCCTCAGTAGTTGGTGGAGAACAAAACAGTGCTAAAACAAGAGTGAATATGTGCTCTTTTTGCCAAATCGTTGCTCTCCACACACTATAGGAACAAAACTGTTGAATTTAACATAACATGTGTGGGGTCTCTCACATTTTCAAAATCTGTTAAGATTTGAAAAAACGTTTAGTGTAGGCCAGCCTTAAAGGGACTATTTGTAACTTTCAGAAATGCTTGTTAACAGCTACACCTGTGGCCGTTAAGTCAACGAAAGTCAGCGTCGGGTTCGTGCTTGCTCACTCTAAATAGACATGAACGAGCATCGCTCAAAAACAGTGAGGTGACACACGTCAGCTAAAACCACAATATCACTCTATATTTCACTATTTCACCTGCTTGGCAGTAATGTTAGCTGACCAGACAGAGGCCTCTCCATGAATCAATGCTGATCCTAGTGTTGGAGGCTGAAGCAGCGGGGCTGAAGCAGGAAAAGAAACATTATCGTCTCCGGCCGGAGTGAAAAGGGAGTCATTGGCACCCGGTCAGAGACGATAACGTTTCTCACTGTGGAGCCCCGTCACTTCACAAGACACGGGAAACCTCTGTTGGTCTGGAGGAGCTGCAGCATTTATTTCTGCACAAACGTCCACTGTACATTCACTAGATATTCTCAGAGCTATGAAGTCTTCTGCAGTGTGGAGTGTTCCCGCATGAACGTGAGGTGGAGTGAGAACGCGCGTGTTGTGTGAGTGAAGACAAGCAGGCAGAGTAGCGGTCTGAACAGCGTAGCCACACTCGAGCGCGCATATGCGAGCGCGTATGGGACACCGACCCGGTAGATTTATACCTGTAAAAAGTTACAAACAGTCCCTTTAATAGAACAAAAAATGTTTCTAAAATCTTTACCAACCCTACCTTTAAGTCAAATATAAAGCACACTAATCCAATATCATGATAAACTTAGGAGGCCCCAGCCAGCACTCACAGGTCAAGGTAGAGTACATTTTGTGGCCAAAGAAGCACATCCACTCCTCTCCTTTCTTATAGAGCGTCCGACATCTTTCAGGCACAGCCCCGTTCCACAACCTGAGAAAACAGAACACATCGTCAATACACACAAATCTATTGCTTAGTCGCTTTAATACATTACAGTAAAGCCAAATATAACAGCACTGCATGGAGAAAGAGAGATCCTTTCGAATTCAGCGTCTGGCCTATGAGTGTGTTTCTTTACAATCAATCTATATAAGCTGATTGAAGAATGCTTGACTTTACCTGAGTCCTATCTTGATAGCATCTTCAGGTGAGCAGGAAATAGTCTCGGGGCAGTTGGGTGATCTCGGCTGTTTACTCTCTAGAAACCACCCAGAGTCCACGAGGCCTCGGACCTGAGCCTCTGCACCGAGCTGCTCCAGCTGACTGGCCACCCTGTCGATGTTCAGCAGAACACCTGTTCCCCCAGCACTGTAGGCGAGCCAAGAAAATCAATAAATAGTTTGGCTTTGAGAGTGCCATTTTCGTTAGGGGTATCAAAATGACAGCGCATGCACGCCAGCTATTCGCATTCAGACAGTGGATCCTGTTTTAGGGCTTGGGGGAGTCACAACAACCATGTTGCTAACCTGGGAGGAATGTTCACAAGGCCCTTTAATAGTCATTATGTCATTGCTCACAGTTGACTGTAAACATCTTTATTGTTGACAAGAGGATGCACCCGAAATAGGGCTTCTCTTGTTTAATGTTAGGCACGGAGATGGTCCAGATGGTACAGAGGATGCAGGCGCTTGTCCAAAAGCTGAGGTCAGCATCGGAGCGCGAGCGACAAAAACAAACTCACCTCGTGCCAGACAGGATGACAACCTTGGCCAGCTTGATTCCTTTGGGGATGAGGTCTTTGATGACCTCGCGGATGATCAGGGATCCCATGAAGGTGTACTCAGCTGATACACAACAAATACACACACCAAATGATTGTGAGCATCACACTAAACAGAAAAGAACAACAGAAAAAAAAATCTTGAAGGATCAGAAGAAACTTACTAGCATTAGTATTTCTATCCCTCTCTTTTTCCTTGCCTTGTCGTGGCCTTGGAGGAGGCGTCGGGGCAGGCCCGGTGCCACTCCATACATCACTGGAGCAGTACGGGATGAATCTGCAGAAAAGGAGAGGATCACATTTGTTATTCTAAAGGCCATCAAAACAAATTCACCTCTCCTCCATGAAAATCATCTTTTCTGTCATATATGAGAAATTGGCAGACCTGTATATAAGCTACTGGTCATACTAAACCAACTAGGGCTGAAGCAGCAAAATTTAGCAAGGGTGCTTTTTATTGCTCATGACTTTTTAAAGAGGAAGATTGTGTTTTAAAATGTCTTTAAAAGGTAGTCTTGTTTAAAAGCTGCCCTAATCAATATATTCATATTAACATTGAAGTGACCACGTGCAATGTGAACTAGGACACTCAAAATGATAAACCCGAGGCAACTCTGAGGTGCATTTTAGCATCTTTTATCTCATTGTTTCTGTGACTTTACTGTTTTGGTTCACTCTCACCATTCCCACCAACATTTTCATCTATGAAGAATTTGTAGAAGAGTTTGTTTAACCCTTTTACTTATTAGAAGTCCCCAAATCTTAATCTTAAAATCCATTGTGCACTACTCAGCACCAAGTGGCCAAAAAAAACCAATTAATGCAGCTTTAAGTTAAAAAAAAACCCAAAACAAACGAAAACAACAAGAGACACAACAAAACTGATTCTTGCTGTTTTAAAGGTGCAGTGCGTACGAATGGTCCTATCTAGAGCCAGTGTTTGGTTTGTCCGTTGTGGGCTACTGTAGAAACATGGCGGCCTTCGAATTAGCCTGTGAAGAGGACCCGTTCACTATGTAGCTATAAACGGTTCATTCTAAGCTAACAAAAACATATTGATTCGTATTTTTAGGTGATTATACCTATTAATATTATATTCCATTTCTGCCAATAGATCCCCCTAAATGTTACACACTGTTCCCGTAATATAAAAGCCATAAGATCATATTTTTATGTCTACAGAGTTGTGTATATAACTGTATCCGGTCCAATGTGAACGGGGAGAAGTCCCCGTCTCACAAATATTTGCAAATGAGGATTGTCTGCACGTGACACCTCCCGTTGCCACAATAAGAAACACAGTGAGGATATACAAGTACTTACATAATGTTTGCATTATGCCAGTGTGGGTTTTCCTCTGCTTGAGAAGACAATATTCCAGTTCCTGTAAATGCAGCAATCAGAGATCAGACAGATGTCCTTTTGTCTCACTAAAGATTACGTAAAACGGGCAACGCTACGGGAACACGTATGACGTGTATTTTAAAGCGTGGCCGGCTGACCTACCTCTTTTTGTTTGGGGCCACCCCGATGAGCTCATTAGTCGGGGTATATTTTGGTACCTGGAATCACAGGTCTCTTTGCTGTGGCAGCACCAGCCACCTAAAAATAATAAAGACTAATATTAGACATTCACATCAGGCACAGCCAGGGGGACCCTTGTTAGCTCATCATAGAGGCCCGCGAGGAATGGAGAGGGAAAGGAATGCACCTGTAGCCTTGTCTGCTAACGAGACTACATGTTCACTGAGAGTCGGACAAAAAAGACAAATGATTCCTTTAATTTACAGCACCTGATTTGTTGATTGACTTTCAGCTATAGTGCAAAGTGCTTTGATATAGGGGAGAGAATCTGACTTGATTAAAATTGGCAAGACCAATTGATAGAGTCCACTGCTCAGAATAATACACTCATAAATCCTACATCCTGTTAAAGAAAGTCCAGGTAAAATGTCAAGTTGGAGGACAATCCACATAAATGCCCCATCCTAAGACAGAGGAGAAAAACAGATGACGATGGTGTATTGAAACAAAGTGCTCTCAAAGCCGTAGTTAAGTTTCGATTTCTGCTCAAGCACAGGACGGAACATGCTACATGCTACTTGCAAATATGAGGGACTAAAAACTGGAAAAACTTTTGTTCTTTAAATCCTTTAAATTGTGGAAACCACATTTTTCTTCAAGTCTAACGTAGCCTCCATTTTTAAGGTGTTGTACATGTTAAGAGGAATAAACACCATAGATCTCAAAATCCTTGCTTTTTTATTAACAGCATTTACTTGTACTTTTACTTTCAGTACTTAAGTAGCCTACATTTAATATCAGAAAATTACTTTTGACACTTAAGTACAGTAAATGTCACAACACTTTAAGACTATGACTCAAGTAATATTCTGATAGGTGACTTTAACTTCTATTAAAATCATTTTCTGGTTAGATATCTGTACTTTTACTCAAGTGTGGCTTTTAGGTACTTCATCCACTCACCACTGATGATGGGACAAGATGACATCCCCATCAAAATTCCAATGGGGGCGTCGCGCCAAAACAAGCTGACCTTTGGGGACCAAATTAACCAGTTAGGTTTTTAAATACTCACCTTCCAGAAATAACAGCCATCGGCGGCTTCCTCTGAACTCCTTTAGGTAAAACCTGTAGTACCACAAATAAACAGGAATGAGGAGATGGTGGAGATGAAGAAGCAGCCATGTATGGACACACAGATGCTCTGTGTAGCTTCTAAAATCACTGTATTAATCTGAAAACAGACAGCAAATGGCAAAAATCTCATAATTTCAAGAAAACAAGTGAGACATCTCACCCAGCTGCTGTTCCATCATTACATGTAACTTGGGTGTTCTTGAGGAAGTGCAGCCTCATATCATCCGTCTGCTGTCCAGCTGCCCGAGCTCCTGCGGCAGCCTCCCGTCCTGCTTCAGCCGTGCCTCCAGTGCCTCTGGAGCTTCCACTGTTTCCAGTGCCTCTGGAGCTTCCAGTGCCTCCAGTAACTCTGGAGCTTCCAGTGCCTCCAGTGTTTCCAGTGCCTCCAGTGCTTCCAGTGGCTCTAGAGCTCCCAGTGCCTCCAGTGCCTCCAGTGCCTCCAGTGGCTCCAGTAGCTCCAGAGGATCCAGTGGCTCCAGTGGCTCCAGTGGCTCTAGAGCTCCCAGTGCCTCCAGTGCCTCCAGTGCCTCCAGTGGCTCCAGTGGCTCTAGAGCTCCCAGTGCCTCCAGTGCTTCCAGTTCCTCCAGTGCTTTCAGGAGTCAGATCAACTGCGGGGGGAGACTGGCCAACATCACCTCCTTGGTTCCCACCAGTCTTCTTGGTGGACTTGCCCCCAGCATTAGCATTACGGTTGTTCTGACACCAGATTCCCCCGAGCAAAAGCAAGAAAGCAACCTTGCTCAGTATCTTCATATCTGAGGCAACACAAGAAAAACAGACACTCGCTCATAATTCATTACTTATGTATGCAAAACATGAAAAAAAACCTGTTAGTAGGACCAGATATTCCTCATCCTCTAATCTATGTCTAAACTAAATCCATCACTTTTCAACCTGGAAAGTAACTTACTTCTCTAAGAAGAATCAGCTTTGAAGATAGAGGCGCTCCGGGGGTCAAGCAGATAACCGGCGCTGCAGGAGGAGAGCGTGAGAAGTTCAGAGCGCAGGTGTGAGAGGAGGATGCCAGTCATGAGTAGTGATGAAGCCTTGACCAGGTTTTGATGAAGGCTGCAAATCAGCTGTGAGCTTTATAGTGCCACCATATGGATCAGATTTCCTCCCATTTTCCTTCACAGCCTCAGCCAGGCCCTGAGATAAACTGCTGACGACACGCGGCGGGGGGAGGTCCTGGACGTCCAGTGGCGAGGAGAAAAGATAACACACGCGTCTCTTCAACATATTTCAAGTCTTTGCACACACCCACCACTTAGCTCTCTCCCATCTGACCATGGCTCGAGAACGAGCTCTCCTTCCCCCTATCGTCTCTCTCCTTCTCCCTCCCACCGTCCACCTCTGATTGCCAGTGTTTTGATTTAAACATCTACATGGTCAGCATAACTGCGTAGCCCCTTTGCGTGGTATGTGACCCCTGAGGTCATTGGAGCACACACCTCAAACGCTTTCCGACACGGGAATGAATAGTGCCGTAAGGTTCCCGCATGGTCAACGATTTAGCGGACACTCTCAAGACACAGGTGGTGGACACTGTAGTTGGCTGTGGCACTAAGCCTAAGACTTCCTCAAAAAGTCTCCATATTATAAGTAACAATAACAGAAATTTGCCAAATAATAGTTTCTCCATAAGAACCTTCATGTGTTCATCTAGAGAACTGTCATAATACAAGAGTCTGATTTAGATTTCTCCTTTTAAGCCACATAAAAAATAAATATATATATATATATATTTCCAATGACATTTTTTTATTCATAAACAATGATAGAAATAAAAAATATATATATATGTATTCTTTGATCTCACAGATTATCATTATTCCACTACAGGAGAAGAAGCCAAAATGAGATGAAATATCAGTGCATAATTGTCAAATTAGTTTTTAGTGTCACTGACTCTGTTTAATAAGCCATTGAGAAAGTAGAGTAATGCATTACATAAGACTTTATATTAACGTTTAACCAGTACATAATGCAAAGAAAATAAATGTATGCTGTTCCTGAGATCCAGAGATAGAGATTCCAGTTGAAGGGGGAATGTTGAAGCTAAATGGTTCTATGGGGATGTGATAGATATGCTGCTACCTCCACACTTAGGCCCTTAGAGGCTCATCACTAGGGATAAAAATGTCTCTGAATGGTGAGTTGCAATAGGATGTTAACTCAGTAGTTCAGATAGATTAGATACCAGTCAACTATTCTGCAGAATGAAAGGCTTTGTGCAGTGTGTGATTAAGCGTCTTTACCTTTACGGTTGTGTCCCTTCCTTTGCAGACTCCTGGATGACAAGTTAGTTAGCCTTTAGTGCAGAGACAGAGTATTTTAAACTGATCTGTGACTGTCCCTCTGCATGACCGGATAAACCCCGGGGCAAAAAAATTGTTGTTGGGCCCCTGTTGACCCCCTCTGTGCATGGCAGTTTTAGTATATCCCCAGATACTCAGAAACCAACCAATACTATAGGGCAGAAATTATTCGTTGGCTAATTGATTAGTCCATTGACAAAAATGAATTGTAAACCATTTTGATAATTGATTAATTTTTTATTTTTTAATCAAAAATGCCAAAAATTCACTGCTAGCAGCCTTTAAAATGTGAATATTTTCTGGCTACCCTAGTATTCTATGATACTAAACTCAACATTTTTGAGTTTTTGACAGTTGGTCAAACGACAAAAGCATTTTGAATATGTTAACTTGGGTTTCAGGGAATAATGATGGGCCTTTTCCCACTATCGTCTGACATTTTATGGACAATCAATTATTAAAGGTGCTATTGATAACATTAATAACATTCAGCCACTAAATGTTGCATTCTCCCTCCCCCGTTCCATTGCATTCACTTCACAACAAGTCGTTGCCAGGCACTTACCGTCAATCTTAGCCATTTATGCGTTTTTTTCTACCCTAACTGACGACCCAGAGATACCAAATGATACCAACATCATTTTACTATTGGCTCACAAGCCTTGTTAGAAGTGGGAAACAAATGTCAGATATCTTCCACAGAGATAAACAAAACATTCATTTTGGACCCGCAACATTTTTTTAAAATGATTAATTCACAATTATAATTTTTTTTTTCAGGAAAAGCCATACTTTTATTCGTCACATTTCTAAAAGCTCTGTAGAAGTTTTTTTTCTTTTTTTAATATTCATCGATATAAAAATGTTATCAATAAGACCTTTAAAAATAATAATTGTCAGACGTATTGATGAAAATAATTGTTGGTTGAAGCTTTATAGTTCTCCTATGATTGATTAATACCACCTTGCCCAAGGTTTTGTGTGTTAATAACTTTACGCACCGAATAAAAGGAATAAAACACTTTACAACAAACTAAAACATTGAAGAAAACTGATTTTGACACAGGGTCCCTCTAAATGGACTTGAATTTTTATAGCGCCTTTCTAGTCTTCAAACCACTCAAAGCGCTTTACAGCACGTCAACATACAGCCATTCACACACTCATTCATACACTGATGGCAGAGGCTGCCATACAAGGTGCCAGGTCTAATCTATATACGCATTCACACACCAATGGCACAGCTTTCAGGATTTCAGTATCTTACCTGAGCCGGGGTTTGAACTGGCATCCTTCCGATGGGTGGGCGACCTGCTCTACCTCTGAGCCAAAGCCGCTCTAAAATACAGGACCATAAGATAGAGCACCCAGCACAGTTGATATTCAACTTCAGTGTTGCAAATTTCTTTATTTAAAAAAAAAAAAAGCGATTCATTCTAATTGTGTAAGTGATGTGTATTAAACTTTGGGGTTTTTAGGGGCCTTTTTGTCCGCTTTGCCTGGATGGTAATCCAGCCTTGTGCCCCTAGGATGGCTGTAGGGTGACGTACCGCTGATCGCTGAGGGATCACGAGACCAAGGGCTCTAAAATTCTCAACAATGAAATGCACACCATCCTGACGTGTCAATCACATCCAATAATGATCGTTTGGAAGGCCAGAGGTTGCTGGGGCTGCAGGGTGGCAGGAGAATTAGTTCAGCATAGATGAAAAGAAAACCTCCATTACAATAAAAGTAATAAACCTTCAGTTCACACCCCCCTGAGGAGACTGGACACACCAACAACAGCACACACGCGCCACAATCATACTTGAAACACAAATTAGATGAAGAGCCGTTCAATGATTTCAATTTTAAAGGCGCGCATATGATTAGGTCAAAAGTGTTCTGTAAAATGAATAAGAAAGAATATCTGTCATTATTGTGGGTATGTTGAGGATTATGTATCTCTTTTGGCAAAAGAAAATCAAGATCATACAGTATGTCGTCTGCAATAATGACCTAACCGTTTAAAGACTTAGACCCAAGGTAGACAGATTTATCAAGGTTTGTCTCGTTGCTTTGGCAGAAATAAAAATGGTATTCTTGTCTCATTGTCAAGCATTTCATGCTATTTTAGCTACTTTCAACTATGGCCAGAAAGAAAACAAAGCTACTCAGAAATATGTCTGTGAGATCGTATGCACCTACGCGCAATAAAAGATGTACCCTAAGGACATAACTATACTGAATTTGATCTACCGAGCTGAACAATTCTTCATTCCTGCAGTTGTCTCGAAGCATGCACACCACCATCTGTCTTCCCAGAAATCAATGCAACAATCTGTTTAACAGATACCTCAAATAGCTGAAAAACGAAAGGAGTTGCTGTAAATCTATCACCGTTTCACTAGAATGTCACGAACAGAGAGATGGCATTGCTGCTATTTTGCTTTTCTTTGATATGGGATTGGACAGAATGATATGTTTTTCACGGCGGGCTTCAGATCAATGGGTTTAAGTGGATTTGTGTGCTACACCTCGAGTGATTCAGCTCGCACAACTTGGTCAAACATTGTCCCTCTTAGCATCTACAAAAGACACACACATACACAAAGTGAGACCTGACACACTTCTGGAGTCTAATACATTTGTCTCTTTACCTGTGAAAAACATTTTACACAACCCGTAAGGGGCTCATAAGACATGTTGAACTTCACCCTGACAGGGGCAACAGCTTGACCCCATGTGCAGCATAGGAGGCATTCTTTCTCCCCTTGTGTTGTTATTTTTCACAGCCAACCTCCAAGGTCAGGACACCTAAAGCCCGGGTGGTCCGGGCACTTTGTCTGCTGAGCATGTGTGTCATCGCAAGCCTCAAAAGCTGAGGGCCCGGCCGCGAGCTCGAATATTTGTCGGCTGATAGCTTCAAAGACCAATGAACCAGAGACAGCAGTCATGTGCTGGATTCTTATGCCCGCAACACAGTGCAGAAAGGTTGCAACTCGCAGGTAATGACTCCGAAATCCAACAACAAACTCCAACCGTGTGGTGGTTCAATCAACAAGCTCTTGTTTTAAGACGATCTATTTGTATTTCTATAAGGTTGTGATCCATACCACAATCACACCTCGCAGCCTCCCCTGCCATGTCGCATGTAATTTGACAATCTGCAGCAGCATCCCTCTGAATCTATGTTGTTACCAGCAGTGGAGAGCATAGCTGGGGAAAGAGGCCCATGATTAATAGGAGATAAGTGTGGCATCTTTACAAGCCACATGAAAACGAGCCTCAGGCGAGAGATATGAGACCTGGTTGGAGTAACACTGCCAGAGCTCTCCATTCAATCAGTGAGGACGACAGGCGGGGCCTTAGCGGGATCGGTGTGAAGTGCTGGACCACAGCAGGAGGCTAGCAGGTGGGGCGGGCAAAGCTACCTAAAACCAGGTGTTAAGAGGCCTTGCGTGGTAACCTTCTGCGGGCTGCCAATGCATCAGTGTGATAGATGGAGGAGGGGTCGATGGCGGAGGGGTGGGGTGGTGATGTAACAGGCATAGAAAAAGATAGCTGACAAGTGAACACGTTTTGTGTGCCGCGAGAGGCTGTAGCTCACTCTGCTTGTGAGGGGTACAACCAAACTATGCGTTCTGCCCACCTTATCGGCGTGCCAGACGCACCTTCATCCAGGCAAAGTATGTTCGGCCTCGAGCGTGAATGCCACAACCACAATCCTAAACAGTCAAAGATGTGTAAAGGACAAATTGTGAGATTAGAGAACTAACAGCATCACGTCACAAAAGTGTTTGCAAATTTATACAAATGAAATACATACATATCATGCAACTTGCATATACACTGTTTTCCCCCCCAAACAATTTCGGCCTCCATCATGGTTTTGTTTAATACTGTTCTCTTGCCGAAGTGGGCCAATGGTTCTGAAGGGAGGGTGGGGTGGGTGCATACTGTGCTGAGTGAACAGCTTGTCTTTGGGGCTCATGACACAGTGGAGCAGCAACGTGGCCTTGGAGACATGCTGGATGAACCACCAGGCCTGTCAGTGCGGTGATGGATACCAGCATTGGGGTCGCGCCATGCGAAGCTCCGGCACTCGACAATAGGTCCTTCACATAAGTCTTCACACCTGATCAGCAATACAATACGACAATCACACAACATAGAGTGGAAGCAGCTGCAAAAGCCCCATCAGATAAGAGAAGATACAGCAGGCAAATGTCACCTTGATGTCTGTCTTATTGTTCATTTAATATCATTTCATTGCGTTTGTACTCAGAAATCAGCTTGCCAACTGAGCGGTGTGGCTGTGATTTGCGAGGAATATGTAGGCCTGCATGATTTAATATTTCACTAAAGTGACAACAGGACAGTGAAGCCAATGCAGAAGTGCCTTAAAGGGGAACTACACCCATTTTCAAAATTCGTAGATGTTATTCCTATGGTCTAAGACAGTCCAAAAATTATTATTAAACTTTAACAACTCTCTCCCAAAGCTAAAAACTAGAGTGCTTAAACTCAAGTTTGTGATGTCACAGGGTATAAAGTTTGGAGCTGCTCCATAGACGATGAATTGGGAGAGATGTTCTAGATGACACTGAGAGCAGCCAGGGGAATGATCTGAGTATGTGGGAACATTTTCTGTTTCACAACTGACAACACTACAATAGAATAAAGCTCATTTGGGTATAAAAAAACAACAACATTCTTTGGGTCCACAAAATCAGTCTCCCATTCATTGTCCATGGAGCAGCTCCAGACTTTATACCTGATGACATCACAAGTTTGAGAACACACGAGAGGGTGGAGCTAAGTACAACCAGATGCTGAATAAGAAATTTTTAGGCTACCAAAATGTTACAATTAACTTTCATGATTTGAAAACACACTGTGAAAGGGTTAACATTGTGAGACGAAAACACTGAATACTCCCAGACTGGACAACGCCATGGTTGCGACCTGCCAATCACAAGGTAGACACGCCCCCAAGCATACCCTGCTTTATGGTCTATTTGACTCCAAATGGGACCATAATTTACTAAATGAACATCATGTTGTATTGAAGAAGACTTGAAACTAACGATTGAGATCATAAACTCATGTTTACAATGTTTACTGAGGTAATAAAGTGAGTAGGGTCATTTTCTTCTATACAATCTGACTTCTTTTTGCAACCAGAGGCGTCGCCCCCTGCTGGCTATTAGAAAGAATGCAAGTTTAAGGCACTTTCACATTGGCTTCACTTTTCAGACCCCGGAGTGGCCCATTGGGTGTAACCTCACTAAAAAGTCCTTTGGTTTTTTATCAAGGTCTGTCTGTTGTAGCTCTACATCTCACATACTGAAACTGCTAAAAAGAAACACATTATACATGCACTTGTCAAATATTTAAAACATAGTCAAGGTTATTTTACCACTATTGTGGTTGTTGCTATTTTTCTGCACGCTTGTTTGTTGCAGTGATCTAATGAAAATGGTGCAACATCCTGAGTTTACATTTGAGAAATTTTGTGCTGATGACCCTTCATCGAGGACTGACCTTGGTGGTGTTTTTTTCTTTCTCCAAAACGACTGGTAGATGGCACTGTGTGGCAGGCCATAAATCAGAGATTCCAGCTGAAGTGATGTCAGCCCTTTGCATCATGTGTTGTGAAGACATGTGGACACGTGGTCACAGCTCTTTCAGGCCACACACCCCTCAGTCACCCAAAAGATTTATCATGGGCTGAAGTAGTCAGAGGCACGTGGACATGCACACATGCATCTTTCGGCAGACCAATTTAACATACATTTACTTATATGTCACAAGCAAAAAACAAAGAAAAGAAATATGTAAAATAGCAATAGTAATAGTATAATTTCTAATCTGTAACAGAGTAATCTACAGTGACATCACTTTACACTTATTTATATGTAGAGACATACCACAGAACAGTAAAAATGCTTACTATTTATAGAGTGGCCTGTCTGAGTGTGGCTGTTTTTCAGCCCATGAGGCTGTATGTGAAAAGTTGACCTGGATAACCAACAGTACATAAAAAAAACTGCTCTGAGTCAGTTTGAGTTAATGGCCCCTCACTTCTGGGAGCCCCTTGTTAAAGGGTCAAGGCAATGCATACTCTCATAGTTATGCACGTGATTTGTGCATAAAAGTTATGGTGACATGACAGCATCTGTGTTAGCTTTATCGCCCCATGCAGTGAACTGGGCTGAGCTCATCAGATAAAACATAATATCGTTATATCCATGCTTAGCCATATCATGTCAGGATACAAAGTTACTCTTTCCCAAGGTTGACCAACTTTGCAGCATAATGGGCTTAAAGTAATGACATCCCTGGCAGAACAAATAGAGAAAGTGAATGTGGACACTTATTAGTAAAGATAAATATTCTCTGTATTGGGGAGACTACAAGCAGATGTAAATTATTATATCAGTACCTTAAAGCAATAGTAAGACACTTCCGAAAATACGCTTACTTGCTTTCTTGCTGAGACTTAGATGAGAAGATTGAGTGGTATCAATCTTCTCATCTAACTCTCAGCAAGAAAGCAAATAGACGTAGTTCCCATTGAAATAGAATAAGAGTAGAACTGACAGTAGACGGTGTTCCGTGGTCATTTGACTAGTACTAAAGAAAATGGTGATTGTTGATCATTTTTATGATCACAACACGTCAGTGGAGCCATTAAGTGTGGTCGCAGCTCGCCCGTATAGCTTGTTCTTCTCCGGTGTGGCGGGGAGTTGGGCCAGTTTCATACTCTTTTGTGATGCGGAGGGACCATTAGACCCAGAGACTCATTTCCTGTAACCAGTGCAGCATTAAAGCATGGTGGAATTAGCAAGCTAGCTAGCTCGCTCAAACGCTACACTGGTAAAAAATGAGCCAAACAAAGTTGTCACTCATTTGGCAATAGAAATGTGTGTGTATGAAGTATTAAAGGTCTTATTGTTACAAATTTTATGTGGACGAATATTTTTGAAAAAATACTACATCCACAGAGCCTTTAGAAAGGTACCAAATAAAAGTATGGCTTTTCCTGAAAAAAAATTCTTAGGATTGTGATATAATCATTTAAAAAATTTTGGTGGGTCCAAAATGAACGTTTTGTTTATTTCTGTGGAAGATATCTGACGTTTGGTTCCCACTTCTAACAAGGCTTGTGAGCCAATAGTAAAACAACGTTGGTATCACGTGGTATTTCTGGGTCGTCAGTTAGTGTGAAAAAATGGATAAATGGCTGAGATTGACGGTAAGTGCCTGGCAATGACTTGTTGTGAAGTAAATGCAACATCTAGTGGCTGAATGTTATCAATAGCACCTTTAAGTTGTTAAATTTGACTAGTTTACTCTGGCTTCTATGGGTTAGGGTTATTTCTCTATGCTTTGTAACTACTCCACTGCTCACTTTAGTCATTACTGCAAATCCTCACCTCAGTGAGTCCGCGATTTGCCAGAAGTCGGTTTACTTTATACAGAAGTTAGCCCGCTACAAAAATGGCCGCTGCTCTGACCATCCTGCTAAGTTGATTTGAATGTCCGTTTATATTATATTTCTATGGTACTTATCAAAATGTTGAACTGTTCCTTTAAATCCTGCCAGAGTGGGCACCAGCTTAAAACTTCATTTAACATTATGGTACAACGTTAAGAAAGCTGTTTATGATACATATAAAGCACATGGCTGAAGTAAGTTTGAATATAAGCATCACCTGTAAATGCACAAAGATAGGCACATCACCAGGAGAAAGAGAACAATACTGTGTATTGTATCACTGGGCCTTCACTGTTTCCCCAAGTGCTGTTATTTTCTTCCAACCTGATTTCCCAAAAGGCATGCTTATATCTCATCATTGTTTTTTTGATGATTATTCGGTATATTCCATCATTTTAAAGGGTCTAATGGGAGATGAAATCCTTGTGTATTAGTGCATTTACAAAATCTGAAAGAATACTATCACTATTTGAGACTATCACAGCACTGTTTTACTGTGAGTCTAAAGTGAAACAATATCTACTAAATCCCCAAAGATACTCAATGCTACGGATGGACCTTATGCTATCTATTAGTTATAAACCCCAGAGAGGCCTGCTGACTGACAGTCTGCATGTATCCAAGAAGCCAAGAAGCAATACAATCTGTATCCGAAAAGCTTTTATGACTTATAGGGATTTGTATTATTCGTGCTGCTCAAAATTTACAACCACAATTATTCACGGGTAGCGAGACAGTCCCAGTTTAGTTAAGTTTTATTGCCCTTTTCAAATTATTGTTGCCAATTTCTCCGTCAGTGTTTCAGCAGATTCCTTTGAGTGATTCTGGGAAAAGAACCTAAACAGCTCACATGATGGACGCAGAAAGTAACTTTCTGATTTAGTGAAATTAAAATAAGTTAAAAAGTTACGTTAAAAAATATTGTATATATAGGCCTAATGGCAGCTAATTTAGATGTAAAGTTGATGGTTTGCGGTTATTAACACCTGCATGTTGACTGAGTCATCACTCTTGTTTTTATTCACCGGTAATTTCGTCACCCAAAATGGTGCCACAGATGGAGCTGTACTCATGTTGCTTTATTTAAACAGTCGCACCTTGCTATAAAACTGTCAGCACTATTAATCTGGAGCAGAGAGAATGTATGATCCTCTACCTTTGATTTGCAAAGCTGCCCACTGTCTATTATTGCTTATGTATAGTGGGGTGACCTCTTTTGGTGACTTTTGAAGTGACATTTGTGCCTTTTTGTTGTAGGCATTAAAACGAGAAAATACTATTCTTGTTTATTTAGTGCAGGCAAGATAGTGAGAATGCTTTTATAGCTTAGAAAATATAGAAACTAGTGTTGCAGAACACAGGGATCATTATAGAGACACATTGTCAAAAGCAAACCAATTCATATATTGTCAATAAAACAGAGAAATTATTAGTACAAATAAACGAGGTTAAGGAATTACTAGATACGGAAAAGGGTAGTCAGTACCCTGAGGCAGCCCTCATACAGTTGAACTGACTCATTTTGATTAGCTGATCACCATTTTATGGTTTGCAGAAATGAGAAGAGATGCCTCTATGATCACAACTAGATGTGCAATGCACTGCATTTTATTTCAAGTCATTTATCCTTAACAGACTGCACTAAATGAGCAGTTCATAATGTCCATCATCATAACAAACATGGCGGGGATGGGGTTGATTTCTGCTTTTACGTGGGCTGATGGGCAGTAAAGATGTACCTATTTTTGAGGAATGGAGGCCATACGGCACATTAACCCTTGAGGTCAGGTATGATATGCAAACCCACCCCGGCTAAAATAACTCCTCTGACCTCATGCTAGGCAAAAATAGATCCGAGCCTGTGAACCTGGGTAATAACAGCTCACCTCCGTGAGACACTTCTAGTGCGGACATTGATATACAGACAGGTGATGAATTAAAAGAAAGACCTGAACATATCAGTAAATCTAATGATTATTTTCTTAATCAATGAATTGTTTGATCTATAAAATGGAAGAAAATAGTGAAAAAATGTCCATCACATATTCCCAAGACCCTTGGACATCTTCAAAGCGCTTGTTCTGTTAGACCAAAGGTCCATAGCCTGATGACATTCAGTTTGCAATCACATAAGAGAAGCAGGACATCCTCATAATTGAGAGGCTTGTTGTCTTTTTGACATTTTGGCTTAAAGGACCAGTATGTAGGATTTAGTGACATCTAGTGGTGAAGCTGCAGATTGCCACCAACTGAATACCCCTCCGCTCACCTCTCCCTTTACAAGTGTTTTAGAGAACTGCGGCGGCCTTCAGGCTCTCTCTAGAGACAGTGTTTGGTTTGTCCTTTCTGGGCTACTGTAGAAAAATGGCGGAGCAACATTGCTGTCCTCCATGAAGAGGACCCGCTCCTTATGTAGATATGAAGGGCTCATTCTAAGCTAACGAAAACACAACAGTTCTTACTTTCAGGTGATTAAACACTAATGAAAACATAGTTGTGAATATTATATTCCATTTCTACCAATAAATGTCCTTAAATCCTACACACTGGTCTTTTAAACAAGTAGCCTAGTCTGCAGCTATGCAGCTCTGTGAGGCTTACTCACAGCATGCTTTGAGGTAATTGCTAACATCAGCTAACATGCTCACAATGACAATACTAACAGGTGTAATGTTTAACATATTCACCATCTTAGTTTTGCGTGTTAGCATGCTAACATTTGCTTATTAGTATTAAACACAAAGATAAACTACAAATGAAGCTGATGGGAATGTCATTAACCTAAGTACTAGACCAACTGGAATTTTGACTTGATGATGGCACTATATGAAAGGTCAGGCTCATCAAAGTCAGTACTTAACAAGGTGTTTTGCAAAGTATGCAGGAAAATATACTACACCCGACACCCAAAGTCCAGGTATTAGTATCGGGACTGAAAGAGTCGGATCGGTGCATCCCTTCTTAAAACCACAAATGTGAACCTCATGGTGGCGCTAGTCTAGAGGAAAAGTCATCAGGATTCATCTTTTGGGGACCATGAACCAAATAACATGGCAATCCATCCATGTTTAGATATATGACTCTGTTTTTCATCCTACTTCAGATCGACTGGCCATGAGATCGACATTGCCATTCAGCAGCGCCGCTAGTATGGTTAAAACTAACTTAATCTATTAACCGATTATCAGAATAGTTGCAGACTGAACACCTATGGGAGATTTTGAACCAACGTGTCAAGGCCCAGACACACCAAGCCGACATAAAAAAACTAGCAGCGTTGAAGGCCGACTGTTGCGTCGTCTCTCTTTGTCTTGGTTGCATTTGAACACACTGCAAAGACTACAGCGGACGTCCAGTTAGCACAACAGGTTCCGCCATCGTTTCAATTGGCTGAATCGGCCAAAAAACCTCCAACACGGGCAGACTAGAGCTGACGTGCGGGACACACGGTAAAAATGAGGTCGACAGACGCTCACCGACGGCCCCAAACTGTCCAATGGCTGACTGTCGGCTCGGTGTGTCAGAACCTTTAGAAAAGGCTCTCCACTGTCAGCAAAACACCAAATGAGGGAATATTTTTTGGAAGAATGGTGTTTTCATCCCTCCAGACTTCCACAGACTTGAAGATTGAAGCTGTTCTGGCAGCCCAATCCCTCGATACATGTTTGTTTTTCCTTTAATTTGTCCCCCATCTGTGTTCATATTGTATAGTATGAGGTTTTCAATTCCAACACCCTTACTGCCTGCTAGAGCCAAGAGACAAATTACCATCAAAGGATTTCACTTAAATCCATATCAGCCCCCACCACTGGCCATAAATCAGTGCATCATCATGTCCCCAGTGCACGAAAAGGCTAGACCATGGGTAAAAAGGTCTTGGGTCAGTATTCAATGTGCCGTGAGGACAAACTGACATTGACTCGGAGGGGAATGAACTCTTTGCTCAACCTGCTGAAAGGCCCAAAAGATTAGGGGCCCCTGGACAAGCCTCATGTCAATCCCTCTTTCTCAGTGACCTAATGTACCCAGAACAGCTGTGTGAGGGCGCTTAGCAGTTAGGCCAGGATGACAAGTCATTGCTCATTTTGATATATGAACTATTACATGTGAAACAGGAGAGTTTGTTGAAGGGTGTGATGGCTGTGTATGCTAGTAACGATACGTCCTCATTACATGTATTTCAGGTATTTATCTTTTGGTGAGCGTAGGATCTTTGTATTTGTCCATTGCTGCACTGGCAAGAGATATCTTAAAAAAAAGAAAATAAGCAATAACAAGATTTTATATTAGATAATTGGAGTATTTCTTCTGTAAACTCCCATTAGCTCATTGAATCACTAGATTGATACGAAGTGTTTTTGATGTAAAAGTGGTTCCACCAGTTTTCCCACTAACATCCCTTATGAGGCATACTGCCAAGGTAAACAAAAAAAGTGGACTGAAGTTCACTTAAATTAAGTATACTTGGTATACTTCCATGTGCACGTGATAAGTGTACTTAAGTGTGCTACTTTTGAGTGTACTAACAATGTACTTAGTATACTAATGATATATCATTAGTGTTTCAAAAGATATACTGAAATACATTTAAGTGTACTCAAGTGTACTATTTTGACACTACTAAGATGCACTTCAATATACTTAAGTACATCCATCCATCCATTATCTGTAAGTGCTTATCCTATTCAGAGTCTTGGGGGGGCTGGAGCCGATCCCAGCTGACATTGGGTGAAGGCGGGGTACACCCTGGACAGGTCTCCAGACTATCACAGGGCTGACACACAGAGACAGAAAACCATTCACACTCACATTCACACCTACGGGCAATTTAGAGTCAACTATTAACCTGCATGTCTTTGGACTGTGGGAGGAACCCGGAGAACCCGTAGAAAAGCCACGCTAACACAGGGAGAACATGCAACCACTGCACTGCCCATACTTAAGTACAACTTCTTTTTAACTAATCGGTATTTTTATAAATACACTTTATTGTATTTCAATTATATTTCAAGCGAACTTGATAGTCATTCCAAATTCTAATAAATTATATTTAAAATGTATTATCCACACATTCTATTTGAATTCAAAATGTATTTTTTTATATACTATGAGTGTGTTAACAGTTATCTGAAAAGTGGATTAAAATATACTTTGAGAATAAAATTAAATAATGTTTTAAAAACATACATCATTAGTAAAAAGGATGTACTCAAGTATATCTAAGTACAGATTAATGGAGTGTCAAAATAGTACACTTGGTACATTTAATTGTGTTTTAGTGTATCTTAAATAGCATTTATGATATACCTTTAGTATAAATAGAAAATTTTAATACACTAATCACATGTGCACATGAAAGTATACCAAGTTGAGTGAACAACTTCAGCGTACTTTTTTTTTACCTGGGAAGCGTAGCATTGCGACAAAGAAGTGAAACAGGATTTACACCGACACAACAGAGTAAAGATCCGCTTTTAATTCAGACAGGGTTACCTCCACCAACTTAAACAGTCCATGTGTTATACACAGTACAAAGCAGTACAATTTTGGTTCATGTTGGTAAATGTGAATGTTTGTATACAATACTTTTAATCTTGCAATAGTATGACAAAGTATTTCCTGAACAATGGAGCAGAAATCTAACTGCCATTCATTCAAATTTGAATCAACAACAGAGACAACATATCAAATAAACATTGGTGAACATTTTCAGTTATTCTAAAAAAACAATGTTAGACACGCTGAGAAACATATATTGCAGCTTTGCAGCCAAGCTGTATTGCATTTTTTAGTAGCCAGTATCCAGGTAACTAAAACAAAAAAACAGAACAATCATTAAAAACTGCAAAGACAGCTAAATACTTTTATAAATGATGACTGATATTTATGTGTTTTATACTGATTTTATTGTACTTTGATTCCACAAGGCATCCTTTAATCAGGTTCTGTGAAATCAAAGTATTTGTGTTGATTGTGCAGTAAAAGAGGTAAATTATAATTACCTTTTCAGCATCATGCTCCAATCCTGTGTCATGATGCTCTATCTCATCATCTCTGAATTCCTTTATGACCTATTAAAATATAAAAGAAGACCATTTATTAAGTAATTAAACATATTCAGATGTTACTGCATCTGTGCTCTGCTTTAACTCGACAAATGTGTCAAGCTGTTCTGACAGGACTGACAATAAAAGGCCAGCAACAAGAAGGTTTATGTTGTTCTTTTATTGTCTTATTTACATGGCTCACAGGTGAATGTTGCTCCAAACTGCTGATTAAACTGAAGCTATTTATCAAAGATAAAAGATGAATAGACTCTTTAAAAGACCCTATCTCCGTGTGTTTAGTATGTCTCTGGTTTGACCCATCTGGAAAGTATCCAGAGATTTAACCGTGGATAAAATGCCTAAGCCATGTCAATGGGGAATTAGCCGTGAGCTGTGATGTGTACAAATTAAAGACACTATTGTGCCGTGGGGAATGTGTCCAAACTAAGAAAGACAAACTTTGACCTGCATCAGTGCCAAGCGACAAATGTCAATAGCCACTTGGTGATGTAAGTGGAGGAAAACACACGGAAGACAAAATGCCAAAAATCACACTGTTTAACCTTGGAGATACCAGTTATACTAAAAACCTGAACCAGCTCCATGAAAATAAATGGAAGATATGCAATCCACCGTTTGACCCACTGATTAAAGGCACCAGGTTGTGCTGGCCAGCATGCATGAGTGGCAACAATCTAGGGTTGCAACAACTAATCGATTAAAATCAATTATAAAAATAGTCGGCAACAAATTTGATCATCGATTAGTTGGGTCGATGTTAAGCTGGACGACACGCGCTGTGGCAATGTCTCCGTGAGGACAGTAAAGCCAGCAAAGGCAGTGGCTTTTGTAGCTCACAAAATTACAGGAAATGGTGCCATCTCCTTCGTCTCTGGAGTGAGCATTTGAAAAGTGTCAGAGGAAGAGACTAACGATACAGCGGTGTTCCGGTTTCCCTTTTTGAATGACGAATACAGACTACCGCCGCCTGCTGGTGTGGAGAGTTATTTCATCTCACGCAGGCGCAGAACGTATGTGCTAACTGGCCGTCGGCTGCAGTCTTTGCAGTGTGTTCAAATGCGACTTGTCAGCCATGACAAAGGCGACGTGAGGCGACGCAACAGACTTCCTTCATCGCTGCTAGTTCTCTGATGTTGGCTTGGTGTGTCTGGGTCTTAACACTATTCCACGAGCAAAAAATCCATACGAACATGCCTTCACATCCTTTATGCATCACCACAAAAAGATCTTTGCCAATGTAAGAGACAGAGTTACAGAGAACACAGTGGCTGACTCACTTGTAACAGTTCAGTGTATCTCTCAGGGTCCTTCTCCATCAGAGCTCTTATCTGGCTGTTGTAGTGCTCTGAAATACTCTCCTCCACCGCCACAGTGCAGGCCATCGCCCCCTCTTTTCCCAGCATTGCAGTGGACGCACCTGGAGTAGATTTAAAACAAATACATATTTAAGATTTAATAAAGCAACAACTGACTACATATTGCCAAAAAACTACAACAGACAAAACTAGTGAAATAGGGTTCAGGCTCGGCAACCTGAAAGAACTTGTTTATACATTTGTCAGCACTGTCAACATCAAGTTCTGGTGGTTGGACAAATACACCATCAAGACAAAGGCCTTTTAGCTGTATTCTCATCCAGCCGGTACAGCTTTAGCTTTATACACATTAAATGAAGTATCATAATAACCCAAAATACGCTACATTGCAAGGTATCCCAATGTGTCAAAAAACATTATTCTTTTATGCATTTGTTTTGCTCTTCAAAGTAAGTAAGTATTTCACAACTTTATAAACTCTGCTGTTTGCTTATGGGTTGTACCAACCTAATACAAACCCAGCGATGTTCCAGATGGGTAACAGTGCTGTGGGTCGAACTCTGTTCTCAGCCAGAATCTCATTGAATTTCTCCAGGTGTTTCTTTTCTTGATCCCACATTTCCTGAAGAAAAACAAACATGAACATGGAGTGTCAAAAATTATGCATTTTGATAATTGTTTTTTCTATTTGTGGATCACAATACAGCAAACTAACAATGTACAGTATATCTATGTCCAGTAATGATCATTTTGAATGAAACATTTACCATTTAGGCAAGATTTTTAAGTGAAAATACTAGGGCTGTCAACATTAACATGATAATAACATGTTTGTTTTAATGCCACTAATTTCTTTAAAGCTTAAGTAGGCGGGATAGGAGCAAATATGATTTAAAAAAGCTATTTTTATAAAACGGTCGCTATATCATGACAGTAGTACATGAAACAGGTAACCTGAAAAAAATCCAATGCCTCTGTGTCCTCCGGTGTCCTCCGGTGCTCTTAACGGCATCTGCAAGATTTCACAGACCGGAGGAAAACAAGCGGTAAGAGCTGATCTGAGGTCTGCTGTCCAGCTGCCGTCTATGAGAGCCGGCTGTCAATCACTCGCGAACTCTGACCAAACGGTCAAACTAGGCAGCGCTGATCAAGTATTAATCAATATAATGTTCCGTTAATGCCTATTTGTATATATATATCTTGTAGTGCACGGTTTAGCTGTAAAATGAGAATGTTTGTGACACCGCCGCCATTGTGAAATCTGGTGAAGGAACGCCAAGTACCGGTCACATGACCAGAGCACAGCCAATAGCTCTCTCAATGAAATGACCTGTGATTGGTCAAAGTCTCCCGTCACGGGCTAGATGTTTTAAAGCCTGTAAACAGAGCCATGAGGAGGTGCAGAAGTCTACTTATCGCTCAGAACACTTGAATTACAATATGCTGAAAGGTTATTATGCAATTTTTGCCCAATGATGCCAAAAATATACTGCCTCCTGCCACTTTAATGCATAAACAACTTGCGATTTTTAGGTTGTAGCGGGCTCAGTTTTAGAGAGTGAATATACTGGCATTATATGAAACTAGAAAAGTTTCTCACATAATTTCTGGCTATTTCTGCCAATTTTTTTTGCCATCAGACAACTGCTGCCTAGTGCAGGTTAAAGAACTGTGGTGTATTTAACAAATCAGGTAAACAGTGGGCAGACTTCTGTCCTACTTCAAAGCCATGTGTCTGTCCATATATACCTGGATGAGAGGTCCAATACTAGATTGACCCAACACTGCCATCTGGCCAGCGTAGATGCGGTTGGCTCCGTATTCACCCGCGTGGTCCACCCGCAGGATTCGGTCCAACATCTCCTTCTCCTCACTGTTGTGTGGGGTCGGGATCACACTGTAAGCTCGTGAGCTCAGCTGCTGGGGAGCTATTAGATAGATAGATAGATAGATAGATAGATAGATAGATAGATAGATAGATAGATAGATAGATAGATAGATAGATTGATTGATAGATTGATAGATTGATAGATTGATAGTAACTTTATTGATCCCGAGGGAAATTCAAATTAAATTTATATATTATATTATATATATATAATATATATAATATATATATATATATTATATATTATATGTTGTATATTAATAATATATTATATATTTAATAATATTATATATTTATATATATATATTTTATATTTTTATATATATATATATATATGTATATTTCTTTTTTATATTTTCGATTATATACAGTCTATGGTTACAACAACACAATAGCTAACAACAAAACACATTTAGGCCATAAGGAATAATTGTTAATTCTTTAAGAACGTTTTAAGAACGGGTAATAAGATTAATTAGAGTAATTAAAAATAGTAATAATATAATAACTTCTGTCCATACAGGGAGCTGAAACATTTGTTACACCTGAAAACCTGTAAAAAATGTGTTTCAATGTGTAATCTTTCACTTTACATAAGCCTGTTATGAAACATTATGTCCAGTAACGCTCCAGTGACCTGGTGACTAGTAGAACAATAAGTGAAAGAACAGCAGATATGAAACAGATACATAACATATCTATAACGTTACAGCTCGGCTCCATGAGTCCCCACCAGGTGAGTCGTGATGTTAGCATTAGTAGCCCGTTAGCTCCTAGCTGCCCTGCTGCAGTAAACTAGTCTCTTACAGTCTTACCTCTGCATCTTAAACACTGACGGATCATCGCCGGGCCGACAGCTTTAGACCAGTCATGTAGAGCGGTGTGAGCGGCTCTGTGCATGATGTTCACTTTATGGTTTAACCTCCTGTGTTATCAAAGAAACATTAAAAAAACAAAACATATGGGTAAAGTGCAACCCGTCATTGAACTGTCAGATCAGAAGGTGGACGTGGCGCAGACAGATGACGTTACGTATGGCATAACACTATATGACGTATTTTTGTAGGCCAACCCGGAAGTTAGAATCGTTTTGGATTATTGCAGAAAATGAACTCTGTGGCGAACAAATGTTTATGATACTTACACGTTTTGTTCTGTGAAATAATCTCCACAAATGAGCACCACTTTTATTGATTTCTGAATTGTGAATGCCAGAAGATAACGTGAGTTTACACAACGAGGCTGTAAAGACGGACGTGACGACGTGATGACGTTTTGTAGTCTTATTTAGCCACTTCAAGATTCAAGATTCAAGATTCAAGCCCTTTACCGTCATTGTGAAGTACAACGAAATTAGATTGTGACAATCCCATAGGTGCTAAAAAAGATAATACAATTTTAAAAAAAAGAGATAGTGCAATATAAATATAAAAATAAATAAAAGATAATACAATATAAAATATAAAAATACAATATGTATATTGATGAGATGCCAGATTACAGTTTTGCCAGATTATTGCACAAAGTGTCCGACAGATAATTAAATAATTATTGCACAGCATCATATAAATATTGCACAGAGTGATCAGCATGTTATTGCAAATATCCGTAACAGTAGAACTTGTTAACAACCGCCTTTTTTAACACGTATAAAAGCTTCCAAATTCACGAATGGGATATTATTATATCGTAGAACCAAACCAAAGTTGAAATTCTCTTCAATTTGTGTTAACCACAGACCTTAATTCAGGCTTCTAACTAAAAACCCATTCAAAAACCCATTGACTTCCAGACGAGGGAACCGGAAGTGCTAAAATCTAACTCATTTCCGGGTTTTAGGACTCGTTCCTGCACCACTCTATAGTGCATTGAATGTTTCTTGTTTATCAAGGCAGTGAAAATGTGTTTGAAGGCCCTTGGCTCTATGTAGATCAAAATATCTCTGACCTATGCACAACATTTATTTAACCTAATAATAAAATATTAACTATAGGCTAATAAACACTACAAAGATTCACAACAGATATGTGCTTCACACCTTACAGGGCATATCAAACCTAAATGGATTTATATTGTGTCATTGGAATGGTTTTAGTCTGTAAAACACCACTGTTTCTGTAGAAAATGAATTATTATCTGACTCTGTTAGATTTCTTTGTGTTGTTGTTTTTAGATGTTACATCCAATTGTGTCTATGTGGATGGCTATGGAGGGTTTACAGTTGTGAATAACTATATATCCTTATAGTAAAATCCCTACATCTGCTGTAATACTGTCAGTGGCAGTTTTCATGTTGCCGGCCGGTGCAGATCCAGGGTTTGTCACTAGATGGCATTAGATTTCTTTAATGTTCATCTTGATTTGAGATTCGCTCAAAGGCCCATGCAGTTCTATGTGGGTGCAAGGAGTATGCTTACATTTGTTATTCAAGGTTAAAGAAAACTGAGACACTCTCTCAATAAGATATATTTTAAAAGTTATGGGGTCAGTAAGTGAAGTAAAATTGGTATAATTTGGACTATTTAGCCTTGCTTATTTTTGTAGCTATAACACAAACAAATCCACACTTAGCAGGCAATTTAGAGTTCACACAGTTCACCTGGTCTACATATCTTTGACATGTGGGAGGAAACCAAGCATTTAAAAGAAAATAAAGTAAATACAGAAAATTACCTTTTGGGCCATACACTCTCTGCTCTCTGTGTCAAACAAACCATGAGTGCATCTTTTGTTTATTCTTGTTATGTAAGAGCAAACCAAAGGCAAATGAAAACGAGGGAGTGTGTTGAGCAATCAGGATCATTGTTGATGGTCTACAGGTGGCAGTGTTGCAGACATAAAGGCCTTCTGGGGCAAGTTATGTTAACTCCAGTTGGCCCCAGTTTTCATTATCATTTCAGTTTCAGTCAAATATGTGTCACTGCGGTGTGGCCCTCCAAACAACACAGCATGCAGACCAATTCGATTTCAACTCTTTAAATACAAAAAACAAAATATGTAAAAAATGTCAGCCTTAAATCAAAATATTATCTTTCACTGTCATTCACTTTCATTATATTAGTCAGCATATTTGAGAAATGCCTGTACTCCTTGTGTCCTTGAAAAAGCACAAGTCTTTCTGCAAAGCACATAAAACGGTGCTGGGACGCAGGAATCTGTGGAATGATGGGGTAGAGTGCTGCGAGCTGTGATGGTCATGAGTAAACAAGGCCAGGACATTGAATGTCGGGGTGTGTCGGTTTTGTCAGTGTGTGTGTTTGTGGTGAGACGCCGGTTAAGTGTTTCCTTATCTGACTGTCTGACTGTGGGTGGCTGCGCATGTGTGGCTGCACATCGGTACGTGTGGCTGCACATCGGTACGCGTGGGTTGCTTTTGTCCTCTCTGCGTGAGTGTGTGTGCAGGTCACAGGTGGATTAACAACTAGGCAAGGTGGGCAACTTCCATGGGGACCCAGACCCCCAGGGGGCCCCCAAAGCCCTGGGTGTCTGCCATTTGGTGCTGAGCAGGTATAGTAGTGTACAGCGGGTTTTAAGACTTTTTTTTTTGCTGAAAACAGCTGTTATAAAGCTCCGTGGAGCCAAGAAAGACTGCAGATTTAAGTGATAATTCTCTGTAGGTTCATCACTACAAGCAACCCCTTTCGCATTGTTTTCATTTTTTTTATTATTATTGATTATAGCTGCTTTAATGTGTCTTTTCTAAGCCTCCCAACTTTGTGGAAGTGCAGCACTTAAGTGCTGCAGAAGACCTTTAAGACCTTCATTATTTTCACTTAATATTGTGTTCCCATTTAGATTCCTAAATAAAATTGTGTTTAAAGAGGACCTATTATGCTTATTTTCAAGTGCATATTTGTATTTTGGGTTTCTACAAGAACATGTTTACATGCTTTAATATTCAAAACACGCTTAATATTTTTCATACCGGCTCTGCTGCAGCACCTCTTTTCACCCTCGCTCCAGCTCTGCTATAACCAGCTTTGTTTCAGGGGCCAAACTAGCCGTTATGCAGATGTGTTACTTGGTGACATCACCACATTACGGAAGAAAAGGCAGGACATCAAGCGAGGCATTTCAGGCCGTTCATGAGCAGTGTTTCTGTGGGGGAGAGTATCTCCCTTTAGTGTGGACTTAAGTGTTTGTAACTTTGCAGACCTTTTACATGCACAAAAACATTATATAACACACTAAAGAAAAGGGGAAAAAGCACAAATGCATAATAGGTCCTCTTTAATCAAATGATCCCAAATTTGCACACAGAAAATGGGGCCAGGTAGTATTATTCCAGCACAGGAATAGTGGTTGTTTTCTGGGTCTCTGGGCTCATAATGAAGCTGCCATTTATAGTCTGCTGTGTGCACTGTAATTAGCGGAGGCAAAATAGTACACAGTGTACAAAGGAGGGGAGGTGGGGGGCCATACTGCACATACTGCACATTTTTGCCTGGGGCACCATAACAGGTTAATCTGTGCATGAGGAGTCAGGGGATGAATACCTAAACTGAACATCACTTGATTCACTATGATGTCAGGTCTAAGTGGAGTTTGAGACCGGGGCTTGATGTCTGTGGACAGACTGGAGTGTGTCTGGCACACTTGAGGCACATGGTTGGAGGATTTGTGGAGAGAGAACTGGGCCTTTCAACACAAGTGGTTTTCAGAAGGGCTTTGCAGAAGTGTCTGACAGGTGTACCGTCTGTTCCAAAACAGCAAACACTCCCTCTCCGATTACTGTGTAACGGATATATGAAGTAATCAACGGTTAGGTCTTAACTTCGGTAGCGCAATTGAAGGACGGAAAAGACCAAAGGACAGTGCATGATTTCTTGCTCTTGACTTGTTGTGACTGAGTGGATTAAAGAGCAAACCGCAGAGCTGCAGAAAGAGTGAAACAGGCATAATGTATGTGTCTGTGTACCTGTATGTATGTGTGTCTGACTGTGTTTGTGTAATGTTTGCATGCATCCATAAACGTGTGTGAGTCTGCACACCCTTGCTCCGAGGCTCTGGTCAGACGGTGCATAGCTGTGGTGGGACGCAGGCTGAGCGCCTCTAGACTACAGTGAGTCAACAATGTCTGCTCTCACTGAGAGGAGACATGATAGGTCTTGTCTCGTTTGGTCCCTGACTGGTGTGGTGGGACACCCAAAGCTCGTGTGCGTGGGCGTGTGTGTGGCGTGTATGATTTTAAGTAAAATGTGTTATTCACCCAGATGGAGAATATATGACGGCAACATGCGTCAGTGTCTGCGCTTAAGCACGTAATATTGCTGTTGACAACCCTCTCCTCAAATTAAATGAAAGAATGGAATGAATTTGGTTAAAAGCTTTATGAGCGGTGCCAGTTTTAGACTTTTTGGCGATATTTTCCATCGGGGTCAACATCTCCACCGCCTCAAACGGGAAACTTTCAAACGTCGTTATGGAATTAGCCCTGTGTGGGAAGTACAGTGAAGAAAGCAATGAACATTTTCATTTTCATGATGGCTAAAAGTGATTAAAAAAAGGCCTAGGGTGAAAATAACATGAAATCATCAAATTTGAAGGAGCAGCGGCTAAGATATTCTGAGGGGTCAAGCTCCAAAAATGGAGCTGGATCCTACATTTCCCATGATACAACTTGATAGCATTTTTCATGAGACCCTCCCTGTCTGGTAAATGCCTTCTTTTTTCAAACCCCACACCCCCCAGTTTGTAACACAGGCTTTCTGTTAATTGTTTTATAGTCTTTAAACTCAACAACCCTGTCTCCTACAAAATTACGTTCCCATATTACTAACCTGCATTCTCAATTACATTTAGAGGGAAACGTATTTCCTCCCGCATTACGGTCGCAGTTTTAAACAGTTCTAAACATGTGGTTAACGTAAAAAACGCAACAAAACTACTTTGTGAGGTTTAGTAACATAATGGTTTGGTTTAAATAACTATGTTAGTTACGTTATTAATCTACAGACATAAATTAAAATAAGTGAACATTGACTTTTAGTTTCACACGGGACACTAATTGACACGATTTGGTGAAAGTCCTGTGTTTGTTTGACTCATTCACCCAGTCCAGTCGTACAAAAAGGCATGTGAATGACATGATAATGCGTAAGGCAAAAGCGTGCAATAAGATAGCTGTTCTTGCTTTAGGCATGTCATTTGTACGCCATGTAATCTGTACTGACTGCAATGCAATGCATCAGTGTAAATATGCTACACTCAGAGCTAGTGACGTAGAATAAAAAGTGAGAAAGACTGCTTATGGCGGATGGGTCCAACAAACACAGGACTTTCAACTAGGAGAGCAGTGTTCGAGGCTGGTGTTTTGTTTTGTAAACAAAGTTAATGACATATTAGACGCTTTGGCATGATATCGGGTTGATCCACCACCCCGACCACCTCCTGACACGGACTTCCGCAGACTATCATTACAAGTGTATTTGTGATATGACAAAAACAAACAGAATCCGTGACAAAATAAGTTTCCCTTGAAATGTAATTCACAATGCAGTTTCATGGTATGGGAACATCATTTTTAGGAGACAGAGCTGAATTCAAGTTGAACACTGAGGACATCATCAGTTCATTTGCCATAGGCCAGCCTGGTCATAGGTACATTTAAATGCTCAATTCATAAATATTCTATATCCTCCATTTCAATTCATGGTCACAGTTGGAGGTTGGCCTGTATCCCAGGACAAATATATTCACTGTCACACCTACAGTAAGGAAAAGGCTCCAGTTCACCAAACCTACGTGTTTTTAAGACTATGAATAGAAACTGCACAAGAACACGGGAATAACAGTGGCCCATTAAGTATAGAGGCTCTGTAGCGCTGGCATCTGCGTTTAATTATTAGGTCTCTGTCCTTTCTGCAAGGATTTTGTACTTGTGTTTCAGAATGACTGATTCTGATGCCAAAATCATCCTCCAAGTTGATATCGTAGTCCTCTCCTTGTAAAATTGCCTTTGGTTTTGACCCTCTTCATTGAAAGGTCAAAGTGCAAGATCAGCAACAGGAAAGTA
Organism: Sebastes fasciatus; assembly: GCF_043250625.1. Taxonomy (NCBI): domain Eukaryota; kingdom Metazoa; phylum Chordata; class Actinopteri; order Perciformes; family Sebastidae; genus Sebastes; species Sebastes fasciatus. Next base: position 11,068,703 of record NC_133797.1, on the reverse strand, counting down.
CCCTTAGATGGCCTGGTTTGGTTTGTCACAACCAGAGTTGCATGTCACTCTTATTTATGACCTTGGAGGAGCGTTGTTGATACTCACAAAGACTGGTTAGGCTGCTTTTGACAATATAAATTCTTAAACCGCATGGTATTTCCCTTGAAAACAACAGTTATTCGACCCAAATTGTTGCAAAAAGAAAGAAATTAAAGTTATGCAACATTGTTTAAAAAAGCCAACCATTTTATGGTTTGGTGGTATCCCTCTGGAAAAGGCGAGATGTCTCATAAAATAGAACAAAAAAAGAGATTCATTTTCTGATTTAAATTCACCAAGTCTCTTAAAAACCTCCCTTTTTATAGATGGCTGTACACGATTAAAACCAGAGGAAAGTGATTTCTCTTCAATTATTGTATTGTTTACACTAAAAAAATCTATCTTGTGCACCGTACAGACCTAGTTAAATCACACTCTAAACCGCCTGTTTTCATGGACACTGGAGAGTGTATTTAGCTTCGTCTGGTACAACTTAAATGGCCCTTGTCTGTCTGGCACTATTCCTTCGGTTATATCTCTCTCTTTTTTTTACACCAAAGGGATGGGATATAATGTTTAAATGTGTTCCTTATTGTGAGGGAATTTAGCACTCATGCGTGTTCAGGCAATCCTCGTCAAGACACTTGGAGAGATTTCTGAATGAAGCAGTCGGATAATAACTGCTATTTCAGATAGGAAGCCAGAAGAGAAAACAAATTCATGGGCACACGAGACAAGACTGTTTAAAGGAAGCATGTAAACAAGCTTGGGAAAATGAGTCAAAAGTGCAGCCTTGTCAACAGAAATTAAATTTACCTCAATGGCAAGCTCAGGCATATCGGCTAGTTTATATAAAGGAGGTGTGCTCATTATGGGAATTAAAGCGTCAGTGGGTAGAATTGGAGTAAATATGATTTAAAAAAATATATATTTTTATAAAACGGTCACATCATGACAGTGGTGCATGACACAGGTAATCTGAAAAAAATCCTTCTGCCTACTGCCACGTTAACCAAGAAATGTGATACACTTGTGGAGAAACTGTGTTATTTTTTGACTGAAAGAGTCATTGTTAATATCTATCATGGTAGCTTATAGGATAGAGGCATCTGCGTTTTCCCATTTACACAGATTTTTAAACACAGACGCAGATAAATTTAGGGGAAACAATCCATTTACAGGGTGTGATGGCAAGCAAAGCAGCCCTTCATTTACGCAAACCTGTCATTTAACCAGTATTTCCTGTTAGCCAGAGGATGTGGCTCCCCTTGCTGTCCTAAATGGTTTTCCGGAAGTCGTTTTTGTACTCTCTGATTTACAGACTGCAAACTGTGGGTTTCCAGTGCATGAGTACATACTGTACAAATGGCTTTGCAATAGGAAGTTGAGTGATGAGTACTACTGTTGAATTTTGGGTACGCCATGTGGGCAGATACGTGATTTACTTCTCATTTTCCCAGCATTTTTAAGACTGAATTTAGACGGAGGGAAATAGTGACTTATAGTATGAATACATGGAAATAATGCCAGAGTTTCCGTGATGTTAACTAGTGCAGATGTAGTCCAAGTTCAAGCATAAAGATGAAACAGTTAGTATATTCCAGTGTCCCTTTTGCCACTTAGGTGCTGCTTGGATGGTGACTAGCAAGCATATGTTAACTATCTTTGTTGCTGTTATTGTTAAACAGCCATGACTGAAATGAGTGCTAAACAGCTGGCGGCAATCCAAAAGACATAAAATAAGAAGTGAAACAGACCAGAATTATGGCTGTGGCTGAATTCTGTGGTAGTCAGAACATAGAAATATGATTTTAAAACAATAGCAGCCAGTGGTAGAAAATCTCCTGGTCATCGTTTTACCACATTGTGCTCATCCCATTTGTTTTCCACCCTGAAAAAGACAATGTTTTTATAGCACGCAGGGAGTGGATGATTCTCTAATAAATGTCCCAACCACAATCCGAGCCTCCCCCTCAGTTTTTCTCTGTGATATTTTTAGAGGGGCTCGGTCCACAATCCGCAAGTGAAAAGGCGAGGAGTTGTTTTTGTTGATGCTCGTCTTACCACTTCAGTGTGGTGACTCGTGATGAGCTGGTGCCTCCATACGTCACGAGAGGCCAGAGTGAGTGGGAGTCAGGCTCCGGGCTCTATTAAGGGGGGAGCCAGTCGCCCAGGTTATTGGGCAACTAGTGACGGGGGACCGTCCCGTGGATTTCCACTCACTGCTATTTTAGGGTGGCAGCAGGTCTGTTTTGAGTTTAGGGAGAAGCCACAATATCCTATTAAGCATTGTTAAAGTAATTGGTCCCTGTTTACTCAGAGGGCCTGCCTGGTTACACTGAGGCTCCTGAGTTCTCTACAGTGCTACGTGAGACGCATTAAGGCTGTGGACGGATGGAAGGATGGATGGATGGATGGATGAATGGATGGATGGATGGATGGATGGATGGATGGATGGATGGATGGATGGATGGATGGATGGATGGATGGATGGATGGATGGATGGATGGATGAATCGACGGATTGGATTGGATTGGACTAGTCTGGGCCGGATTGAATATGGATTAATGGATGGATTAATGGATGGATGGCTGGATGGATGGATGGATGGATGGATGGACGGACGGACGGACGGACGGACAGACGGACTGATGGATGTTTTAATAATGGAAGTTTTATTAATAGCTTGCCTTGAACAATACACTGGAGCTAATAAGTAAGGAAGGAAAAACATGCTACCTTCTTGGGGATTTTAAAATCAACTTTTTAAAGGTGAAATAGATAGATAGATTTATAGATAGATAGATAGATAGATAGATAGATAGATAGATAGATAGATAGATAGATAGATAGATAGATAGATAGATAGATAGATAGATAGATAGATAGATAGATGGATTGGATTGGGCTAGATTGAATATGGATGGATGGATGGATGGATGAATGGATGTTTAATAATGAAAGCTTTAATAATAGCTTGCCTTGAACAATACACTTGAGCTAATAAATAAGGAAGGAAAAACATGCTACCTTCTTGGGGATTTTAACTGTCAACTGTTTAAAGGTTAAAATCACTCTTCAACTGAAGTTTTTTTGAATAATGTATATGCAAATTATTTGTATTCAACCATTAGTAAACCATCAGATGGATGGATGAGATGGATTTTTATCTATATAGTCCCAGAATTGCACCAGACATGAAGCAGTAGGAGAGTTAACCTTGCTTGCAGCTGCGAGAGTGTGGCCATGCCGTGGCCTCCTGGCTCACATCCAGCGTCTCCTACTTTGTTTAGAGGCTGTCTACACCCGGTTGGACTGTGGCTGGTTCAGATGTGAGGCACAGCCAGGTCAGACCCAACCAAAACTCACCACTGGCTGACACATAAAGCACAGCTGCCCAACATTGTGCCAGTGGCTTGCATTTAGTCCTCAACAAAAATAGCCCCTTCAAATTATTCTAAAAGAGCGTGCAAGTTTTAATGCATCATCCATTTTGTTCTATTCACGGTTTAAATGCTGATGACTGACTGATTACAAACTATATTAATTGTTTTTTTTGTTTTCTTTAAAAACCTTTGGGGAAAAAAATGAAATCAATGTGTCACATTGTTGTACAATTAATATGTTGATTCCATGTGAGATGTGTCTGATATTTTAATATTTTGACATTATTTGGGGGGCTGGTTTATCACTGAAAGCCTGTCTGCCAGCCTCATAGAGATGATTAGTAATTACATAGAGAAATAAATAGCTAATATCACTTTAAAGTTTGGTCAGTAGAAGAATATACATCAGATACTGTAAGCTCACAGTTTTATACTTTACCCTAAATGACCGATGCATTGCCAAACATGTGTGCCAAACATGGGACTCTGTGATGAAACTCAAAAGGAAGTGAAAACACATTATTTTTGGGAAACATTACCAATTTCAGTGATGACTGTTGCTTTGCATTTCCTCTTCTTTACAGTGATAATGTCACAAAAATCATTTGACTAATATCCAAGCAGCCAACACAGTTCATCCTTCATACAGAAGATTGCAAAATACAATTTTTCATCCTGTCATCTTAGAGACCTAATATTACTATTTTCTAATCATTTAAAAGTTATGTCTTTGTTGACAGGAAACTACATGAACTTTCCGAATGGTGGGTCACTTTTAAAAAACAACAACATATAAGCGAATATAAGCAAGCACAATAAATGCAAAAAATAACTGACATTGACGTGTTTATTTACATTGTTTGTCTGAGTGCTCTAAACCAGTCCTGCACCACTTCGGCCTCTCCTGCGGCTGGCTGTCGTCCCGCATGGTTTTCCTCTGAAGGGTAATCACAGCACAGCCTCATTCAGACACCTTCTGGTCCCAGGGCAGTTGAGAAAATGATGGCAAGCCATCTGCTGTCTGAGAAGAAAAAGAGCATCTTTACTGTGTCTGAGGTTTGGAGATGTCGGGCTGAGATTAGAGTCACCATAGAAAAAAAACAAAAAAAACAACAAGTGGGGCCCAGCAATTACCTTACTAATTCTAAATTGGTTATGCAACCGAAGCGTCTCTGAATGTTGTGTATGGCGGCTAAAATTCGGAGTAAATAGAATTTGCCCAGAGACGAAGCTGGCGAAGGCCAGATCCTGAGCTTTACTGATGAGCCTGGTGCTCCATGTGGCATTAAAGGAGAACTACGACCATTTTCAAAATTCATAGGAGTTATTCCTATGGTCTAAGACAGTCCAAAAAATATTAGTAAACGTGAACAACTCTCTCCCAAATCCAAAAACTAGAGTGCTAAAACTCAAACTTGTGATGTCATCGGGTGTAAAGTGTGGAACCGCTCCATAGACAGGCCATGGGGAGAGATGTTCTAGGTGACACTGAGAGCACCCAGGGGGATCTTCTGTGTAAATGGGAATATTTTCTGTTTCACAACTGACAACACTACAATATAATAAAGCTCATTTGGGTATAAAAAAAGAAAACAAACTTTCTGTGGGTCCACAAAATCATCCTAATAACATATTGGAATTCTTAATTTGGGTGGTGTTCCCCTTTAAAGTTCATCATTTTGGGAAACATGCTTATTTGCTCTTTTGCCGAGACTTAGATGAGAAGATGAAGACTGCTCTCACATCTGTCCGATAAATATACAGCTAAAGCCAGCAGCCTGTTAGCGTAGCTTAGTGTAAAGACTGAAAACAGAGGGAAACAGCTAGCGAACAAGCTTTAGTCTGTCCGAAGGTAACAAAATGATTTTCCTCTCGTCTCGTGTAGTACGTTAATGAAGCAGATTCATCATTTTCCACTTAAATTAAAACATTTTCCACTCGCACAGACACGTCTTTGCCTCAGTTCGTGCTACCCTGGGAGAATGTATGTGTATTTCCAAAAATGTTATTGTGTGTGTAACTATTTCTTTGACAGTATGTGAATAATCAGGCTGTTCATATTTGGACTTCTTATGAATGACTCCTCAGCAGGTGCCAAGGCAGTAAGGTGATAAATACTTGAAGGCTTGTGTCACTCACAGAGGCATGTGAGACGGGTCTGGAGTCTACACACTGAGGAAACAGGTCTGTCACACACAATTAAACACACAGTTCTCACACAGCGTCTTCCTCGTCATATTGAGCGCTGCTTGCTCAGCACAGCGGTCCCGCTGACAGACAGATCAGAGGTCAATCTCAGTTACAGAGAGAAGCAGCAGCGAGGACAGATTAAGATGGCACTGTGGGTAAAAAGCGGGAGGGGAGAAGCGGAAGACGGAGCCCAGTTATAATTGCTTGCGTAGGCTGACACATCTGAATTTACAGGCTGTGCTGGAGCTGCGCCACTCATCTAAAACTGCTTATTTAAGAGCTGAGAGAGAGAGAGAGAGAGAGAGAGAGAGAGAGAGAGAGAAAACAGCAGATATTTTGTTCACTTGTTTCTTAATCTGTTTTAGGCCCCTCCCTTTGCTTTGCTGTTGCTAAATTTGTCTCCCCTTGCTCAAATGTAAGAAGCCAAAATGACACCATTATTTTGACTAGACTGTTTTTCCTCCCAGAGAGAGAGGCCAGAGGAAGTGTAGGTGACCTAGACTGGTTAACCACCGCTTCACCACGAGCTGGTGGCTGGGGCACTGCCACCCCCGCAGCCACCCTCTGCATCCACCGCCTGCCAGGTCCACATTACTACTACTACACGCCATGACCACAAGTGGCCCTGCTCCAGTGCCAGCCTCTCAACGGGTCCATGCTGGGTGCTTTCTCTCTCCACCCCATTGGTGTAAACAGTCTGCCGTCTAACCATCGGCTGGCCCGGAGCTCATTCCGGTCGAATTTGCAGACCAAATGTGTGTATGTTTGTGTACGTTAACCCGCCTCGGACCCGCACCGGCAGTCTGCACAGCTCTTTCTCTTCATTGTACACGCACGATGCCGCGCACATGTTGTTTTTGTGCTTCTTTTTCTCCATGAATTGCAACACCCCCAACCTCAAGCTGCTGTCTGGGACCAATCAGCTGAGGAGTCCTGGCTCAGATGCTGCAGTTTATTCTGGACGCCGCAATATGGGGGGGGAGATTAAACGATCTCTCCTCAGAAAAGAAAAGAATATATTATATTAATATATTACTAAGAACCGGGGAGACCAGAGTGAACAGGGCCCCTCTCGAGGGGAGTTCTCACACACCCCTAAAAATGTCCTCCTGTAGCCAAGCACCAGATGTTGTCATCTGTCTACTGTTGATTAGAAAACACAAACACACCCAGCCACAGAGAGTCCAGCATGTCAGCTACGTGAGTTAAAACAGAAAGGGAAGACATGCAATGTCTCTTTCTGTCTTATTGTTTGGACCCCGGGTCTTATTCGGGACAAAAAGGTGTACTGTAAACACTTCAGCCTGTTGCTACAGTCACACACGTATATACACACACACACTGCCCACCCCACTGGTTGTGGAACACTCCCTGAGGTGTTTCGGACCATTTCTTGGTGGTAGCAACACTCCACTCATGCTGTGGGACTGAGACATAACACAACAGTCAGGTTAGACCATGGATATATTTTTTGTTTACATCTGTCTGACAGCTACACTGGACTTTGTTGCACTAATTCATGTTATCTTGACCCTCCATTGGTTCACGTTGAAGCCAGCAGGATAAACATTGCGGAGAGCAAAAGGTCATTTTGAACTTTCTGACCTTCTGGTCACACCTCATAGAACGTCACACCCAACACACATCATTTCAAAATATTTATTTCTAACCAATATTTTTTACCACAATAATATTTCCAGTTCCCTGTCCTAAGGTCACCTCTCAATTGTCCTGCAAAACAAAAACATATTCAAATCCAACTTTCAAAAGGATTTCACATTCAAACGAATCCACATGCGTCACGTTACACGATTCTCATCATTTTTTTTGCACCAGGAGTTGAAGTGCTGAATAAAAAACACTCGCTAGCACAGAGGAGAAACGTCGAGTGATGACTCATTTTTAAAAGAATAATAATCTCATATTTGCACATGGCGAGACACAGGACCTGGTGGTGGTCTGCCTCTCTGCCGAACTTTCCATGTTTCTTCTCTGCGGTGATGATGGTGGCGTTACGTCCCGGTGGAGACGGTGTCATACTTTCCCTGCGCAGCTGCTGTGCTGAAGTTTTCCCATGTGTCTTGACCAGAGTGACCATCATGACGCCATTTGATGATGCTTCCCAGCAGACTACAAAGAGCTTTAAGGACACATGCTCTTGTTTTTGTGCTTGATTTTGTTGTATTTTTTAATTTAATAATGTCTGTGTAAATCCCTGCATTTTAGTATGTCAGCATACATGCCCTTACACACACACAAACAGCGCTGATAATCAATTACATCTTATTTCCTTCAGTGTTCCTCTACCGGCACAAATGGCCACAGACATGACACTTTGTGACAAAACTGCTTGATGATTTCACATTTTCCACTTACAGTGCAAGTTTCAGTCCAATACAATGACTTATTAACCAAGTATATACTCTTTTCTTCCCATATCAGCAAGTTTCTTATTTTCGCAACACTTGGAAGTGCATGTGATGCTTTGCGCCACTAAGGTGGCTCTACAGTTTCCACAGGAAAACATAATTTTGTGACTCATACAGTATGTTATAAGTTGGTGTCCACTTGCAAGGGGTTTCCACACGTTCATGCTAATATGTTAAGTTTGGCAGCACGCTGGTGATGCATATGAATAGTTGTCACACAACAGTGGCTGAGTGTGCTAATATCCTGGATTTGAGCGTGGTGAAGGCTTTAAAATCATGGTGCTGGTCTCAGTTTAAAAGGTATGTACATGCACAAACAGACAGTGTGTGGTGAGACGACTGGTTTGGGATGTGGGGGGAAAGAAGGAGCGATAAAGGAGGTGAGGGGCCACGAGTGAAAGTGGGAGGAGTGTGTCTGGGTGTGGGACTGTCATCCCATTGAGGGGAGTAACCTTGGTGTTTTGATCGAAATCCAGCAGATGTGGGAGAGGAGAGAGGGGTGTGAGTGAGAGAGAGAGAGAGAGAGAGAGAGAGAGATATTTCCACCCACCCAACAAGGAGACACGCTCATAAACAGCAAGCAGACGGAGTGAGAGTCAGAAAGACACAGGATCTCAGGGCAGCAGCAGTTCAAACAGCGAGGCAGAGACAGAAACAGAGTTTCATTGAGAGAAGATGTTTTATTAAAGGGGAGGAAAAGTAAAGCAGACACACTCAAACACACACACATTAATAAACACAGCGCATGCCACCCAGACAGACAGACAGACAGGCAGGAACCAGCTAAACCCAAGATTTAGTACCATTAGCCAGAGAGGAAAAATCTAATAAGGATACACTCACTTTCTCCCCACGTCTCACACACACACATACAGTATACACACACATACTGGTGCTGAGTGTGCAGTGAGGAGCAGGGCTGATCGACCAACAAGTGGAGCATCAGGGAGGAAGGAGCAAGCGAGTGGATGGATGCCTTTTGCAGACTCAGCGGCCTGGACCCTCTGTGGGTGAGTTTGTGATGTGTTCACTGACCCTGAACTCTTTCTTGTGTTTTTTTTTTTCCAAAAACAGATAATGTAGAACAAGTTCAGTTATAAAGAGTTTGATATTTGGGGGTTTTATTGTCACAAAATTCATGTTTATTTGATATAATAAGCCAATATTAATGAGTAAACACGTATGTAAAAGATTGTGTGCGTTATGAGCACCCATTGTTGTTTATGTCAATTTAAATGCATAACACAATGAAATGATTTTGATCTAATTTGTTAATCCTCAGCATTGATGTGATTTTAGGATTCTTAACATTAGCCACATTAGCATGCTGGTCTTGTGTCTCAGGCCAACTATGCAGCTCAATAGCATCCGACCGGTTATAACTGTACATTGCTAAACAATAGAATGAAAAAATGTGTAAAAGGGGGGGATATGTTAACCTAAATGTTGGCTGGCAGCACTTAGCAGTACAGGAAGAAAATCACCATAGCATACGCTGACCTTCTCAGTTTGCAGCCTTTTTATAGATATGCAAGTGCATTCGAAAATCTAATCCAAAGCAAGTCTGAATGGGAGAATTTACCTGCCAGGGTTGCGTTTACCATCACTCTGCTGTGATTTAGATGCTGGGAGGTGGAGATGTGTCACATCGAGCGAGCTGCTGTTGTTGGAAAGGCTTTTTAGTCCTGTGTGTGAGCAAACCTCCACATTCTGAATCTGCGATCCAGCTGGAACGCCAACATTATTGAGTGCACTCGCTCCCAACTTGCCTCTTTCTTTCCCCCCCTCTTCCTCTTTCTCCCTCTGTGTCTCTGTTTCTCATTATGGCTCTTTCTCTGTTTTTGCTCTTGCAAAACCTCAAAACAATGGCCATCAAACTCTGTTTTGAGAAAGCGAAAGTGAGCTGTGTATTATCTCCGTGCAGCGTGCACGAAAGTTCAAAGTACAGACATGATGTTCTCGGCCACATTACATCCATCACAAGGCTCAGGGGATGTTTCAACAGATGTTCTTGTCTCCCGTTGGCTGCAAAGCACTTTCAGTTATTAACTGTAGTAGTCAAACCTTTCACATACTTTTGAAACAGCGTCATTGCTTACTCATTGGTCACAGCGCATAGGGTAGTGATGGGGGTTTATAATACTGAACTGAACATGCACAATCCAGCTCAGCAGAAGAGGTTTGATCCAGAAACACCTACATGTATGCATGCAAGTTTTTTGGGGTGGACAAATTTGAAAGGGGCCAATATAGGAGCTAGCAGTGTATCTAGTTTCTTTCTTTTTAAATCAAGCCGTCCTGCAATTTGAAAAAATGGGTCAAAGTCGAGGTGAAACTGTCAGGAAAGTGATTAATGCCTTCTAAAATTCCATGTGTCCTTAGTTCATACACACCACATACTCACATTTGGTGCATTATGCTGTTTGGCTCACAAGCCGGTGCAAGATTTCATTAATTTAACTCGTTTTCAGCCACGGATGTAAAAAAAAAGGGACCATCAGCAGATTTGCAGCACAGTAAAAATCTCTGCTACTTTCCCATCACTGTGCTCGTCAGGTAAAAATAGACACCTTGCGGTGCCCAAGCTGTTGGCATCTACTGGTTTACTGCGACCACTTCAGCAAAGCGTGAGAAACAGAATAAGTACTGAGCAAAATGCACAAAAAAGTGCTCAGAGAGGGTTTGACAAGTTGGATTTCTTACATAAAAGTGTTCTGTTCATCCGCCTGCCACTGACCGCAGGAGTCAGAAGGGTCTGCGAAAGTAGCCTCCCACGCACTGCCTCTCAAGAGATTTATCACTGAAATGGATTTTGGTACATCAGTGCTCACAGAGACCAATAGCGTGTTCATTACATAACCTAAACCACCTAAGACTTAGCTATGTGGGATTTTTTTGTGACCCTGTGGTGATGCAGGCAAAGATGTCTGTACAGTCAGACAGCCCAGTCGCACAGCAGTTTGTGAAATAATCCAGATATTTAATGTATTGATTCATGTATTTTTTTCATGATGGTCAGCACAAAATCAATTTGTATGTAATCCACGTAATTGTGAACCATGAAGTACTGTATAAATGGGAGGCGGTCAGGGTAGATGTTGGTTTAAAAAAAACACAGGACTTTCACCCAAGAGACCGGTGTTCGTGTCCCGTGTGAAACCAGAAGTCGAAGTTGATTTTTTTGTCACGTAACTTCTGTACTTAAGTTACGGCACTTCTGGAGTTATTTTAACCCAAACCGGGATCTTTTCCTAAACCTAAGTAAATAGTTTTTGTCACATAACTTCTGTACTTAAGTTAAGGAACTTCCAGAGTTATTTTGACCCAAACTGCAATATTTTCCTAAACCGAACTAGTTTTGTTGCCTACGCCTAACCAAGTCAATCTTTTCCTAAACCCAACAAAGTAGTTTTATTTTGAAAAGACTGGGGCAGAAATTTACATCACGTGTTGCTGGGCAGTCATAGGAAAATGCACAATACACTCGTGCTGAGCGTCACGAAAAAAAGGGAAAATTGTGGTTATGTACACGAATCAAATAGATTCAATTTCGGGACTGCTGTATTTCACAAACTGCCATGAGACTGTGTTGAGTCAGACCGTGACTCAGACCCTTGTAGCTCCAGAGATGGGAAACAGTAGCGATTGATGGTAAACTTGAATTAATCACTATTCATGCTGAGACAAATCCCCCCCCCCCCCCCACCTGTGCGTCCCACCTGACGTGGTTGACTGGCAGGGCTGCGTTACATAATGACCCTGCAGCTGCCACCAATTGTGGCCTCTCTCTCCCTTATCCTAGTTGGGAGTCTACCAACAGGGCCAGACTACTTCGCCATGCTGGAAGCCCTAAACCACTTCCTGTGGTGACTGCGCAGGGCAGTCTCGTTAGCACAGCCAGACACCCTGCCCCTCATTAGGCCACTGAGGTGATAAACAAGGGAAGCAAGACAACAACAAGCCACTTAGCCCCTGATGTTTTTTCACAAAAGACAACCTATCCTTCCTCTGCTGCTGTTACATAACCTCAAACCTTTGGCAGCATTTGTCCAGCACACCTCGGCTGCATGGGCTTTTATCGTTTACAGGCTTCATTATTAGTATAATTCTTGACCTCACATTTTAATGTGTTGACAGCTTACATTGTCCTACTCAAATTAGGACACAAGCCAGAGATGTGGTCAGAAAAGATTCCCGAAACTGACTCAGCTTTTTTTTACCAAAAGAAGGCCTCTTCCAACTCACACTCTGTCAGGATCTGGCACAGACATCTGTTGACGTGCTGCGGTTTCACTCTCCACTGCCGTGATGGATGAAACGTAGGACCCCGCACCAAGTCTGAATTCTCTTGGACTTTTCTCTCACATGCTCTGTCAGTAGGATGATGGATATAATCTCACAGTTGACTCTTTGTTTGGCATATTCTCTTGATCTAAACTTCTTGCTTTCTTGCTTTGTCTCTGTTGTAGGACTGGAACCGTACGTGGTACACAGCCAACCCAGACCTGACCCAGTGTTTCCAGAACACAGTACTGGTGTGGGTCCCCTGTATCTATCTGTGGTTGCTGGCCCCTTTCTACTGCCTTTACTTCTACTGCCATGACCGTGGACGCATTCGAATGTCCTGCCTCTGCACCGCTAAGATGGTGAGACTTCAACACACACTTTGGCCAGTCTTCAGTTTAACTGTCCAAGGTTTTTCAAATGACTGAAATCAGATACAAAAGCAAAACTCTATTAGTTTTTCTCAACAGGATCCTCAATACAACAGAAAAGAAATATACTGACTGTAAACTTTCTCCATTTCTCTCCTGTCCTGCTCAGGTGTTGGGTTTCCTGCTGGCCTCCTTTGGCTTTGTGGAGTTCTTCTACATCCTGCTGGAGAGGAGCCAGGAGATCCAGCAGCACATGGTCTTCCTACTGAGCCCCATCATACGCAGCATGACTGTGGTAAATACTGTGGCTCTTTCCTGATTTTGATCTGTTTACCCATATCTGTCCAAATAGGGAATTATCAGACTGAAGTCATTTAAATTCATGATTTTATTGAGCTGTAAAAGCTGAGGGCCTACTTCTACCCTTGTATGACTTGCAGCAGTGCATCAAGGGTGGATGAGCAGCATCCTGCAAAGTGATGAGTCCAGGTCCATCTCCAACATGGATACTGGCTTAAAGGACCAGTGTGTAGGATTTAGTGACATCTAGCGGTGAGGTAGCACATTGCAACCATCTGAATACTCGTAAAAACATGAAAAGCTCTCTCTAAAGCCAGTATTTGGTTTGTCTGTTCTGGGCTACTGTAGAAACATAGCAGAGCAACATGGCGGACTCCATGAAGAGGACCCGCTCCTTAAATAGATATGAAGGGGTAATTCTAAGCCAACAAAAATACGATTCTTAGTTTCAGGTGATTATACACTAATGAGAACATTTCTGCCGATAAATCCCCCCTAAATCCTACACGCTGGTCCTTTAAGTCAGTTCGTGGACTCATCCACTTGAAATAACTAGCGCATGTACTGTGTAGGGTATAACCATAGACTGTATATAAAGATGGACGACATGACAGCTCCCCAAAAGGGAAGCCAAAACATCTTGATCGCCCCCTAGTGGCTGGCTGCAGTATCGATCATAAAGCCCGCCTCCTCCATGTAAGTGGATGGGACATGGGCCAAACTAAAAAGTCAAAGTACACGTCAAATAAATTGTTCCCAAAGATAGTTTCTGTCACTTTAGGTAGATCTTATCACGTTGATGTATGTTCAAGTGTTAATTTTTCTGATAAGTTCGGTTTTATTTAGCTATTTTACGCAAAAAAATGGGGTGAGACGTCTTGACTGACAGCTGTGATTGACAGCTGCACTGAGTGAAGTCATGCAGCCGGAGGCTCAGGAATTATACGAGAGAGGAGATGTAACTTTGATTTTCCATAACTGTCACAAGTCTGAGTACTAGAACATGTGTCAATTCAATCATAAATGTAGTTATAGAGATAATTATTGAGTAGTTGTGTCTTTCTGGCCAAACAGCTACCGTGGTGCTAACGTAGCAGCTAGGTGGCTCATGCTAGCAAGCTGCGGCCATGCTCGGCTTGTGATTGGCTCGTATCAATTGTAGAGGATGTAAAACTGTTGACGGGTCCTTAAATGATTGAAATAGCTTGCTACTTTAAAGTTATTTCACAAGTCTCTAGTGATAAGCAAATGGAACGTGTCCTGTCATTTCTTTACGAGGTAATGAAATGAGAGGGTGCGAGCACAACACACAGTGAAAGCCAAAGAATCATATAATTGAGCATTAGTATTAGAGAGTCCCAGTGCCTGTATGGAAAACTCTTTAACTACTTAGCTATATGCAACTGATTTGTAGCTCAAATCCCACATCTGACATCCCTCCTGCGTTGCTCCGGGCAACAGAGAAGTTTTGGGAATATTTCAGCCTGTGTCCTGCTGGCTCACATGTGCAGGCGAACGGAAGAACATAAAGCCAATGCACAGTATGTTGGCCAGACACTGAGGTGCAAAGATGCATAACCAGGGTTAGATTTATAGTGTTGCAGGCAATGCAAACATTACAGTGCCCTGTAAACGCTGCCATGTATTTGACCACCACTCATCAGGGCGCAGAGTACATGTGTAGAGACATCAGTTACTATTTGATGTGGAATTGGCGTACGTATGTGCAAAGTTTCAATACGATGAAAAATGTGATTGGTAGGTGTTGTGCAAGTGAGAGACCATATGTCATAAAGGAAAGAATGTATATACGCCCAAAAATATGTCAGATGTTTTTAGAGGCTCTCTCTTTACCAACGATGTTGTTTTCCACACATCATCGCCATCGCAGGCCGATCATTTTCAAGTTTTTCGTTGATGCTCATCCAATCTATCAATCCAATGTATCTGCATGTGCCTTGACTAATCATGTGGTTTAAAGAGGAACTACGTCCATTTTCAAAATTCATACATGTTATTCCTATGGTCTAAGACAGTCCAAAAAATATTAGCAAACATGAACATCTCTCTCCCAAATCCAAAAACTAGAGTGCTAAAACTCAAACTTGTGATGTTATCGGGTATAAAGTGTGGAGCTGCTCCGTAGACAATGAAGTGGGAAAGAAGTTAGAGATAACACTGAGAGCAGCCAGGGGAATGTTCTGAGTATATGGGAACATTTTCTGTTTTACAACTGAGAACACTACAATATAAAAAAGATCATTTGGGTATAAAAAAGAAAACAAACATTCTGTGGGTCCACAAAATCAGTCTCCCATTCATTGTCTATGGAGCAGCTCCACACTTTATACTTAATGACATCACAAGTTGAGACTTACTTCTCGGGTTTCTGGCTTTGAGAGAGAGAGAGAGAGTAGCTCATGTTCACAAATACTGATTGAACTTTCCTAGACCATGGAAATACCATATTGGAATTCTGAAATTGGGTGGTGTTCCCCTTTAAATCAAGCTCATTTGGATCTCTTCAAACCTTTTCGTTAATCTTTTAAAAACACAAAACCACTGAATACAAAGGTGACAATTGTAGCCTATGCTGAACCTAATTACATAGAAAGGTTCAGTCTTTATATAGGCCAGGCTACAGGTGTGCTGTTGGACTTGAGGTTTTGTCGCCAGTTCCTTCTCTGCATGCTATTGTTCTGACCAGGACTGTGTTTAAGGTGCAACGTGTTTAATTGCGATGCAGAAAGGAAGAAAACATTCATCCAATTTACCTTGGAACAATGACCTGAGGCTTTGAATAAACAAAGCCATACCCAAAATCCATAGTGCACATTGATTTGCTCAGGTCAGAGGTCAAATGTTTAGACCTAAATCAGTGCAAGACCTGTGCAGATTTATACAGTCTAGATGAGATCTTTAATCTTTACAAATTTTGCTTGTCTCTTCTTCCAAACATCTTGAATCAACCCCCCCTCCTCCGCCTACCTGGATCAGGGTGGCATGTACTGTAGGGTGGGCTTACAGGACATTATTTATAGAAGACAAGGGCTGGTGTGCAATCAGAGAAATGTTTTCAGTGGCTTGTGTTGATGGATACAACCCTGAATGTTTCTCAGAACACCGATCCCATTCATTTTCTGCAGATTTTAAATGATACTTTACCGATGAGTAGGAACAAACAGAAAGAGGGGTGCAGCTGACACGATGGGTGGCATGGCAAGATTAGAACGTAGTTTATCCTGAGCGGCAGTGATGTAAGAATTACAATGCAGTAAAGTAAGGGAGTCTGAATAGGAAAGCGTTGCTGTGGTCCAGTGATCTGTATAGCTTTACTCAACAAAGCTTCCTCTCTCTGCAGCCTTATACAGGTCCTGCACAGTCTCCAAGTCAGACAGCCTTGCCCACCTGTGGTCTTTTCAGACTCCTGAGTAAATAGCAGCACGTGTTTGGGTAAAAAATACACTGAGACGTCTCTTGTATCGAGGGATGTATTTAAAAAAAAGGTCATTTATTTTGAGTATATTATTTATCAGGCCAAGGATACAGACAACAAACATCTACTAAATCAGATTAAGAGCTTGTTTCCGATCTTTAAATCTACTCGCCAGACCTATCTTTATTAAAGGATGTAATTTTCTTGATGCTGATTGTAGCCACCCACCACCACCACCACCACTACCACCACTACCACCACCACCACCCGTTCCCTGGGTGCAGGCCTGGAACACTGTGCTCTTGTTGCTCCGACCGACTTGTTTTGTTGCCGTTCAACTCAACTTAATGTATGGGAACAGTTTTCAGCCCACGAACGAATCATGGTCACTATTGATGAGAAGCGCACTCATGACACCGACTATAATCAGCAATAGCATGACGTAAAACACTTATTCCATCCCGAGCACTGCACACTTCCCATGTAATTATAAGGTAGGGTTTTGATTCAGGGCTCGAGTGATGGACTTAGTTCCACCCACTGACTTCTACAAACAGATGGGCTGATGGTTTGCAGCAATATGGCAAGTCAGAGCGGAAGGCTATGTATAGGAGGGTACTTGCCCTCAGATGCTGACCCAAGGTCGGCTTTACAATTCCCTCTTTTATGTTAAGGTTTGGTTTGGGGCTGATGCAGCCTCAACCTCATCAGTTTAGGACTTAAAGTACCAGCAGTCGAGGACATAAAGTTCTTACCACGGGCCATTGGTGCTGCTGACTGATATACTGTACTGTGAAATGTAGGAGATATACGTTCCCATAGAAGACTTGAGTTGATCAAGATCAGTGTGCAGTATTGAAACATATAATTAGCTTGTAAAAACTGTATTTTAGTAACCATAAAGTGTTGATTTAAATACGACTTAATTACGACTTTAAATCAACAGTGGATCAAATGATTATGTGTATCGCCTATAGTGATGAAAACACAGAGAATCATCATAGACTCTGCAGTTCCCCGCAGCTCTATGGGACTTTTTTTTTAGCATCTTTCAGCTCATTGTGTAGGTTTTTACGGCCTCAACCTCATTTCCAGACACGGAGGCAGCTGTTTTTAGAGAAAAAAAAACTCCAACTCCAAAAACAATCCACTATAGGCTACATGTCCAGCGCCACACAGCAGTTAGCAACTAGCTGGTGAACATAGTGGAGAGCATTCAGCTGTGTGGAGACCAAATTAGAGCTAAAAGGAGAGTGTTTATTGGACTCGCATTCATCGCGTGGACACAAAGACGACTCCAAATGAATGCTAAGGTTGCTTCAAGTCGGCAGGATGTGTAAATAAGCAACTGTTTGCCAACATGTTCGCAATATAAACTTTATGAGGTGATAATAAGTCAATATTTTGTTTACAGCTTGTTGCGGTTCCCTTAAGTGGCCAAAAATCAATTAATGCAGCTCGTGTTGAAAACTAGTCAAGTAAAAGGATGAAAGTAAAAAGCATCTCATAACCAGGACATTTACAACTCTAACGCACATCAAATTCTTGGACGTTCGCGTGCTTTGAGTTGGCATGTTGTACCTGTGTTTGCGTCCCCTCTGCTTTTGGCTCCAACATTCAAGTCAGGTGGACTGGAGGCTCTAAATTCCCCATAGGTATGATTGTAAGTGCCTGTCTGTCTGTATTAATCCTTCTATAGACTGGCAAGTGTGGAGGAAAAATGAATGAACAAAAGAATAATCAGTGTGTCACCACGGCAAGTAAATGAGAACCGTGTATGTTGTTAATATCCACATGAAGATGTTCACCCTCTTGACCACCACGCAGAAATCTGTACACTTCTCCCCATGAAATGTATAGTATATAAGTTTGTTGATGTGAAAAACTTATATAATTACCAGGCCGCTATAGTTTATAACAGGACAGTACTGTGGCTCATCCCAAAGTAACCAATGTGGTACTCATCATGAAACCTAAACCCGCTTTCTCCCCACTTGGTGCTGAGCTGGCATGACAAAGTGACGTCTCACTTGGCAAACCACTCAGAGAGGGACCAATTACAGTGATTCAATGGTAGATGCATGACTCCTCTGAGGACAGACAGACAACCATGTCCAATCTGAATGAGGCCTATTTTTGAGAAAACCACAGTATAGAGTTTTTCTTATTTAAGGAATGTATATAACACTAAGCAATGTGTGCAGGGCATGCAGCATACCATACATTCATTTTTTTGCATATGGCAGAAGTCAGCCGGATCACATCTGCGCTTGCGGCTCGGGAAATCCCAGAAACCGAAACTTTCCCAAAACCACCATCGGGTGCATTAGATCAGACTAAATCTTATTATACCCTCTGTGGAAAACATTGGCAGTGACATCAGCAGCTAATACAGAGAGATATATAGGGCTTCATTTTCTGAATTAAATAGGCAGATTGGAGCAAAAATTATTACAAAAATGGTAAAAGGTAATCTGAAAAAAAAAAAATCATGTGCCTCTGTGTCCTCCGGTGTCTTCTGGTGCTCCTAATGGCATCTGCAAGATTTCACAGACCAGAGGAAAACAACCAATCAGAGCCGATCTGGAGCCTTGCCGTCTCTGAGCAGCTGTCAATCACTCACAAACTCAGATCAAACGTTCAAACTAGGCAGCGCTGATCAAATATGAATCAATATTCTGTTACTGTAATGCCTATTTCTCGCGTAAAATATTTTCAGAAACATCTTGTAGTGTACTGTTTAGCTGTAAAATAAGAACGTTTGTGACCCAGCAGCCATGTTGAGATCAAGTTGAGGAAATACCAAGCACCGCCCAACAGCCGGTGACTAAAGGTCATTGGTATTAGTAAAAAGGTCATTCGTACTTGGAAATCAAGTTTTCTTGTCCTTATTGAGTCGCTCCAGGCTGTTCTTAAACATGGCATCACACATTTGAGTGCTGTCTCGGGGATAGAGCTGTTTCCTCCTTCCTGTGCTGTAAGAAGCCCATATGTGAATTCTTAGATTAAGTCTTTCTGTCTCTCTCTAGATCTTGGTCTTATGCATCATCCAGTTGGAAAGAATAAGAGGCTGTCGTTCCTCTGTATTCCTCTTCCTGTTCTGGGTTTTGGCTGTCGTCTGTTCCCTGGTGCCTCTCAGAGCGAAGATCCAGCTGGCCATGGACGAGGTACGTCTTTAGTCTATTGATTCATGTTGAATATTAACACTGTACCATACCATTTAATATAGATATCATCATGGTGTCCTACTGTATGTATTAACACATGATACTGTATATTCCAAGCATTCAAAAAACTCTCCATATAGAAAATAAGGAACCAAAGTGAATGTGTTTGTCAGGTTTGAACTCGATGAACCTGCAGTGTCAAAACACCATGCAGGGATATCTAATCAGGTCTACTCCTACACATAGTCTAGACACAAGACTCCAGCAGCACAGCTTGAGCTATACCCTGTGTCAGCAAACAGTTTTTTCATCCCTTAATTTCAACCAAGGTAACTGAAAGTTAACCAAGTGTTGGAGGATGACACTGCCAATTCTGGTCAAGCTTGTGTGTGTTTAAGTTTTCCTTTTCTTCCTGTGCCTCGCGTCAGACACTGCAATCATTGTTGTATGGGGTAAGTTTCTATTTAAATGGAGCCGTGGGGCAGTCGCATTTGCATTTCTATAAAAAAAACACACAAACACACTCACACACATCCATATTTCTGTTTTATCATCCTCAGTGTGACATTCCCACACTGCTTGGGGGAGAGTAATGATGGCCCTGGGATAAATGCTGGTGAGACATGGCAGCCCAGGGTCAGACCAGAGGAACGTCAGCGCTGTGTTTATGGGCCTACACTGCTGTAAACACAGCCAGATGGAAATCTATGCATCCGCACATAATGCGAGGCCATTTAGAATTTAGACACAGATGTTTTCATTTCATTCAGCCGCATACGTGCACATAGGATACCACCATATCGTATATCTACATCTTGATTACCCAAAGTCATATATGCATATGGGTTCTGTTCATCAATTTCTCTAAAGATCTCAATACCATCCAGCGTATTCCGCTTGGTCATCATGGGAGTGAACAGCCTCTCATATAGGCCCTATAATAGGTAGGCTGAAATGGAGTGGTATTGCTGCAGTGTCACATTTGCAGAAGATACAGTCAAAGTTGGACTGGAGATAATGAAGATAACTACAATAACAAACAAGGTGATAGTCTTCTTCAATACAGCATTTAGTAAATGATGGTCCCATTTAGAGTAAAACTGACCATAAAGCAGGGTATGCATTAAGGTGTGGCTACCTTGTGATTAACAGGTCGCTATAGCGGTGTTGTCTGTCTCTGGGAGGCGTTGTGTTCTTTGTCCTATGAAATCTAAAATTACATTTTAAAATACGCAATATATCACCTTGTTTACAGTTTCAATACACAACCCTAGTCTAATTCACATTGCAGTGTTGTTGGCTCGAGGTGGCTGAGTTCTTGTTTGTGGACCCTTGGCCATTCTTAGTCACATGACCCACATTTTTCTCACCCACTCTCCGACCATCCTGACCCTGTTTTTCAATGTGTGGCCGGATCCATTTGGCCCCTTCATATCTCCTTTCTGGGCACAGCACCACACTTTTCAGAGAAAGTCGTTTTACTGTTTACCATGGCTCAGACTTTCACGCATACCCATTCTGCTGCACAACAGACTGGCTGTGGCAGCGGCCTTGACCCAGTAGTAAACAATGCCTCTGCCAAACCCCACAATTTCTGTACGTCAAGAATAACATTCGAGTCCTACATTTCACAAAAGTCTCTGAGTGGTTAATATCGCAGCTGCTCCCTTGATTGAATGTAAGGGCGCTGGTTTGTGAAACCACAATCTCCCTATTTACAGATACAGACTCTTAACGTGACTGAGAGGCAGCTTTAACTATCGCTTCATTTATATAAAGTACACCATTAAAGGCTTGGGGTTTTCGCTCTGATTTAGCTTAAAGGTCCAAAATAGTCTTTATTGTGTCTGTGATCTTGGTGTATACATAGGCTACTTTATCCTCTGCTATACAATGTATAAGCATGGGGAAAAGCCATGTAATGAATTACTGGGTTGTTGTGAAACTGCACACAAAGCCACAGTGGATAAATGACTATACCACAGGAAGTTGTGTGATTTGTTAAGCAATGTTGAAAGAGATGAAACACTTTTTGATCCTGTTGAAAACCTTATGTCTTGATTTAAGGACAATGATATTTTTCTGTGGCATGTGCACGGCCACAAAGCCAATTAATTGTGTCCTTAGCTTAAAATAAAAGTCTAACTTACAAAACTTGTCTGGAATAGCTTAAAAACAGTGAACTGAAGGATTTAAAGACTGGTATTTTTCAGCCTCCTTAATCTGTGCTTTCTTATTCCACAGGGCATTGCGTCTGACATTGTACGATACCTCGCCTTCTTCTCCTACTTCACAATCCAACTGGCCCAGCTCTTCCTGTGCTGTTTTGCTGACCAGCCTCCGGAGGGAAAAACCGTCTTGGAAAAGGTAGGCTGAGGAGAATGTATCCCACTTCCGTCAAAAACTTCCACTCCGATCCAATACCCAGGAAAGAAAAATGCCTGAGCAGCTATCTTGTGGTTTTCAACTTCTGTTGTCAAGACGTTTTTCCCTTTTGGAGGAAATGATGTGATTCACCTCCCTCCCTCCTTCCACTCTCACTTCACCGCTTTGGCTTCCTATGAGGGTAGTGTGAATGTGTTGTTCTCCTGCATACCACCAAGGCGACTCACTCACTTCAGCGTTGGATAACATCACGACCGCTGCTTAGACCACACAACAGCAACAGGCATTACTTAATACAGATCTCCCTATCCCATCAAACATGAGCCTGCATGATGACGCTATGTCAAGCTCAAAATAGCAAGTTGATTCAGGACAGCAGACAGGTGAATGAAAACGAGCTTCTAATCAATCAAAACAGACGAGTGACGTAATATTTCCCCGGTGATAAACAATCAAAATAGCTGGAAAAGTCCCTAAGAAACTCTTGGCCGGTGGTGAGGAGGCTGAGGGGGCAGAAGCCGCAGTCTGGCGTGGTGAACACACCCATTGGTTGCTCCTTGGTGTGTCCTCCTAGTCTTCCTCCACCTCCTCCTCCTCTCCGCCCCACGCTCTGGTTAGAGTTACTCACAGGAAGAGAGGAAGTGAGGGAACGAGTAGTGCTGGTAATGAAGAGAGCAAACACCCTGGTGAGGGGGTGGCAGGGTGGAGAGATGCCATAAAGAATGCGTGAGAGGACAAACTTTCTATGTGTATCCACATGTTGGACAGTTTGTGATGAGACATTTCCGCTCTGTCTGCGCTAGACCTCAAAGCGTCATCTCCCACCCAAAACACTGAACTCTATTTATTATGTCCTGTGGGAGTTCATGGCCTCTGCTCCCCACAATGGACCACCTCACTGTACACTCATTAGCATTTCTGCAACACACTCCTCACAAGTGCACCATTCAACCATCAACCGACAGTCCCTGCAAAGCTGTGTATGTTTCGAAAGCTTTAAAGTGGTAAGAGATTTACTGCGAAAACAACCCTGAGTCTGGTCTTTAATCTGTTGCAGAATCCCTGCCCCGTGAAAGATGCCTCTTTCCTGTCAAAGATTCTCTTCTGGTGGTTCACTGGGTAAGATGGTTCTTCAAAACCCCCTCATTTTTTGGCTTAGGCTGACTCACTACATGCGACAGTTTGTACTTGTTTACAATAATATGTGTGTTTTGTTGACGATTGCATGTGTGAATCATCCTCCTCAGGCTGGTTGTGAAAGGATATCGCACCCCGCTGGTAGCAGAGGACCTGTGGACCCTGAGGGAGGAAGACACGTCGCGCAAGATCATCACGGAGCTGGAGGAGGACTGGACGGATGAATGTGCCAAACTTCAAAAGTGAGAACGCCTGATAATTGATGCTAACATGCTCACGATGACAATGCTAACATGCTCAGTTTAGTGCATTAGCATGCCGACATTTTCTCATTAGCGCAAAACACAGAGTACAGCTGAGGCTCATGGGAATGTCAATAGTTTTGCAGGTATTTGGTCATAAACTCAAGTTCCAAAAACACTACATTTCCCATAATGAAACCAATAGCATCATTTGGTTTGATCTGCCCTGCCTAATTCGTCTTTCACACTCCATGCCCCCGGTTTGTAATGCAAACTTTATGTTATGAATAGGGCTGACAAAGTTAACACGATAAGCTAGAGTGAAGATACTGGCATCATATGAAACTAGAAAACCTAAGTAATCATTGGTACCAACCATATCATACTAGCTTGTCACGAAGGAGGTTAAATTATGCTCCAACGTAGGCTAAATTTTGGCGAGGAAAAACTGGCATGGCCATTTTCAAAGGGGTCCCTTGACCTCTGACCTCCAGATATGTGATTGTAAATGGGTTCTATGGGTACCCACGAGTCTCCCCTTTACAGACATGCCCACTTGATGATAATCACATGCAGTTTTGGGGCAAGTCATAGTCAAGTCAGCACATGTAGGCTATAAATACTAACAAGTTGAGTCCAAATGCAATTTGAATAAAATCGCCCCTCTGTTTAAAAGTATGTAAGTGGTATTAACTAGGGTTGACAAAGGTAACGCGATAATAATGCGTTGACGCAAATTTGTTTTAAGGCCACTAATTTCTTTAACGCATTAACACAATCGGTCTTCTGAGGTTGTAACGGGCTCAGTTTTAAAACTAGAAAACTTAAGGAAGCAACCATGGTACCAACCATGTCATACAAGCTAGTCACGAAATAACGCTCCAAACTTGTGCTAAATTTAGATGAGAAAAAACTGGCATGACCATTTTCAAAGGGGTCTCTTGACCTCTGGCCTCAAGATATGTGAATGAAAATGGGTTCTATGGGTACCCACGAGTCTCCCCTTTACAGACATGCCCACTTTACGATACTCACATGCAGTTTGGGGCAAGTCATAGTCAACTCAGCACACTGACACACTGACAGCTGTTGTTGCCTGTTGGGCTGCAGTTTGCCATGTTATGATTTGAGCATATTTTTATGCTAAATGCAGTACCTGTGAGGGTTTCTGGACAATATTTGTCATTGTTTTGTGTTGTTAAATGATTTCCAATAATAAATATTATACATACACCTGCATAAAGCAAGCATATTTGTCCACTCCCATGTTGATAAGAGTATTAAATACTTCTCCCTTTAAGGTACATTTTTAACAGATAAATAATGTGCGATAAATCACGATAAACTATTTTAATCAACTGACAGCCTTAGTTATGAATTTTTAGTCTCCAAGCCCAAGCCAAGATAATCCTGATGACATCACCTGGTTTATTTTATTAGACTTTACAAAGGTCCTTCTAGGGCTACACATGTTGTTTTCAGATGATGTGTAGTAAATCTACTTTTACACATAAAATCTGCCCCTGTAATGAGCCCTGTGACCTTCTGTGTTTATTAGCAAGTAGTTAGCATGAGGAAATGTGCAGCAGAAGACCAATCTTCATGGAGAAAAGACTTGTGCAGGACATGCACATGTTGTCTCTCGTGTTTCCTCAGGCTCATATGGCTATTTTGACACAGACATGTGATCCTCCATATAGTCTCTCGCTATTGTCACAACTTAAACAGCCAAAGAATAAATTCCATTTTATTTTAATGTGGTCAAACGTCAGCACGGTGCCGGCTGAATTAATGACCCAAGCAGAGCAGCCATGACTACGGTAAATTGAATTTCGGGACGTCTCATCACCAGAGGCATCTTGGTTCAAAAATAGGTCCCCTGAGGACGTACAGTACCATAATGTCAAGACTAGAGCCCTGTGCCAAAGCTTGTTAACACGATCCGGCGCTTTGAAGATCCCTCGTTAAGTCCAATAATTATGTCAGTGAATAATGCTTTCTACTGCTGGCGAATTCTTGAGTCCATCAGTGATGGTACGAATAACAACAGGGTTTATTCTACAGTCTGTTTTACATTAAAGACTTGAAAGGCGCCAGCATCATGTTGGGGCATCTCTGACACACATGTCTTTTCTGTAATTGCGTGTGTTCTCTCCCTCTGGCAGGCAGGAGAAGGCCTTAGCGGCGGGCGTGGCGTTGGGGAGCAGACTGCCAGACCAGGCTCAGCTCCTCAGGAAGCTGCAGAAGGAGCAGAGCTCTGGCTTCTTCCTGCTCAGGGCGCTGGCACGCAAGTTTGGCCCGTATTTTCTGACCGGTACCATGTGCATCATATTCCACGATGCCTTCATGTTCGCCATCCCCCAGGTGCTCAGGTAAGACTTACAGGAAGAGTGCACCAAGACCTAAATCTGTCCTCACCATGAGTGCAGTCTGGTCATAAATAGCTGATGTTTGGAGATATTAGCTGTATCTCAACCCAGTACCACGACGCTCAGGGGTATTTGGTTTGTGGGGCAGACAGCACCCAAAATAACACGATAATCCACAAATGTTTATGTGCACTGCTCATTCTGCATCAAGGTAGAAATCAGGCAGTTGTGCTTTGATAACAATATCTCAATAAAACTGCTCATAAGAAGGTTGCTATCGAGAGTAACCGTGTCATTATATTTGGAAAGAGACGTTGTTTTTGTTGTTGAGTTTTTCAAATATAACTTTTTCAGTGCTTGGAGTCCCACAAACCGAATTGCATTGCGTGCGCTGCGCTGTATTAAGGAAAGCTGCAGCCAATATTTCCAAACCTCAGCTCAGACTAAAATTACCTGGATGGACTGCAGTCCAAGCTAAAGTAAAAATAGCTTTTATTGTGGTTTTGGGGGGCGAACTGTCCAATTTAGAGATTTAAGTGAAAGAGATTATATTTTTCTGGTATAATTTAAAGACACATGGGTTTAGCAGATTGTTGGGAAATACCACAGTATAGATAGATAGATATATATTACTATATTTGTCCTATTTTTAATATGTGACTCAGACAACCAAACAACAACAGAAGCTGGCAGCAATGTCAACGGGTCATGGCTGACCCCGCCACCCGCCGCAACATCCCCGCTAGCCAGACTGGAATGTTGTTGTTGATGCGCAGCACAGGATCAGTGGAAGTGTTAATTACGGTCGTGGAGCTGTGAGCAGGAAAAGTAGACGAGACCACAAGCCCTCTGTGCTCCAGTAAGGAGGACAGGCGGAGAGGGAGAGGAGGCTCTAAATGGCAGAAATGCTGTCGGACCACAATAAGGCAGCCGCTGGCCAAGTGTGAGGGCAGCCCGGCCACAAGCTGAGCGCTGTTGTGCAACCCGAGCTGCTTTGTGCGGAACAGTCGGCCAGCAGCCACAGCAGCGTTCACGGGCTGTTGGTTTAAGGCACACAATGAAAGTCACATAATACCACATTAAATGAAAAACACAGTAAAAAAAAAATCATGTTGACAGGGTAAAACCTGTCTGTGTCTGCTTTGATTTGCTTCATTCACTACTTTCCAGGGAAATCATACATAGAAATAGGGTTTTGATACATTTTAGTCATTAAAAAACCTGTGCAAACTACTGAACATCCTGATTATTCTCCTCCTCCACAGTCTCCTTCTGGATTTCATAAGAGACGAAGATGCCCCAATGTGGAAAGGCTACTTCTACGCCACTCTAATGTTCCTGCTGTCCTGTCTCCAGTCCCTCTTCAACCATCAGTACATGTACACTTGCTTCACAGTGGGAATGAGGGTGAAGACAGCTGTTATGGGCTTGGTTTACAGGAAGGTGGGTAAATCTGAAGCCACGGACATGTAGCCACTAACCTCTAGAAACCACATAAATTAAATCGCATAAACAAAAGCTGTCTCTCCTTCCAGACAGGAAAACAGCGTATGATTTAACAGCTTCTACCTAAGATGAATGATCGTCTGAAATCTTTACGAGGGTGTAAATTTATATTGGGCTAAAATGTCTTTGTCTCTTTTGTTGTCAATCCAGTCTTTGGTGATAAACAGCGCATCCAGGAGGACTTGCACTGTGGGCGAGATCGTGAATCTGGTTTCGGCGGACACTCAGAAGCTCATGGACTTTGTGGTGTACTTCAACGCTGTCTGGCTGGCTCCAATTGAAATTGCTCTTTGTCTCTTCTTCCTCTGGCAGGTATGTCCAAATGTTTTTCACAATGCCGCTCATTCGTGCATTTCAACTGAACGGCCCCTGACACCATTTCATTCTTTGTTTTATTTTAGCATCTCGGCCCATCGGCTTTGGCAGGAATCGCCACTGTCATTCTCATTTTTCCACTC